>NC_069682.1:53261766-53561821 GCF_023699985.2 Odocoileus virginianus
AAAATTCAGTCATATTCAGAGACTTTTTTATGAAATTGTAATTCTTTTTTGATGACTTCT
The DNA here is from genome assembly GCF_023699985.2 of Odocoileus virginianus. Taxonomy (NCBI): domain Eukaryota; kingdom Metazoa; phylum Chordata; class Mammalia; order Artiodactyla; family Cervidae; genus Odocoileus; species Odocoileus virginianus. Next base: position 53,261,827 of record NC_069682.1, read on the forward strand.
CTGGTTTTCTCTTCTCTTATCAATATGTAAAGGTTATCTTTGTCTTGCTTCAACTTGAGAAATTTTTATTCTATATGGAATTTCTTTGAGAACTACAAATATAGTAGCATACTTTAAATATGTATTTCTTATGGCTTTTATTTCAGTAATTTCTTTTTCCTTTCTAATTTCTACTTTTAAGTGATTTTTCCATTTTTCTTAATTAGAATTATCAGAATTTTTTTTATATTATTAGACTTTTAAGGAATCAGCTCTTGTTTCTGTTCACTCTGTCTTTTGCTTTCCAATTTATGACTTTATCTTTAATTTCTTTCATTGTGTGTTTTCTTCTCTGAGATATTAAGCTGAATAATTTATTTGCTTTATCTTTTTAATTTTAGCAATAAAACATTTAAAACTATTATTGATGTTTTCTTTAAGCACTGATCTTGGTATGCAGGATATTATCACTATGTTTTCTAAATTGTCTTTTATTGAGTTCTTGATTTTCCCATTGTCCCAGTTGTTCTTTAGGAGATTATTTTAAAATATCAAAGTAATTTACAATTTTGTTTTTTTATTCTTAGGGCTTCTAATTTTAAGTTTTAGTTGTATTTTGGTAAGAATGTAGCCTATAAAACCTCTGGTGAATTTTATTCATTTAATTTTATGTAAACCACCAAGAGGTAAGATTGATAAGTGTTCTTTGAGTAATTCCTTAGAGAATTATATCTTATTTATATATGACAAAATTTTGCCTACTTATTAAAGTTTTGGTTGTAAGGAATTTGATTCTTCCCTATAACTGAATTTTTGTTTCTACATGAAATTCTTACACTTTTTGCTTTGTGTGTTTTGTTGCTATGTTAGTTGGTGCATATGAATTCACAATAATTATACCTTTAAATATGTACTATGTTTATCTTTGTATAACCACCCATTTATTTCACTTAATATATCTTATCTTAAATTATTTGAAATTATTATTCCAAACTTTACTGTACTTATTATCCTTGCTATATCTTTGCAAACACTTTTAATTTTAGGTTGTCTGCATTATTTTTTATATGTATGCTATTTGTGAGCAGGACAATGCCAAACTATTTTTTAGAATTCCTTCTGAGCATCTTTGCGTTTTAGTGAGGGTTCCATTTGATGTTTTTCTTTTTCTTTTAGTTTCATTCCTTTTCCTTCTAGAAAAGTTTTAAAACCTTTAATTGAATTTGATTCATCTGAGTGGTCATTTTCATAGCTAATATTTTTCTTTGTTTTAAGCCACTTGATAAACATTTTGAAGGACCTGGTGGAAAGCAGATCCCTAGTGTTCCTTATATCATCATTTCAAAAGAGCACTGCATTGACTGATGAAATGTAGGCATCTCCAAGTTTCCAAACTCCCCACCACCACAAGCAGCTCTCTTCTTGTACTAAGATCATGCTTTCTTAAATTCTGTAATTGTTCATTTATCTTCAAATGCTGATTCCTATTTCTTATGTTTTGATTTTGAGATGTATTATTCTGGTCCAATGGTTTTATCATCTTCAAATTTCAAATATGTCATTCAGGTTCCTTTCTGTACCAAAAATACTGTATACAAACTTCATTTTACTTTCTTCTCAACTCTTCTACACAACAGTTTCCTTTTTTGTTTTGAAATTTCAATATATAAACCATAAAATGCTATTAATTCTGTTTCATGAAAAACTTTGAGAAAAAAATGTCTCAAAAGTCCATTCCTTCTTTTGTAATGAATGCTTTATGAAATATTCTTTCTTTAGTGGTCACTATTATTCTTTTTCAATTATAGTAATATTGTTCACATGGACCATTAAAATACCACCTCCATTTTTTTCCCTAGTACTTTCCCACCTATTCTTATGGAAAACTTGTCCTGAGTAAATGATAAACACAATGTAAACTCTTTTCTTTATGGCACTAATTTTTAAAAATCTTCCACTTACCTGTAACAACTATAATAAATGCAATATTAAATTAGCTTTTTTTCAAACCCAGTTTTGTAACTGATGGTTTTGAGGCATTATTTATCTAATAGTTATGTATGTATGTGATAGAAAAATTGTGGGGAAAGGGACACAGAGGAAATAGAGTGTGACCAGGATAAAAAACCATAAGATTAACAAATAAGCATTACTCTGTATTAATATTAGAATTTCCAGCATCGGTGCACCCCCTACTGACTGAAGTTCAAATAAATTTATTTTAAAATATCATTTAGTGCATGTTATAAAAATAAATCAATAGAGTTACTTAGGAAGAGTTTATCAATTCTCTTCCTAAAAAACTTTGCTGTATCTTCACTATGGTAGAGTAACACCATGACTCAATAACATGGAACTCAAAGTCACTCATCATCTGAAAGAAATTTATTTATAAACTAACAGACATTTATTAAGCACCTAATAGGAACTTGGGAGGATAGAAAGATGACTAACATAAAAAAAGAGAAAACACTGGAAAGAAAAAGATGACCAACATGAAATCCCTACATCTTAAATTCTCGCAGGTAAGAGAATACTGGAGTGAGTTGTCATTTCCTTCTCCAGGGTAATCTTCCTGAGCCGGGACTGAACTCAGGTCTTCTGCATTACAGGCAGATTCTTTACCACCTGAGCCGTCAGGGAAATCCATGAGAGAGACAGGCAACTGCCTAAGAGCTTCTGAGCCTCACCCCTTCTTACCCCTCCACATGTCCCATGTTCGCCAGCACAGAGCACGTGACAGTCTCAAATTAGCCTTGCACTGAATTCTCACACACCCCTGACACCAGCCAAGCTCTTTTTCCTCCCTAGAATTCCACCCCCTCTTCTTCCTTCCCTTTGGAAAGCTTGTGTTCTTTCCCAGTCCAACCAGGGAATAATTGTATGAACATTTAAGTTTTTCCAAATTTACATTATCACAAATAATTCTGTGATCCAGATCTTTGTGCAGTCTTGGAATATTTCATCACAATAGATTCCTGCATTAGGAATCACAAAGAACAAAGAAGAATGTTTAAGTCTCTGAAGAGATGTTGCCAAATTGCTCTCCAGAGAGACTGTACCAATTTATACATTCAATAGAAGCAGCTAAAAGTGCCTATTTTGCTTCACACTCATCACCTCTGAATAAGAGCTATATTTTCATCATTGTTCATTTCATAGGCAAAATAATAATAATAATAATAAAGTTGTATACTGTCTTGGTTTCTATTTCTTTGATCACCAGTACAATTGAGCATTTTTTCACATCTTGTCACTATTTTTTCTTTTTCTACCAATTGTCTGTTTGTGGTGTTTTTATTTTCCAAAAGATTTTATTGGAGCTTTAATAGTTTATGTGAGTTTTTTTGCATATTAAGAAAATTAATACTTAACCCACCATATTTGTAGTAAATATTTCCATACAATATTTTCCTTTCAGTTTTGTTTTTCATGATTTCTACTTTTGTGAGTCTGTGCTATTTGTGTAGTTGAATAATTAGATTTTTAACATTTATCTCTTTAGTTAATTAAGAACTGATTTAGGTGTATAGCGTGAGATGATTTAACTTATTTTTCTGAATACTTAATTAACTGTCCCAGCACCAATTATGTACTAAGCTGTCCTTTCCCCTTGGGTTTGAAATGCTGATTTTAATCAAATACTAGGACTTGCCAGCGGTCCAGTGGACTCCATGCTTCTACTGCAAGGGGCACGGGTTCAATCCCTGAATCCCTGGTGAAGGAATTAAGATCTCACAAGCCACAGAGTTCAGCAAAAAAAAAGAAAAGAAACCAAATGTTAAAATATCATATTTACTAAGGTTAATTTCAAAGCTCTCCGTTACTTCCCACCCATTTTTGCCCAGTATCATGCTGTTTTGGCTGCTGTAACTAGATAATACGTTGTAATACCTAATACATCAAATTTTCCTGTTTGTATTTTCAAAATTTTCTTGGCAATTCTCAACTCTTTCTTCTTCCAAATGAGCATTAGAATCACTCTGTCAGGTTTCAAAAGCTTCCTGTTGGGCTTTTGATTGGAATTTCATTAAACTAATTTGGGGAGAATTGACCATATCAAAACATTCAATCTTCCTGCCCAGAAACATGGTAGCTCTTCCTCTATTCAAGTTTCCTATTATATTCTTCTGAAAAACTTCATGATTCTCTCTATATAAATCCTACACATCTCATTAGGATTTCTTCCTAGGTATTTCATATTTTGTGTTATTTTGAATGGAAATTTTTCATTATTGCTTATAAGTAATCATAACTGGTATGAAAGAAAGCTATTGATTTTTCTATTTTTGTATTAGTTATAAGTTAAATGTAAATAATTTCATTTTATCTTTTCAAATAAATCACAGTTACCTAAAGTATAATTTTAGGGGAACTACAACCAATTCTATGTGCTGATTAACACTGTTAAAAATGTCAACATCTGTATATATTTGTGCTGAGCACTGGGTCGGCTGATGGGTATAACTAAAGCTATGTGAGGATTTTGTCTTATTCAGAGTTAGTCAATAAAGAAATGAGAAATCACTGAAATGACTTCTTACAGCAGGCTTTTTCTACATTTTTCTTTAGTGAACAGACACATCAGGAAAGGAAGAAGCCTGGACATGCCAATATGGTCTTACTCAAGTGCATTCCAAAGACTCTCAACACAGGGGCTCTGGTGCCTCTGTTTCCCCATCTGTTAGGTGTCTGGTGCATCTGTAAGGAAGGTCTATGTAAATGTAAGATTCCATCATGCTATATCAGTCTGCAGGTGCTCACAAACATATTAATCTTGTTTAACGTCAAGACACAATCCGTAAAAGGGCATGTTCTGCTGGAGTTGCTGGTTCCCTCCTGCACCCCACCCAGCCCTTCAGAAACTGTCTGACTTTCCCTTCTTCTCTGGTGGTTACTGTATGTGCATTTGTCAGACATTTCTTTGAGGAAAACTGGAAGTGGATGGAGTTGAGTAGGTTTTGGTGCAGTTTGACATTAAACTACCTCACAGCACATAAGTAAAGTAATTCGCAGGGGCCAGTTGATTATTTTCTAATCAATCATTTGGGCACTTTTTCTAAGTGGGCTGGCACTGACTTAATAAGGACACATGGCTCAGCATTTTTCACCAACAACTGTTCTCAAACGACAGCAGACTGGGCTCCAGGCACATCCTTCCCTCCGGGCCTGCACTCAGCATTGCCCCTGCTCCTCCTTGCTCCAGCCTCCAAGACCATGCTCCCCCAACTGACCCATCGTAGAGCACTGGGGAGCACTGCTCAGACTCAGGCACCTGCTGGTTCTCTCCCAGTTCCCTTGTGTTCTTTCTAGCTTTCTGCCTTCATACTGTGCCTTGCAAGTTCCAAATTCTTGTAATTACCCAACTTCATAAAGCTGTCAACACTAGTTCTAACATCCATCAATACAAGGGACTTCCCTGGTGGCTCAGAGAGTAAAGCGTCTGGCTGCAATGTGGGAGACACAAGTTCAATCCCCTAGAAGGAAATGGCAACCCACTCCAGTACTCTTGCCTGAAAAATTCCAAGGATGGGGGAGACATTAATACATGTGGCATAGTGTCACCAAGGCAAGGGCTTGGCTTGCTCTCCATTCATTCTTCTATTCATTCAACTGACGCTTATTCAGCAGCTACTATGTGCCTAGCACTGTGCTAGGTCGTGGGCAGGCACTGGGGACTTGGCTGTGAACAAGACAGACCACCTCTCTGGACTGTTCCCTCTGCCCAAGTGGGTCCCTTGAAACTAAGAAGATCAAAACCCTGGTTCTTATAGGCTGCCAAGTCCCTCTGAGCCTAAATGCTGAGGTCTGGTTTGCCTCATAATCTAGAATACTATGAGTTTATCCTCCATAGAAAGATCTCTTGGCAAATTTCCCACATCATGCTGGAGCATCCAGATGTGAAAAGACCGGTTTTCTCAGTGGAGAAGCTCACATGAAGATAGGAAGGATACACTGTTTTGTTTTGTTTGGGAGGAGGCATGAGAACACAGTGGGGGAAGGGAAGCTGACATCTCGGCATACTGTCTCTTCCTAGGGGGTTTCCAACCTGATGCCCGGGGCAGAAGGCTGAGCCCACACACTACCAGGGAGGATGACCACCCAGTATCCTGGTTTCCATCTTGGATGCCAATAATCCAGCTTTGTTTTCCTTTCATTAACCGATTGAATCACCTAGTTTGGGGATCGTGTCAACATGAAAGCAACTGACTCCCACAGGTACCTGTTGTTAGTATTCCCAACTCAGGGCCTTGGAAAAGAATCATCAAATACTCCTCCTGGACCCATATTCCAGAACCTGCTACCCACATGCTGTGAAGCACCTCAGTGTGGCCCACAGTATTATGTGGTCCTTCTGTGCTAGGGAGTTGAGTCTCAATGATAAAGTTATGTATTTTTTGCAAAAGACCCAGGGACTTCCCTAGAGGTCCAGTGGTTAAGAATCCAACTTGCAATGCAGGGGATGCAGGTTCAATCCCTGGTCAGGGAACTCAGATCCTACATGCTATAGAGCTACTGAGCCTGCACACCACAACTAGACAGTCCATGTGCCACAACAAAAGATGCCACATGACATAATGAAGATCTCATATGCCACAACTAGAACCCAACACAGTCAAATAAATAAATCTTAAAAAAAAAAGATCCACATCAGTCATTTCAAGATGTTTCATGACAATCCACTGACTTTCCTCCCATATGTTTGTGCTTGTTTTTTCACACAATTTCTTGAACATACATAAGATGTCACCTTTCTGCAGAAGGGACCTCTCAGGAAGACCGTAAGAGCTGGATCTACCCAAAATTCTGTGAATAGAATCCAGCCAATATTTATTGGACTTCCACCTATGTTCAGAACATTATAACACACCCACCTCCTCACCAAGTGAACAGCAGTAACCAAGCAAGTCAGATTCTGCGATTTCACACCCCCCAGCTCTGGGTGGCTGGTCTTGCCACCTCCGACCTGGGAAACAAGGCAAATATGTTGCACAAGTTTTGTGTTGAGCTGCCCCCCTGCCCTGCCCCCTTGGTCCCCACAACACAATCCAGTGATGAGAGGACAAGGGTGGCCAGTGGAAGGCACGTGTGAGGGAAAAGGCACTGCCAACTCTTTTCTGGCTGTAAAGCAGGGGAAAGTCCCTACTTCTTTTCTTTACAAGATGTCACACTGACCAATGAGAGGATGTGTGGGATGGCTCAGAGCTGCCTTGAAGAAAGACAAGGTATTTATTCAACCTAGAATTCTGCCCAAACACTCATTACTGAGTCGGTTGGACCCCAAGAGGTTGAAAGAGGTGCCAGCTTGATCCTTTGAAACTGTAGTCAGCTGGATCTCTTTCAGGAAGAGTATCAGGGCAGTAATTGCTTGCTCACTTGGTGTTCATGCTGTCAACCACTGAAATGTTAGATCCAAAAGGTCATCCAGATAAAGTCAAGAGAGAATAGGCCACACAAAAAGAAGCTCTCTGAATCCATCCTGGGGCCAGTATGTGGCTGCATTCGTTAACTCCGTTTCCAAGGTCCCCTGTGGATGAGGAAAGGGAGTCCTGAACAAGGACCCTCTGCTTCTGACTTGGTTGGTCCACATGCCTCCAGCAAAGGTGAAGTGTTAGTCATTCAGTGGTGTATGATTCTTTGCAACCCCATGGACTCTAGCCTGCCAGGCTCCTCTGTCCTTGGAATTCTCCATGCAAGGATACTAGAGTGGATCGCCATTCCCTTCCTAACCCAAGGATCAAACTCAGGTCTTCCATGTTGCAGGGGAATTCTTTACTATCTGAGCCACCAGGGAAGCCCATCAGCAAAAATAAAGAATAAATTTGCCTCCAGCAAAACGGAAGAGACTGCCAAGCTCAATAGCCAGCAAAGAAAACACTCAGTCCTCTTTTTATTTTTTTAATTGAGGTATAGCTGACCCCTCTTTTGTAAATCTAGTGACTCTTCTCACTAAGAGGTTGGGTCTCAGTGCAGACTGTCACCCTTCCCCCACACACCCTTTTTTAATTAGTTTATTTATTTATTTTTGGCTTCACTGGTCTTCATTGCTTCTCACAGGCTTTCTCTAGTTGTGGCGAGCATGGGCTGCTCTCTAGTTGCAGGGCTCAGGCTCCTCATTGCAGCGGCTTCTCTTGCTGCAGAGTTCGGGCTCTAGGGCACGCAGGCTCAGTAGCTGTGGCGCATGGCCTTAGCTGCTCTGTAGCATTTGAGATCTTCCTGAAGCAGGAATCAAACCAGTGTCCCCTGTACTGGCAGGCAGGTTCTTAACCACTGGACCACCAGGGAAATCCCACCCCCTCTCTCTTGATGGCACAGAGCTGAGTTATGTTGGCCATGGTCTTGCCATGTTGACCATGATCACCAAACATCAAGTCATGGTCTGGGTGACTTCAAATAAAAATGTCCTTTATAAGAGACAAGAAAAATGGATAACACAGCCCCTGCCTACATGGAGGTAGACCCTGCTATGAACCTTCTCTGGTCTTCAGACCCTTGGCAATCCATTAAGTCACCTCCTTCCACCTCTCCATCTCCTGATATGGTCACAGGAACCAAACAAAGTCCATTAAATGACCATGAAAAAAGGGTTGCTACAACTGTTCATCTCAGAGACATATATGATGGTGACATTTTTATTATCGCAGGAAGGATTTCTGGCCAGGTTTATATGTCTTTGTGTGAGAGTGTTTGTAAGGGAGTCTTTTCAGAGTTAAAGCTTTCAGCATAGAAAGAGAGTGAAGCTAATTTTGTCATGGACTGCCCAGTTATGGGAAGATGGCTCATAAGATAAATTGATTTAGCTTGAAGAAATTATCCTTAATTTCTCAGGATGAGGAATTACTGGAATAGTCAAAGTCCTCCCAGGAGAAGGGATTCATTTCTTATGATAGGAACTTAGGGATAACTTGGTTAGGTACTTAGGTAAACAGAGAGCGGCAGGCAGGGGAGTGGGGGAATCATATAGATAGGAAGCTCTGGACAATTAGCCAAAATCTGCAATCACTAATAGGAGCAAAGTTGAATTGGACTCAAGATGCTTGTTGAATGAAAAGTAATGACAGATTCCTGAGATGAGGAGGTGCCCTTTGTAGAGTCAAGCAGGTGGTCTCTGGGGTCCCCACAGGCCTCTGGGTCCCTCCCACTTTCTGGTCTCTCCTTCCTGGCCAGTGAAATCCCCAGGGAGCAGAGGCTGTGGGACGGTTAAGTCCTGGTCTTGTTGTGCAGCTTGCTTCTCTCCCGCTTATCCCCTGGCCATGTAGACCCTTCCTCTCCATTTGTAAAGGTTGTGGAAAGGTAAGAAGATGGCCTAGACATGCCTCAAACCCCTCCCTTCCTTCCACCTCTGCTCCTGCTCTTTCTCACCCAAAGTATTGAATGCTTCTGCATTTTCCTCCTAAACCATCTCCCTGAGTGACCCCGAGAAGTCTCAGCTCTTGAGGTTTAAGGAACCTCATTCTCAGCATCCATCTGGTATCCAGTAAACCCACTGAGTCCACTTACAACCAACACCAATGCTTCATAGTAAAGAATGTACAGCAAAAAAAAGTGTGGCTAGGACTTCATCCTGGAAAATGAGACATACACACACAGGCGCATGTATACATATGCATATATCAAGTGATACATATATATTTAAGACATGTTTATATATTGAATGAGACACAGACGTGTATAATTTAGGTTAAAATTGTAACTCTATGCAAATTCTTCTACATAAGATGAATCAAGGGCTAGTTTTTGTCATTTTCCCCACCAAACTGGAAAAAGTGCTACACAATATGTTTGAATTTCACAGCCCAATTACAGGGATGAATATGTTTGCAGAAATATTCAAAGACTTGATTAGTTTTCCCATGGGTCCCTCCTACTCCTAGCTATTCAAAGCATTGCCTTATGACACACTTTTACTTTAGGAACCATCTCTCATCAATTTTCTCTTCTCAGTTGTTAGCTGCCTTAATTCCACAGGAAGTCATCCACCGGTGGTTTCACATGTGATGGGGGTGGTCTTGAGGGTCACCTACACAAACCTGATAAAATCCTGCATCTTTCCTCAGAGTTGCCACTTCACTTTCCAGCCATGGGTGGTGTACTCTCAGCCATGGACAAGTACTGAGAGACTAACCAGAAGACAGCTGGGCTCAACAGGGTCTAGGCTAGTGTCTTCAGAGGGTGCTAAGTTTCTAAGTGGTTGGCTCAGGAGCAAACACGTCCATGTTTTGATGTGAACATATGGCCACATTAAAGTAAGGACTTGAAAAATGAAGAGTTGGACAAGGAGGCCCTCTCATCCCTCTAACACAGAGGTTGCTATGATCTGAATATTTGTGCCCCATCCCTCCACCCACCCCCCCAAAAATTCATGTTGAAATCCCAATGTGCTGACATTAGAAGGTGGGGCCTCTAGAAGGTCCCCAAATGAATGAGATTGATACAAAAGAGGCAGGAGAGAGCCCCCTTGCCCCAGTATATGCCAAGAGGCTCCAAAAAGAACTCAACAACCCAACCTTGCAGGCATCCCGATCTTAGACTTCCATGGAGCCTCCAGAGCTGTGAGAAATACATTTCTGTGGTTTATATGTCAAGCAGCCTATGGTATTTTGTTATATCAGCCTAAACTAATATACACCACCTGTACTTTACATTGCAGTTGTGGACACACACACACACACACACACACACAGACACACACACTGTGATCGTAAGGCCTATATTAAATGCCAACAGCACAGAAGAAACAAAGCATTGGTCGGTGCAGGGGAGAGGCAGCCGGGGTATGGACGGGGAGCATTTGCAGCCTCAAGACGGGAGCAAAACTCTTTAGAGGAAATAAGGGGAAAGTGCTTTCTGGGCAGGGAACACCATGTACAGAGTTCAAGGGTGTGGCCCGTGTGGCCTGTTGGGGGACAGCTAGTTAATCGCTTTGGGGCTCAGGCGACCTGGTGGCTGGAAGGACACAGATGGATGGAGTCTAGGGAGGTAGACTATGAGTCTGTTAGATGCAGCTCAGCGTTTCTACATCGGGACACTATGGCACTTTCTAGATGTGGGGGGCCGGGGGAGACTTTCTCTGTCCTGTGTGCTGCAGGGTGTTAACAGCATCCCAGATGCCAGGAGCACTCCCTTCCCTCGCTGTAACAACCAAAAAGGTCTCCAGACATTGTCACGTGTCTCCTGGAGAAACTCGCCCCTGATCATGAACCGCTGCTGTAGCATCAGCTCCATGAGTGCAGGGAAGACCTAGACTAGGTGACCTGTGGCTATTCATTGAATAAAGAAATGAAAGGAGCAGGGGCAAAAAGGTTGGGAAGAAAATGTTCTCTGAATGCAGAGAAATAAAGAGTATTAATGAGATTATCATGGTGCTAGTGCTAAGGAACCCGCCTGCCAATGCAGGAGATATAGAGAAGCAGGTTCCATCCCTGGGTTGGGCAGATCCCCTGGAGGAAGGCATGGCAATCCCATCCAGTAATCTTGCCTGGAAACTCCCATGGCTAGAGGAGCCTGGCAGGCTACAGTCCATGGGTCACAAAGAGTCAGACATGACCGAAGCGATTTAGCACAGCACACACGCAATGAGATGACAAGACATTTTCAAGAGGAGGGGATACAAGTTGAAGAAGCTCTCAGTAAATTCACAGACAAACATCACGGCTGAGAGGGTCAGAGGTCAAGGTGGGTTTAGAGTTTGAAGAGAACGGGTGAGAGTTGAAGAGCAGTTAAGAAGTTAGGGGGACTTTCCTGCCTTCCAGTGGTGGGGACTTCGCCATCCCACGCAGGGGCTACAGGTTTGATCACTGGTTGGGGAGCTAAGATCCCATGTGCCTCTGGGCCAAACAACCAATATGTAAAACAGAAACAATGTTGTAACAAATTCAATAAAAACTTAAAATGGTCCACATCAAAAAAAGGATCTTTTTTAAAAAAAGCAGCTTGGAAACTGACCCCAATGTGAGACACACCCATGCCTAGACTCTGTGAAAGATGGTGGAGAGCCCACAGACTTACTGTTTGGCTTTAATAGTTACCTGTTGCATGAAAACCAGGAGAAAAAAGAAAACAATTTTCTAGTGATGGTAGTTACATAAAGTTTCATTTAAAGTGTATTTGTAAGAATGCTGATATAAGAAACTTAATAATGGAACAGATGGTATGAAGACAGGGCACGTTGTGAAGATGGCATGAGAATGACTGAAGTTTGGAAATAAAAGGCGCTGGCGCCCAGCTGAATTTGGGGCACGTGACTCCACCCACCTCCTGCCAGGCCCATCTCTGAGCCCTACAAAAGAACCAAGGGGACTCTGCTGCCACCGGGGCTGGCTGCTGGCTGCCTCACTTCCCAGCCCCTGATCTGAGCCCAGGACGACAAGGCTTCACCCACCATCTCATAAGAAGAGCCATCTTCACAACCACGGGCCTCTGTTCTGAACACCTAAGCCCTCCACCCCCGCTTTAAATGTCCTCTAGTCTTTTAAAGAAATTATTGAAATATAACTGATTTACAATATTGTGTTAGTTTCTGGCATACAGCAGGGTTTCAGATTTTTTTCCATTTTAATTTATTATAAGAGATTGACTATAGTTCCTATGTTATACGAAAGCATCTTGTTGTTGATCTTCTAATTATTTTCTGGCTTGTGTTTTGGCTTAGCCAGGTGTTAAGTTTCTGGTTCACAGGAATCCCCCACCCCACCCCAGGCACAGGGAAGGGCATGAGGCTCTGGGCATTGTGTCACTTCAGTAATTAAGTGCCATAAGAGCCAGTCACCTACTTAACCTCAAGTCAAATTAATGACCTGCTAATGACTTCCCTGTTTCTGTGAGAGGCATGGTAAGTGACACAAGGCTTTCTCGTTGTTCAGTCACTGTAACATGTCCAACTCTTTGCGACCCCATGGACTGCAGCACACCAGGCTCCTCTGTCCACTCTCTCCCAGAGTTGGGTCAAATTCATTATGTCCATTGAGTCTATTTCCTCTGTGTGTTTCTGAGTGAGTCTCCAGCAGATAACCTATGTAAAGGTCCAGCTCTCCAAGCCCAAGTACAAGGCAGTGTTACTTCCACACAGAAGAGATGCTTGGACCTAGACTTCTAGTCTTCCTTTCGAACTCCCACCCCCATCACTCCAGCTTTGTGAGTAAAATCGATAGACTGATAGAGGGATAGGAGGGTAGGCATCATTTAATTTTCATGACTCAAAAAAAACCAGAAATCTTTGAACTAAGGGGTAGAATAACCTTCTCTAAAATAAACAGAATAGGGATCCTGGATGGTAAACAGCTTCAGGGACCTCCAGGAATAGCAGAGACAGGCTGTTCTGTGCTGATGGGTCCCAAACCAGTATTTTAAACACCCAGCGACATTAACTTTGCATCTTAATGAAGGCTGAGGCACTCTCAGGAGCCGATAATGCATTACCTCCCCAAGACTTCCCTCTAAGTACTGTAGGTTTTGTTTTTAAAGTCCTGGGTACCACAAATTACACTTAGCAACTACCCAACCATATTATTTCCTTCCTGTCTAATGTAATTTTTCTGTTTCTTTATATAAAGGACCTAGGCTATTTTAAAAAATTATCCTCACTCCTAAATTAACCTGACTTTTGTTTTTAACAATCGAAAGAGCTAAGAACAAGAATGAGGCAGTGCTTCTAACTAGCTTCTAAGAAACTGGATGTAAAAATTTTCCTACAGAGCTATCATTTAAAACGGCAAATTGTTCTATTGGGGGTACAGGTTGTGGAGTGTGGTGGGGACCAGGAAGAGAGGACAAGCCACTTAAGGAGGCTCCTCTGTGGATGAAACCGCATGGCATTCCTTCCCACCAGCTCATGTCTTACTCAATCATTTATACAACAAACAATGATTATGTAAGTGCAGGGGGATTGCTGGACAAGTCTTGCAAGGCCCTCCCCATTAGGAGCTCACAGTCTAGTGGAAGCCAAACAGGTAAACTAGACGATTCCAGTAATTCATTCATTCCACGAAGAATTTTCATTTTTTAATAAATAACCATTGAGTCTTTATCGAGAATCATTATTGAGCAAGACAGGCAAGATCCTTGCACTCAAGGGCTTATGTTTGCGTGGAAGTTAAACACACAAAGATGATCTCAAAGAGTCAGAAGTGCTAAGAAAAATGCAACAGGCTATGTGACGGAGGATCTAAGGTTAGAGGAACCGCCAAGCTGATGAAGGAAGGTGATGAAGTATAAGGGCTCTCTGGGCGGGGGGATGGGGGTGACACTTGAACTGAGCTCCATCCTTTAAGCCAGGGCCAGGAGGCTTTCCATCTCTTCCATGAACACCCGTGTTTCCTAATCTCCTAACCTAACACCCTCCTCTCACCGGGCACTAACCATGCTGCCTGATGTTAGCGTCTCCGGGTCTACCTTGCGTATCTGCTCCCCGCCCAGGGGCAAAATCTCCGGAAGGCAGGTGCAATGGGATAGGAGGCAGGAGGTCACCATGAACATTTGCTCCAACACACAGGCGCAGTCGGCGTAAGCGGCCAGGCTGAACCACTCAACAGGCCTCAGAACCCCTAGCAACCACGGGCCGGGGTGGAACGAGGAGAGACGACCCGCCTACGCGCCGAAGAACCAGCCGGGCCGGGCCCAACTCTGCCCAGACGTCCGCGCTCCTGCCTACGCCCGCGAGAGGGCGGGCCGTGTGCCGCGCCTGCGCAGTACAGCGCTCGCGCCTGCGGCCCCGAGCGCTGCCCTCGAACTGCGCCGGCGCGGTGCGCCGGGCGCTAAGGGGCGGGGCTCCGTTGCGCCGCGCGCAAGCCTGGGGCAAAGCCCGGGCCGGGATAGGACGTGGGACAGCGCGTCGGGACGTCCCTCGCGTTGGGCCCGAAGGCGCGTGCGCAGTGGGTGGCCGGCTGGGCGGCTGAGGGGCGGGGCGGGGGTAAGAGTGGCCTCTTTGCCTCATTTGTGCCCTAGCGCCGCCCGGACACCGTGCTGACCGCCGACACCATGAAGATCTGGACTTCGGAGCACGTCTTTGAGTAAGTTTGGGGTGGGAGCAGGTCGGCGGGGGTCACGGGGCAACTGGGGGTAGGAGGGTAGGTTGGGCCCGGAGTCGCGGCAAGTCCCCGGAACCCCTCAGGAAGCTTCCGGGCGTCGGGCCTAGTGTGGGGAGCTGGGCCCGAGCGCCTGGGAGCCCGGGGTGTGGGGTCCAAGGTCACGACCCCGGGGACGCCCCAAGAATGGGCTCCCAGGGGACACGGCCGGATGGGAGGGGCCTAGGGACGGGACCCACGCGGCCTTCCTCTGGGGGACGCCCCCTCGGGTTGCGGGGACGGCGCCGAGCACGAGGTCCTTGACAGCCCCGTAGCCCCGAGGATCCGGGAGAAAGGCGTGGGCTGTCGAGATTCTGGTCGCCCCGCCACCTTCAGGTAGTTTCTTAACCTCGGAATGTGGATTTAGGGTGAGCTCAGGCGACCAGGAAGTGGAACTTTTCCAGCAGCTTCTTGCCTTGAGGAATTGCAATTTATGGCCTTGGAATTGGAGTCCAAGGTACAGCCCTGACTCTGACAAGCTGTGTGACCTTAGGTTACCCATTTCCGTCGTCTGAGACTTGGAAGATGACGGTGTTGTCAGGGCCTGCCACCACTGAGATGTCTTTGAGGCCATGTTCATTACATCTCCTGGTTAGGGGGAAATGTTTACTAAAGAAAAAGGTCTTAAACAAGTTGGATGTTGGGAATTAAATTCTTTGCTGCTTCCATGATTGTTGGTACAGAAGAACCATGCCTTGAATCCCTGGTATTATTTTTGCCTGAACAAATTGTTGATCGATTATATCATCACTCTTTCTTGACTAATAATTTTTCTCTCACCGGTTTGAAATGCCACCTTCATCCTAAAACACTGCTGTGATTTGTATTTTAATCCATTTCTGAACTATCTGCCCTATTCCACTGATCTTGCTGTTGTTGCCACACTGTTTTAATTTTTATAGCTTGGTAGTATGTTTTAGCATAACCATTTGATTTAAAAACAAAACAACGTTTCTGAAGGCAGTGTTAAAACAGGTTGTAGACTTTCTACATTCTCATTGAATCAGACACATGCAGGAGTTCGCTGGATCCTAGAAAGCAGAGAATGTTAGAATCAAAGGGAAGGTTTCTTTTCTCCCTAATGTTTACCATTTTTTAGGGGGGAGACCCTAAATTTGTAGTCTTTTTTATATTCTTTAACCAGGTCAAAATCTTCTACTCTGTTTGAGCCGTTAGGATCATGGGTGGTTTCTTCTTCGCAGCTTTCTTCTGGGTTTAAATGCTTAAGTTCTTTCCACTGTCTTGTAACTTTCTTCCTTAACACTCTTCTCCCTAGGTTGTTCCCCATCCCTCCTCTACACTCATTCTGCCCTTTTCTTTAATGTTTCCCTCTCTTTTTCCCCATCAGTGTAAATGCTCAGTGAAATTCTGCTATTGGCCTTCTTGCATTTCGTCAGAGATTCTTAATTTTTCTCTTGTCACAGACTTCTCTGAAATTTGATGAAGACTCTGAGACTCTGCTCTCAGAACACAGACAGACTCACATAAATGCCCTGCATGTTCTGGGAGAAGCCCTGATTCTCCCCAGATAATCTGGACTTCTCGATCAACGTCCCAGCTGATACATACGAATTTTCAGCAGCCAAATCTGTACCTAGGGCTCCAGCCTCTCTTAACCTTCAAATCCTTATTTTCAGGTTTCAGCAATGTGTCTCTGCTCCAGTGTTCTGTGGGCTTTTCAAACTCAGCATCCCTGAAAATGAAGTTGTTTATCTCCGCTCTCAAATTTTACACTTTCCCTGTGTTTCCCGTCTTGAGGATGTTACTAACATCTAAGTCGTCTTAGATGACTTTCTGTGTCTCTCCCATCTTTGAGTTGCCAGACTTCCTTCTGAGGCTGAGCTTGTGGTTGGTATCTGGTTGAAGTCATTCATTGATTCTTACACCAAATATGAAAGCCCACTAGACACCAGGCGCTGTTCTTTGGATCGATTCCACTTTGTCAAGACGACATTGCTGCCCCAGTGAACAGTGTTCCCACGTTTTATAGGTGAAAAAATTGGACAGTTCACCAAGCCAGCACCAGTTCTACTGATTGCCTGCCCTTTGGCACTATCTTTGAATGTCTTGCAGTGTGAAGTCTTTTCACATGATTACATTAATTTCAGTTAAAATGAATTTCTAGAAGATCGTTAATTGTAATATGCATCCTTTGTGATTTTTGAGCTAGACGTGTTTTATAAAGCTAAGTCAATCAGTGTTTCCAGGTTGGCCCAGAGAGGAGAGAAGTGCTGAATTACAAATAACATACAACCATCCTGAAACCTTGGAATTGCTAATTTTTTAGAGGAGGTAGGGAAGAGATAAGTTCCAGGAAGCCAGCTACCCAGAGTCTCTGACTAGATGGAGACAGGGAAGGGCTCACTCATCTGATTCTCATTTTAGACAGTTTCCTTGGTAACACTCAGAGTGCTTGGCCCCTATCACTTCTTTTTATGGGGACTGTTTAGATTTGTGAAATAGCTTCGCTTGTATGCCTGCACTTAATGCTGAATAAGGCTTGAGATTAAAAATGGAATGGGATTCATTTCTTGAAGTCGCTCAGTCGTGTCCAACTCTTTGTGACCCCATGGCCTGCAGCCTACCAGGCTTCTCCGTCCATGGGATTTTTCCAGGCAAGAATATCTTCCCGATCCAGGGATTGAACCCAGGTCTCTTGCATTGTAGGCAGATGTTTTACCATCTGAGCCACCAGGGAAATCATTTCTGTATAGTATTATAGCAAAAATGAAGGCATAAAGAGTAATGGTGGAGTGGGAGGGAGGTTCGAGAGAGGAGACATATGTATACCTATGGCTGATGTATGGCAGAAGCCAGCACAATATTGTAAAGCAATTATCCTTCAATTAAAAGTAAATTTTTAAAAAAAAGAAAAATGATATTGTTGTCCAGGGTTTTGCAAAGCGAGTGGGATCGAGATTTTCCTTCTGTCCACAAAAAGTTATCAGGCTTAGTTGTCTGAAAAGTTGAAATAGATTAGTACCTACTTGTTTTGCTTTTAGAAAAATAAAAAGCCACGCTGTGTCGTTTATCAGTAAGTGTAGTTTGAAACACCATCTCCAGATCTTGTTTTTCCTTTCAGTGAAGACATAGAATTAGTCACTTTTAATGCTCATTGTAATTAGTCAGAGACTCACTTGAAAGGGGTATCTTTTGTATTAGTATATTGTTCAGGTAAGCTGTGAAGAGAACAAATGCACATTATGTTGTAAATCACTCAAGTACATGTATTTTTCCAGAAATAGATGCTGCAAGTTCCGTGATGCTGTTGCCATCTTAATCCTTCATAAGCAAAGGCTGATGAAGAGAGACTATTAGAAAATGGCACATTAGGAGTACCTTTAAAAAAGTGTATTGAGTGACCTTTTCAAAACAGATGTCAGAACCACTCCTTGGAGGAAAGTAATGAATAAAAAGATTGGCTGGAGCGGTCACAATTACTTATTACGTTATTAGAGGCAAGTACATGTTTAATATGAATCGGTGATTCTTAGAAACAAAATTTACATGTGAGAGGATACTGGTGAGTGGAAAATATGACTCAAGAAACTACTGGAGTGTTCTATAGGTTATTTTAACCTTTCAGGCATCAGCTGTGGCACATAACCTGTGTACTGAAAAAAAGACTGAAAGCTGTACATGTTCATAATGTAGACTGCTGCTTCTGCTAAGGCACTTGAGTCGTGTCCAACTCTGTGTGATCCCATAGACGGCAGCCCACCAGGCTCCTCGGTCCCTGGGATTCTCCAGGCAAGAACACTGGAGTGGGTTGCCATTTCCTTCTCCAATGTGTGAAAGTGAAAAGTGAAAGTGAAGTCGCTTAGTCCTGTCCGAGTCTTAGCGACCCCATGGACCGCAGCCTACCACACTCCTCCATACATGGGATTTTCCAGGCAAGAGTACTGGAGTGGGGTGCCATTGCCTTCTCCGAATGTAGACTGAGCCCCCCGAAATCATCTTCCAGTCAACATTTCAGAAAATAATTTCCCTAGGCAAATTAAGTAAACTTTAATTATAAGGAATAATTTGATGAGTTATATAAATGGTTTAATTTATATGCATGTTGTTAGAGGTTTGATTTTTGATTTGTGTCTGCAGCCATCCATGGGAAACCGTTACAACAGCTGCAATGCAGAAATACCCAAACCCTATGAATCCGAGTGTGGTTGGAGTTGATGTACTGGACAGACACATAGATCCCTCTGGAAAGTTGCACAGCCATAGACTTCTCAGCACAGAGTGGGGACTGCCTTCCATTGTGAAATCTGTAAGTGTGCCTTTGTTCCTGAAGCAATGTGACTGCTGTAGAGAAGTTTTCTAAACCACATTATAATTTCAGATAGGTTGTGGGAGCCGATTCTGAATGTCATTTTTGCATCAGTTCAAATTGTATTATAATAAACTTGGGTTATGAGTGTATAATGAATTGGAAATATTATTACAATCTTCATGAAGTCACCTGATAAAACCTTCTGAAGGAAGCCAGCTAATGCTCTGTGATCTGAAAGTTTTATTCTGCTTTTCCTACTTTGCCAAAAGCTAGAGCTATGGCAGCTGGGATTTGGTGCTGGTGGTTAGCAGGCAGCTGCTGGGGTCAGTGGTGTTGCGACGTTAAGTGAGGCATAATCTCAGTTTGCCATGGCCGTGTTTGTTCCAAGATCTGGTGCTTCTGCCTGTACATTGAAAAATGTAATTCTATGCTCTTTCAAGGGAGCAGGTTTTAGGGAGCCATTCTATCCTGATGGGAGAGAATCCTGGTATAAGTGGACCAAGTTATCTGTAGAAACTCTCTTTATAGAAGGTGGGCCCACACAGAAAACGAAAGTACTTGTTTTTCACCAGGAATGTGCTAATTGCTTCCTTTGTATAAACTACTGCCCTAGATAACATGGACAAAGAAGTGAGCAGGGTTGGGATGGCCTTGGGGTCAGAGCCTGGAAGCGCCCCCGGGTGTGCTATGTTACCTTCGTCTTGAAGTGGCTGGTTTTCTGCCTGGAGAGCAGAGCCACCACATCCTCCCCCTTGGGCTGCACCAGGGAAACCCTGACAGACACTATGAAGCTCTCCTTTCTCCATCTATGTTTCCCGAATGTCAGGCTCACTGCTCCACGTCAGCCTAGGCGGTTTCCGCATTCTGCCTTGTCCTGCGTATGTTCTCAGCTGACTGGTGGCTAAATTGTCTCTGCGGAGGGTTTTTGTGTCTGGGAGTCTCATCCCTCAAATGGGCCTCCTTTTTGATCTTTGTCTCAATCCTTGTGTTTTTTATGAAAATACATTTTTGGTTCAAAATACACATCTTTACCTTCAAATAAAATATTGATAACACTAGTTAAGAAATCCTCCTCTGAACACTAATTCCAGATGTTTTACTTAGATTATTGGTGCAGCAAGAACCAAAACATATGTGCAAGAACATTCTGTAGTGGATCCCGTAGAGAAAACAATGGAACTTAAATCTACAAATGTAAGTAACTAACCTGGCTTAGTTTTTCCCTCTTGTGCTGGTGGTGGTGGTTTAGTCACTAAGTCGTGTCCAGCTCTTGCGACCCCATGGACTGTAGCTCGCCGGGCTCCTCTGTCCATGGGATTATCCAGGCAAGAATACTGGAGTGGGTTGCCATTTCCTTCTCCATTCCCTCTTGTAGTTGATATAAAAGTGGACATACACTCTTCAGCCTGGTCTAAGAAATTTGTACTCAAGATGCTGGACCGTCTCTGCCTGTTTGCAGCCTCAGTGCTCTAATGAGCCTGCCCTGTTACTTTTAGGAGGTAGCACCTCAATAAAATGAATTTGGAATCAGTGTATATTACTACTATCATGGTGCTTTTGTCAAATATATTACTTTTTTAATAAAAAGTAAGCAATGAATATTGAAAGCTTCTATTTACATAGTAATATCAAAGTGGTTTATATGCTGTTTTGCATATTTAGCTAGCAAGATTTTGGTTTGTGAGTTAATTTTGGAAATGTTTTTAATCTTGGTTCCCAACACTATTTGACTTCTTTTTTTAATTCTGTAGATTTCATTTACAAATATGGTTTCAGTAGATGAGAGACTTATATACAAACCACATCCTCAAGACCCAGAAAAGTAAGTGAAAAGTATTTTAACAAGCTTATTTTACAATATATTTTCATTTTTCTTTAGTATGAAAAATGAAAATTAGGTCATCCTGAAGCTGTGTGAATGTGTTTTGTTCTAGAACTATTTTGACTCAAGAAGCCATAATTACTGTGAAAGGAGTCAGTCTCGGCAGTTACCTTGAAGGGCTGATGGCAAGTACGATATCATCAAATGCTAATAAAGTAAGTAAGGCTGCTCTCACTTACTGTGGGGGGTGGGGTGCAGGCTTGTGGGATCTTAGTTCCCCAGGCCCCCTGCAATGGAAGCACAGAGTCTTAACCACTGGGTCGCCTGGGAAGTCCCTCCCCACTTGCTCTTCTTCCTGGGTCACTTCTTAAGAAGAGCTGTCCTTGTGAGCTGCCTGAGCCACTGCAGTGTGACGCCGTGTGGGCTGTTACTGGGGTCTAGTGTGTCTGGGTTCACATCCCACCTGTAACTGACCAGCCTTTCATCTTGGGCAGTTAACTAAGTGAGCCTTTCTCTGCCTCAGTTTCCTATATGCGAAGTGAAGATTAATTACCCACCTTACAGGGTTGGGTGTGGAGAGTAAATGAGATGTCATGGGAAATCTGTGGCTGGGGGCCCAGCACTTAGAGGGCAGGGGAAGGCGAAGATGTGTCTCACTGTTGAAAGTATAGATTCTCAGCCTGTTTCTCATTATCATCTCCCTTCACCCCCAGATCCACTGTAGATATTTTCTCCTAACTATCCCCACTTTGAGAAATTATTAAATGCCAAACATTATGTCTATAGATGCAGAGATATATGGGTCTGTGTTTGTGCCTTTTACATTCAAAGAATGAGATTTTTCCCCACTATCCCCCAACTAATTTTTGCCCCGTTGAGAATGTATGATTTAAAATAAAGTTTAGAGAAAGAGATGCCTAATACACTGTTTTATAACATGTGTAATATCATTCAGCAGCCAAAAGATATTCATAGATGCCTTCTCTATGTCAGGCAGAGTGCTAGGCTAGACTGGGGACACAGCAGGGAGCAAAACAAACGTGGTGCCTGCCCCCGTGGAACTGAGAGGAAGGCGACATTAATCATACAACACGGCATTAGGAAAGGAAAAGTACAGACAGGTACGAGAGTGCTTCATGAGTGCTGAGTAAGTTGCGTTGCTGCTGAGTTCTGAGCGAGGGGTGGGTAGGCCGTGAGGGGTCTGCCAGGGAGCGGTCCAGGTGGCGCAGCTGCACGTGCAGAGGGCCCGAGGCCAGAAGCAGTCAGTGCTCCTCGTTCTGTCCCTCAGGGCAGCGTAGAGTGCCAGGAGAGAGGGGTTGGAGAGGAAGTCAGACCAGAGCCTTCAGAGCCTCGGACAGGATTTTGCTGGAAAATATGGACATAAAAAGAGAAATGGAGTTTGACCTCACCATCAGAAGGGGGACCGTTCTAATCATAAAGTAAAACATCACTACCATTTAATTGTAGATTCTTTATAGAACATCTTTTGCAAACAAAGTAAAAACCAGTTTTAGATCAAGCCAGTTTCTCAAAGCATTTGATATTTGGTAAATAACATTAAAGAAGAAAATACAAAGAGAAAAACTGTCCTGGTGAGGTTTAGTTATGCTTGTCCTGCCCATTGTGACTTCCTGACATACTATTCATGCATGCCTTTGCTCTCACTTGGTATCAGTAAACATACTGGATTTTTTTTTTTAAGGGCCGAGAAGCAATGGAGTGGGTAATACATAAATTAAATGCTGAAATTGAGGAACTGACAGCTTCAGCAAGAGGAAGCATACGGACACCAATGGCAGCAGCCGCATTTGTGGAGAAATGATAATGGAGGTTGATAGATGGCACCCAGTTCCCCAGGTCTCTACAAGCTGGCAGTATATTTATTTGTTATTTAAAAAAATACAACTCTATTTTAGGTAGACTTTTTTTTTTTTTAATAAGCTGAAGAAAAGCTATGTGACTTGATCAAACAAAGAGGTGCAAGATTTCTAAATAAAAGGGATCAGCTGAAATTAGTATTGTCTGAAATGACTGATTTTGAGGATTCCAGTATTTATGCAAATTTTTAAGTTTTTTGAAAAGTGTGCTTGGAAATTGGTATTGGCTGATGAAACCTCCTTAAGGTAGAATTTTAAAGCTTTTCATGCATTGGAACTCTACCTGGCTTTGGACCAACCCCAGAACCAAGCAGAGCCCCTTCTGTGTACGCACGACTGCCCTGCTGTGGTAAACTTGGGAGAGCTTACATGAGGGAACTCACTTTTAAAGGAGAAACTGTCATTTTAAAAAGACATTAATTGTATGGAATAATTTACTCTGCTATAAACCACCATTAAAAATCACAGTGCTTTAATTTCATACTCAATATTTTTTGGAGTAAAAATTATCACAAAAGTAATACATGACTCCAACAAAAGTACATTTTATTGTGTTATAAAAAGTACTGTACTGATTGGCCAAAGTTTTGTAACTTAGTAAAGGTATTACTTGGATTTGGATTTGGATTTGTACTTTATGATTTAGTATGCTGTATCGTGGGCTGGTTATGTTAACTGAAAAAATAAAGTCATTATCAGAATTTTGCAGCGCTCTAAACTTAAACAGAAGAACAGCTGTTCACATCTTTTAGCATTTCACATTTGCCTAACTTATAAATTGCCATGTGTCAAAATCATGGTTCTGTAATTGCTAAAGCATGATATGTCAGGTTATTTGAATATAATTACTTTGTGAAGTAATTATGACCACAAAACATCTTTGTTACATGAAGAGCTGTACATCATTTGAAATTACTCAAATGATGTTTTGATCTGAAGCATAAATCCCAGGGACTTAATGTTTTTAATAACACTGTGTCACTGCGGGGGATGGGGGTGGTGAAGAGGGAAAAAAGAAAAAGAGGGTGAAAAAAAAAGCATTGGCCTAAAGCACCCTGTGAACTGCTTTGCAGTTTTTTTATAGGAAATCCTTGCCTTGGATGAACAGTCCAGTATGTGTATGTTGTAGCAGGCAATTAATTATCAACCACTAAATAAGAATATCTTTGATCCTTGGAATTGTTGCATACAGTGTATCGTTATTAAAAGGTGATGAGCTCTTTTATTTCACAGTACTTAATGCTATAAACTTCTAGTCAGGTTTCCTACAAAAGAAACCAGTTAATATAGGTACATAAACCACAAAAATCATATACCAATTTAAAAATTAGTGTTTTTCTACTTAAAATACTATTTAGCTTGAGGGTTCTTAGGACATTTGTAAAAGCACATTAAAGCCAGTAGGTTTTTTTTATTATTTTTATAACATTTTTTACAATTAAAATAACATTTCAACTAAACAAAACATTGCTAAATATTGATATTTAATAAATTGCCTTGTGTAATTTATGAAAATTATACTTGTTCTGAAAAGTGTCAGAATAGCCTAATGATAAAAAGATTTCTAAACAAAATGTTAACCTGACTTTTTTATTATAATAATAATTCTATAAATTTTCACTTTCCAGTGTAGTTACTTTTAATAAAGTAGCTGGTAGTTAATGGCTTTTACCTATTAAAGTAAGCATTTGAGAGGACTGGAATACTGGTGTTCATGGGTTAGAATTAAGACTCTCAGACTATGTAGCATATTTTTTAATATTAAAGGTGGACCTTATATGAATTAAGAAAAACCTGTTAATAAAAACTTCCTTTTAACTATGATGTCTTTCCTGATTATAATTTCTTTCTAATAACTGCAAGGAGTAAAAGAAATGTTTTATCCTTGTAAGAATTCGCCTAATTGCCATGTGCTGGAGCCGGCTCAGCGCCCAAGTTTTAGATTCTAGGTTGGACGTGCAGCGCCTCGGCCGTCCCTTCCTCGGATGTCCGGTCTGCTCCCCACGCCCGGACTCTGCTGCCCGGTGTGGTTACCCACCCTGGGTCGGCCTGAAACCCCAGAACTGTCGAGGGTCGGCTCGCTATGGTTAACTGTTAATGCGGGAGGGTCGTGCTGGCGCGTCGTCAAGGTCGGGTCCAGGGGCGGGGTAGGGGTGGCGTGCCCATAACACCTGCCTCGACGCGGTTCAGAGTCCCGCGCTCCCGGAGCCACGCGGTCGCGCCTCCCCTCTAGCCCCGCCAAGGCTACTACGGAAGCCCGCGGGGCACACCTGCGCTGGCAACCGCGGCACCGGTCGCGCTCCCCTATTGGCTCGCGGCGCTGGGAGCATTCTGCGGCAAGGCGGCGAGGCCGCCCGGGAGGGCGGGGCGGGACAGGAGGAGGCGGGACTGGCAGGCTCGGAGCCCCGCCCCTTCCGCTTCTCGGACCTGACCTTCCGGCAGCCGGGTCGCGGTCTGAGCCGACATTGACAGGTCTTCGCGATTCGGCCCGACGCGCCCCCTCTCGCGACATCATGGTGGCGTATTGGCGACAGGCTGGACTCAGGTAGGCCCAGGACTCGGGAAGATCGGGTCTCTGGGGCACGGGGAGGTACGGGGCTGCACGGGGTCGGAGGTCACGTCGGGTGCTTCGCGGATGGGGGTCGGGCCGGCGAGTGAGGTCCCAAGATGGCGGCCTGCGGACGCTGAGCCAGGGTCCCGGCCGCCGGGGCCCGAGCACCTGCCAGCACCTGCCGGAGTGTCGCCGAGCACCTGCGTGCCCCCAGGAGCGCCCTCGACAAGTGCCATGTGTTCTCAAGGACGGCGCTTCTCACCCGCGCGGCCTTTGGGCTTTGAATTGGACTCAGTTGAGGTTCTGGAAGTAACAGAGCTCGAGAGAGCGGAGGGGTTCTCAGGGTGTAACCACGATCACCATAGCTGGCGTTTCTTTCCAGCATCATTAAAAATTAACTCCTGTTGTCAGGTTTATCGGTAAAACGGATAAAAGCCCTTGATAAGGTGTAAAGGGCTCTGCCACAGGTGAGTGGTGGCTCCTGGGAAGCCAGAATATGGAGCACACTGAAGGCCATGGCTTCTGATGAGACGGAGAAACCGTGGATCTAGGTATCACACCTGGTTTCTTTGCCCGTACACCCAGTTGAGCTGCTCACCTGGCTCAGGTTAACACACCTTGTTACGTGACTAGATTAAGTAGCACCGCCTAATGGTGACCTGTGGGTTTGTGACTGGGCAGCCCAAGAGTTTCCTGATTTTCAAGGTCGAAGCAGAGTTCTGTAGGATTGGAGGCATGATGGTCCCCCTCAGTGGCAACGCCTACCACTAGACAGGTGGGGCAGACCTGCTCATCTCACTTGGTCTTTCATCCTCCCAGCCACCAGTGGGACAAATACTGTTATCCTCTGCTTTGTCCTGTTGTTTTTACAGGTGAGCAAATTAGACAAAAAGATGGAAAGGTTACCAATTCCTAGGAGTGGAAGGAAGAATCTGAACTCCTACCTCTGGCCCCCCCGAAAAACAAACCTGAAAACATGAGAAAATAGTCAGCAGCAAACTCCCCTTCCTGTTTTCAAAAAGTGTGAAAAGTGAGCTTACATCTCCTGGAAAATAAGGTGTTGATGGGAGTCCCATGTAGCAAACAGGAAGCAGGCTGTCAGATATTTTGCTAGAATTGATGGTCTCTAAGGGCTTCTCAGTTTAACTTAGAAACTTTGGGAAGTTATTTTCAATGGCACACCTGTGAATCAGAATCCAATATTCTAAGGAAAACCTTTAAATAATCAGAAGTAGAGCTCTTTTCATTCAAAATAGGTTTTTTTCCCTCCTCTTTTAATTATGTATGGTTTATCTTGTAAGAATAATAAAAGGCAAAATGTTGAATTAAATGGGAAAAAGTACAGTCATGTTATATCCTCTGTTAACATTTAGAACTGTGCTGTGAGTTTTTTCCTCTAATAAATCTATGCTTCTTTTAGTTCAAATTAATATGTATTGAAGAGAAAACAGTGCAAAGAAAAATTAAAAATCTCCCATTCTAATACCAGTGAAGGCTTTGATACATTTCTTTCTGGTCTTATTTCTCTTTGTATAGATTCCTTTGCATCAGTCATTTATTTTAAAGTTCAGTTCTACAATAGTGTACAACGAAACCAAAAGCATAGGAAGGCAAACAAAAGCATAGTCACACAACCAGTCTGGCTGAATCATTGATTATTAGCTTTCTTGCTCTCTCATTTCCTCCCAGCTACATCCGATACTCCCAGATCTGTGCAAAAGCAGTCAGAGATGCACTGAAGACCGAATTCAAAGCAAACGCCATGAAGACTTCTGGCAGCAGCGTAAAAATTGTGAAAGTGAAAAAGGAATAATCTGTAAGTTACTGATACATTCAGAAAAACATTTGCATCATAAGTTTTCAGAAAGCTTTTAAAAATCAGATTTCAGCTTTCTGAAATAACTGTCCATGTTTGGTCATTTGGTACATTTAGAGTTAGTGGGATGATCATTTGAGGCATACAGGTTGTAGAAGTCCCATGGCTTAATCAAAGAAAGTCATTGGGAGGCCCTGACCAGCAGAAGTAATTGCCACATTGATTTTCAATTCATTTAGCGAAGCTTAGGTAAAGAGCCATCGGCCATCTTATTTTAATTAAACCTGTTTCATTTGCACAAAATCAAATAAGTCAGAGGATAAACTCCCAACTTTTTAAATTGTTATTGGAGTTATGTAACTACTTCAGAAGCTTGAAAAATTACACTTCTTTGAGAGTTTATTTTCCCCACATCTGCTAATGTTCTCAAGCATGAGGGCTGCGAGTATAGGCAAGGGTCCTGATTTCATATCAAGCATTAAAATCATCAAGACCCTGCAGTGGATACTGTTTGCTAAATTTATTATGCTTTCAGAGTTTGGCTCATTTCATCTCTGATGTTGGCACTGCAAAGTAAGACAGTTTTGTACTGTTGATAAGTTCAAACTGCTAAAGTGATTTGATCTCTAAACCACTTTCTTGACTTTATTATTTCAAAGATAAAGTGAGGCAAATTACCAGAGGGATGTTTTTCAGATTTAATTTTCTTGTTTTGCTTTAAAAAGAAAAAAAAGCTTCAGATCTGCAGTAGCAAGGAAGTGTGATAAGTATTAATCCTTTAGCAGCTTGTGGTTATGAGCAATTTTACTTATTGGAACTGTCTCCCCTAAGCATTCTTCATTTTCATTTTAAATTAGTAAATATTTTATTACAAGTCTGGAGATGCAGTGTTTTGAATTGAGCCCTATTATTGCTTGGGCTCTCTGTCTAATCTCATCATTCTGAGGAATGAGACCTTTAGGTTGGGTTGTTTTTAACAGTCAGCTAACTGAGAAAAATCACCCCATCTCTGCCTGCAGCATGGCTGAGCCAAACCGTCGAATGCCCGCAACCTTTCAATGTCCTTGGGGCCAGGAAGTAGGGTCTGGCTCCAGCAAACAGCACAGTGACCATTGTCTATACCTCGTACAGGGAATGAGCCCTCACTGCCTCAACATCTTCTAAAGGCAGAGTGTTTCTTAACTATGGGGAGAGCGTTTGTCTTTACTTAGCAGGGAAGTGCCCCTTTGGCTGGGGCCGCTCACGTGAACCTGTACTTTTTACATCTGAAATCACCAGTTGAGGGAACTGAAGCTGCAGTCGTATTAATACAGCTCATTGTAAGGAAGTTATTTCCCCTATTTGTGTTGAATTTTTAAGAAAACATAAAAGGACCAGCAACTTGGATTTTCTCTTTTCCTTCTAGACCCTGAGTACAGCCTGAATGCTGCATGTTCAAGGTGAAGCTGTGAGCACGTATTATAGCATATTGGAAACCATCTCCCTTCATGGAAAAAAAAAAACAAAATAATACCTGTGTTGTTCATAGATTTACAATGCCAGTAAATTAAAGTACAGTTCACTCTAGCTGTTGGTTTTTGGTTTCTGTCAGACTTCTTTACGGGAGCCATCTGCATGGCTGCAGGAGTATGATAAAGGGAGAACAGAGACTTCCTGTCCATCCAGTGGTTAGCACTCCGAGCTGCAGGGGGCGTGGGTTCGATCCCTGGTTGGGGACCCAAGATCCCACAGCCGCCCAAAAAAAAAAAACCCAAAAAGTTGGAGATGTCATATCTAGTGACCAAAGGGATCCAGGAGACATTTTGAAAATGTCTCAAAATAGTGCTCTTTTTCATGACATTAATTGACAGAATTGGGCTCTGTCATCAAAGCTGTCTTACTCCTTATCTTCTAATTGCAGACGTGTCAGAGGTAGTGGCCAGGGGTGGGGGAGGGGAGGTGGGTTGTCTGCTGGCCTCATCCTCCTTTGCAGGCACCCATCATATCCAAGTGGTGCCACTTAGCCAGCAGGCTAAGTGAAAATGATTATTAAAAGCATAGATTAGAAGACAAAATACTAAATTGTAGTATTCATTTCTTATCATGCACTTCAAATCTATAGTGAAAATGATTATTAAAAGCATAGATTAGAAGACAAAATACTAAATTGTAGTATTCATTTCTTATCATGCACTTCAAATCTACTTTTAATGTTGAAATTATCAAGCACAAAATACCTTTCAGTTTGTTTTATAAATGAACTTTTATATCCTGGGAGTGTTTCTCATAGGAAACTAGATAAAACCACTCAGTAACTTGCTTATGGAGTTGATGGCTGAGCTGACATGAGAATCTAAGGCTCTGGACTGCAGGTCTCAGGTGTGATCATGACAGCCGTCCACTGTACTTTTTGGGGTAATTCATTTACCCTTTAAATACTTAGAGATAAAGAATTGTTGAAAGTGTAGTGTTTCTCTTTCTTTGAAACTTGAAAGCACTTGGCTAAGTAAAATCCCACTGCAAAGCTAGAAACTGCTTGATTGTTAACCACTTCTGGAGGATGGAGAAATACAGCTGGACAGGAAATTTTGAAACACTTCAGCTTCTGCCCCAGGAATGGCTCTCACCTTGGTACTTAAGCTCACTATATAATTTATCAGGGCCACTCAGCCACGCTGAGGACGAGCCCAGGAGAAGGCTTTTGTTCTTGGCTCCTGGAGAGGACTTCCTGCCCCCGACTCTTGACCTGTATGTAAGTTTTATCTCGTTCTCTGCACTGGGCTCACGAAGAGGAGCGGGGGTGCTGAACAGAAGCCGCTTACGAACCCCTTGAGTCCTGTGCCTGAGGCTTTTGTCCTGAGCTTTTGAAGTCAGAGCCCCTCAGTTGTCATGCTTCAGTCCCCACAATTAAGTTACCAGGCGGCATCTTTCATTACCAGGACAGAAACAAATGACTCACAAGGCCATGGGGCCTCTGATACCAGACGAATAAAGTAACTGATAGGCAAAGGGCTGAATCATTTCCAGCCAAGTTAATTAGAGATAAGTCATTTTATTCAGGAGGCAGATGGAATAATTAGAGTCGAGACTTAGGGACAGGCCTTGTGATAAGGAAAGGATTAAAGTTAACTGAGTAAAGGACAGATTCACTGCTCAGTAGAGATTCTGTGTGGTTCTTCTTGATTAAAAACAGTCCTGAACTGTTACCATGAGGCCCTGCATCACGCCCCACTGGGTGGCTGGCAGGACCACTGTGTCCAGAACACCAGGGGGCCTAGTCAGATGGAGTTGTGGGTATTTCACTAAGCACCTGCGTGACTTGTGAGGGATTCAGTCTCCTCATTCACACAAGGTTCTTGTGTGTGAAGTGAAGGAATCAAACGCTCTAAAATCCTGAGTCTACCATCTCAGTCTCGGAGAGACCAATGTTGCTGTAGCCACTGTACATTTAAAGGAAGAGGCCCTTCAAAATTGGGACATTTCTTTTGGTTTTAGTGTGTTTGCTTTTTTTTTTTTTTTTGGATCTATATCTACTTAGCTCAGCTGATAAAGAATCTGCCTGCAATGCAGGAGACCCCGGTTCAATTCCTGTGTCAGGAAGATCCCCTGGAGAGTAGATAGGCTGCGCACTGCGATAGCTTGGACTTCCCCGGTGGCTCAGCTGGTAAAGAGTCTGCCTGCAATATGAGAGACCTGGGCTTGATCCCTGAGTTGGGAAGATCCCCTGGAGAAGCTACCCACTCCAGTATTCTGGCCTGGAGAATTCCATGAACATGGGGTCACAAAGAGTCAGAAGTGAAAGTGAGCAACTTTCACTTCACCTTACAAAAGAGTAGGATAGTGGGATGCATTTTGAAATATTTTTAACTACTCAACATTAATAAGTCTGGGCAGTTAGACTCCAAGAAAAGGAATTTATTTAGTCTGAAATAAAGCAATTTAGCCATTTAAAATTGAATGTATTTTAATGATTACTATTGAGCGAGCAAAAATCTTTACAGTAATATAAATCAGCAGGGTTTTGTTTTTTACTTTAGATCGGTATCCTTTCCTGCATCTATTTAATTGCCTTTTTAGATTTGAGAAAGTGAAAAAAGTGCCAGAGGAAGCATGTGTATAAATTCTTATGTAATCACAGGTTATAAGTCTTTTTAACATCTAAAGAAGTTATGAACTCCAACTAAGAGTAATTCAGATGCAGTTTCTTATTAAATCTGCTTTCGGATTTAGTGCTTTTTGAACCACAGGTAGAAGGTGTTTAAAACTTTATTTTTTTAATTCTATAAATAAAAGGCATGTCACAATACAAACATCAAGAGAATTTTTCTCTTGGTGCATATTTTAGTTATTTTCTCGTGATATGCATGTGAAAAGAGTGAAGTTTCTCAAAATGAGCTACTATCACCCATCCACTGGCTGCCTTATTACTGCAGGTTACAAAACAAATAGATGAAAACCCAGTTGCCTGCAAGTAAATAGTTCCTCCCATCACCGACTGCCCGTGGATCCAATTGGATAACTCCGTGGTAATTCTAGAAAGCCATTAAAACCCTTCAGGCGCTGGATGGGATGGCAGTGCTATATGTCAGAAATAGGTAAACTGTAATTAAGAAGTTATGGATGATTTGATTACGCTCTTGTGTATTTGGTCCTGTTGTAATGTGAACAGATTAAAATTGTGTAATGGCTAAAGCTGTGTCATCATGCAAACATTTATGGCAACTTCTGCAAATTAATATCAACTGTAAAAGTTCCCTAATGAGACAGTGTCCTCCATAACCTCGAAGGACACTACAGCCACCGCTGCTTAATTCCTCCGTTTCAGTGGTTGCTGGGCGTGCACGTGCCCTTTCTAAAGAGCAGGGCAGCTGCAGAGCCCTGTGAGGAGGGCTGCTGCATCAAAGTGAAAAGGGCATTTTGAAATGGCCTTTACAAGAACCAAAGATGATGAATGAATTCCCAGAATCAAACATAAATAAGAAACTTTAAAGTATCTACATATATGTTAAGAGCTAGTTATACAGGGCACTTCCCTGGTGGACTAGTGGTTAAGACTCTGAGCTCTCAGTGCAAGGCATGCACGTTCAGTTCCTGGACTGGGAACTAAAGAGCCCACATACTGCACAGCACAGCCAATTTAAAAACATTTTTAAAAGGTAGCTGGAGGATGAGATGGCTGGATGGCATCACCGACTCGATGGACATGGGTTGAGTAAACTCCGCGAGTTGGTGATGGACAGGGAGGCCTGATGTGCTGCAATTCATGGGGTCGCAGAGTCGGACACGACTGAGTGGACTGAACTGAACTGATTCAGACATAAAGATCAGAAGACTGGAGTTGTTATTTTGTGGGGTTTTTTGCCTGGGTATTTTTTTGGGAAGGACTGCCACTTTCCTTTCCTCCCTTGTCCCTTTTGCAATCGGTATGCTGAAGTATATACACAATCTCCACAATTTACTAGTGGTCACTGACTCCCGTTTTCCTCTGTGTGGCTCCCAAACACCAAGCAGTCACCTGACTTGACTCCTGGAGGTCAGCAGGTGTGAACAGGTGGGAAGCGGGCCATGCATTAAAAGAGAACCTACAGTGAGAGCCTTAACGGTCCCGAGATGCCAACAAGTACAGATCCCCATGTGCCTACCAGGGTAGCTAATGCCTATACATCTTAACCTCACCAGAAGGGGCTGCCCCACACCCCCCCGCCCAGTCCATCTCCACACACAGCAAATAACCAAATCAGATGTTTAAACAAAGGGAGCACTTTACAGTTAATTCACCTGCCTACTAAAAAGAATAACCAAGCTTGTGCACATTATACCACACTCTTCAAGACCCTAGTGCCCCTCAGTACTTCCCCGCCCCCCCACCCCACCCCCCAAAGTCCCCCATCAAAGCTAACGCTATGTGGCTGCGGGGGGTCGCTGTGTCGCAGCACAGAACCGGCCTGTGATCCGGGGGTGACTTGCTCATCCTGATAGCGCTCCGGGCGAGCCAGCCTCAGGCAGGGCCTCTCGCCGTTACTGTTCCTTGTCTGCCGGCTCCACTTCTGCTTCCCCCTCTACCTCCTCCTTTTCTTCCACATCCGCTCTGGCGTCTTGAAACTGTTGGTACTCGGACACCAAATCCTGGATGTTACTCTCAGCTTCAGCAAACTCGTTGATGTCCATCCCCTCGCCGGTGTACCAGTGAACGAAGGCCTTCCTCTTGAACATGGCCGAGAAGTGCTCGGAAATCCTGCCGAACAGCTCCTGGATGGCTGTGTTGTTGCCGATGAAGGTGGCCGCCATGCTCAGCCCCCGGGGCGGGATGTCACACACGGCCACCTTGACATTGTTGGGGATCCACTCCACGAAGCAGCCGCTGTTCCTGGTCTGCACGTTGAGCAGCTGCTCGTCCACCTCCTTCGTGGACATCCGGCCCCGGAAGATGCAGGCCACGGTGAGGTAGCGGCCGCGGCGGGGGTCACAGGCGGCCATGGTGTTGCGGGCGTCAAACATCTGCTGGGTGAGCTCGGCCACGGTCAACGCGCGGTACTGCTGGCTGCCCTGGGCCGTGAGCGGCGCGAAGCCGGGCATGAAGAAGTGCAGGCGTGGGAAGGGCACCATGTTCACGGCCAGCTTGCGCAGGTCAGCGTTGAGCTGGCCCGGGAAGCGCAGAGAGGTAGTGATGCCGCTCATGGTGAGGGACACCAGGTGGTTGAGATCCCCGTAGGTGGGCGTGCTGAGCCGCAGCGTGCGGAAGCAGATGTCGTAGAGCGCCTCGTTGTCGATGCAGAAGCAGGCGTCGGAGTTGAGCACAAGCTGGTGCAGCGCCAGCACGGCATTGTAGGGCTCCACCACCGTGTCCGACACCTTGGGTGAGGGCATCACGCTGAACGAGTTCAGAATGCGGTCGGGGTACTCCTCGCGGATCTTGCCCAGCAGCAGCGTGCCCATCCCCGACCCCGTGCCCCCACCCAGTGAATGCACTAGCTGGAAGCCCTGCAGGCAGTCGCAGCCCTCGGCCTCGGTGCGCACCACGTCCAGCACGCTGTCCACCAGCTCAGCGCCCTCCGTGTAGTAGCCCTTCGCCCAGTTGTTACCGGCCCCGGAGTTACCTGCGGGCACAGGGGGCTCGGTCACCCCTCTCCCCAACCCCAGGAACGGGCGTGGGGGCTGGGGAGGATGCACACTTCGAGGAGGTGCTCTTGCTCTCTCCCCAGTGGTACCTTCCAGAAAAACCTACCGTGAACAAAGCTGTCCGGCTGGAAGAGGGTCCCCACTCGGCTAGATCGGATGCTGTCCATGGTCCCGGGTTCCAGATCCACCAAGACTGCTCGGGGCACATATTTCTTACCTGCTTAGAAAGATATGAAGTTAGCAAACTTCTAACTTGTTTTTCTGAAGGTTCATGTTTCATCAAAGTAGAACCTAGGTAGGGGGAAAGAGTCCTTCTAGAAAGTGTCTTGGGTAGAAAGACTGGCAGTGATAGCTTGGACCCCGACAACAATCACAGAAATCTGTAAAAAGCTTCAGAAATCACTTCTTCCACCATTGTCCATTTTGTTTGTTCTCTTGGCAGTGATGAGGATTTTGTTCCTATTGGAACTGACTCTACTTTTTATTTAAAAACCAGAAAGGGAAAGTTCCCTGGCTGTGCAGTGGTTAGGACTCTGCAATCTCACTGCCCAGGGCCCAGGTTCAATCCCTGGACCAGGAGCTGAGATCCCACAAGCCACAATGCATGGCCAAAAAAACCCCCAAAATTTAATAAAATACTTAATTAATTTAAAAATAAAAACCAGAAAAGGAAGATAAGGGAAAAAGTAAAATAATAAAAACCAGAAAGGAAGGTCAGGGCCTAAACAGTCTGTGTTGGCAGTGTGGCCCTCCAGTGACCAGAGACAGCCTTTCCAGGGCTACCCTCGGTAGCTCTCAGAACATTACCCGCCTGTCCCTCTGGTCTCGCAGGCCCTCCTCTCTCTGCTGTGTCCCCAGGGCCGGTGACCGTGGCCGAGAGCACAGCGTCCTACCGTGAGCCTCATTGTAGTACACGCTGATCCTCTCCAGCTGCAGAGCGCTGTCCCCGCAGTAACTCCCGGCCCAGTCTATCCCATGCTCCTCTCCGATCACCTCCCAGAACTGAAAGCAGAAGGAGAGAAGGTCAGTGTCCAGAGGGATCCCGCTGAAGGCCAGGTTGGAGCCGGCAGATTGAGCAGAAAGACAGGAAGCGAGGGCTCTGGGTCTGCTTTCCTCCCTGAGATTTATCTTTGGGGCCCTTTTCCTACCTGTCCGCTCCTTCCTAAATTTATGCTTTGTCCCTGCTCCTAGCCATGAAGATGAAAACAGCGTTTTATATCCACCTGAACTGCTTTAATACAATGTAACACATAAAATGTCAAATTGGATTTTGTTCCTGTGAAATTCAGGCCCCCATGTACATTAATGCTGTTCTTTTAGAATTTCACATCAGTGATCTCTAGTTAGGCCTTACAGTGCATCCAGCTAGCAGAGTATAGATCCCATTAAGTGAAAATAAACTGAATTCTTATCTGACTGCATGATAACATCTCATTCCACTTTGAGGATTTATTTTCATACAGTTTTTCCCAAAAGCCCATCACGAGGACACCTATGCATGCTTTTAAACAGTGCGCATTTTGGATGATCAGATATGCGCTCAATTCAAAATTATGCATAGCTATTTTCTGGTAACTATTTGAAACATATTATACTTTCAGTCACATCACATATTATTCATATAGATATGTGCCAGGCTTTTATGGATACAGTTACTGAAATGGCCCCTTTTCATTACCCCAGAGAAGCACAAATATACATGAAAATGTATTCGTTTATGTTCAAACCCCAAGGCTGTTTTTCCAACCACATTTGTAAATGATAGCTCTGCTTCGGCCTTGATCTTATTAATATAAGACTCTATTTTATAGTGAATTATCAGCAGAGAAAAAAGAAAGTTCTCTGAAACCACAAATTAAATGTCTTGTGTATACTTAGGGATGATTCACATTGCTGTATGGCAGAAACGAACACACCAACATTGTAAAGCAATTATCCTCCAATTAAAAATTTTTTTAAATACCAAAAAATAAAATCAGGAGTGAGACTAACAAAAAAAATGCGTCCTAAAAGTTCTTATGGGCCCAAATAATAAGTTTTTGCTGGGTCTTTAACCATTAGGCAGCACAGTTCTGGACCCAGAGCTGAGACCCTGCCTAGACCCTGCACTCCCTGCCTGGATCCTATCTTCATCTTATCTTCCAACTTCAGAGCAGTAGGGGCCCATGCCTCCCTTCTCTGTGTGTTTGAGTTTCGAATGTCTTATCACTCCAGCAAGGAAGGATGACATCTTCCTTGTAAGCAGTCATTTTCTCTGCCCCAGGTTTTAAACACCTGTTTTAAAAGACTTTCATTTTTTCCATAGCTGTGTTAGTTACAGTAGCCAAAATTTGGAAACAATACAGATGCCCTTGCAGATGACTGAATAAACAAACGTGATCTATCTATACAGATGGATTGTTATTCAGCCTTAAAAAGGAAGGAAGTTCTGACACCTGCTACAACGGGGATGGACCCTGAGGACACTATGCTAAGTGAAACAGGCCACTCACAAAAGGACAAATACTGTTATATGATAATGAAATTCATAGAGACAGAGAGTAGAATTGCAGGTGCCAGGAGTAGGGGAGAGGAAATGGGGAGGTAGTGTTTAATGGTATGTATGAAGTTTTAGTCTTACAGGAAAAAAGCAATTTAAGTTTAGTTTTTCAAGAAAAGCATTTCAGAGATCGGAGGCATGACAGTGTAACTATACTTAAGACTACTGAAGTAGATACTTAAACATGGTTACAGATGGTAAATTTTACATCATCTCATCACATATAAACTTTTAAGTTGTAATGCAATAAAGTTTTTAATGCAATTCATGCTAGTAGAAGTAATTTCAAAATAGTAAAGAGAATAATCAGACAGCTGTTTCATAATAGAACTGATCACTCTAAAATTAGAGTTGAAGAGGGCTTCCCTGGCAGTCCAGTGGTTAAGAATCCACCTTGCAATGCATGGAACACCAATTCAATCCCTAGTCTGAGAGGATCCCACATCCCATGGAGCAACGAAGCCCATGAGCCACAACTACTGAGCCCAGGCTCCCGAGAACCCATCCTCTGAAGCAAGAGAAGCCACTGCAATGAGAAGCTCCCCCCGCCTGCCCCTACTGCAATGAAGAGTAGCGGCCGCTGGACACAACTAGAGAAAATCCACATGCAGCAGTGAAGACCCACCACAGCCAAAAATAAATAAATAAATCTTTTTAAAAGTAAATTTTAAAAAACTTAGACTTGGAGGTATTGGGCTCTGGTATCTGTTTCTTAGCATTGGTCAATAGAACCAAGTACTTTTTCGAAAAAATGCGATGGAGGAGGAGAAAAACTTATTTATATCGCAAAGGATATATTTTAATTATTTCTGTTGCTGAACCCCCCAAATTTTAGGTTTACCACTTTGATTTTCTGTTGCATTCGAAATAAATTAGTAGATTTTCTGTTGCATTCGAAATAAATTAGTAGTTGATCTTTTTTAACTGGAACATAAATACAGGAGGGGAGGGAAAGATATCTTAGTGATACAGTGGAAAAATTTTCCCAAGAAAATTTGGAAAACTATTTTGAGACAAAATTACTGGTTTTAGATACGAATGCGGAAGTGATCAAAGTTAAAACAATTGACAGGTGTTTTATACACATGTGACTGTCCACAAAATTAACAGGAGTTAGATTTACCCTTTAAGCCGTTTCCTATGCCCTCAGTTTCTTTAACTACTACAGGGACCATTTGATGTCAGCAAGTCAAACACAGACAAGTGCATAGATCTGCTGGGTTCAGATCCTCCCTGCTACCTTAGGGGCTTTTTCTATGCTGTGGATTATGGACAGTAGTAGCTGGACGTTTCTTACCTTGGCTCCAATCTGGTTGCCACACTGGCCAATCTGGATGTGTACGATCTCACGCATCCTTGCTCTGCGCCCGAGGATCAGACCTGCCTGGAGCGAGTCCCCAGTCTGGGAGAGCTGCTGGTCACCACCGCAAGCCTCACACAACTCTGGTCATCGCAGTGACAAGACCTACTGACCAGGCTGCCTCCCGCAGTGACCCAAGGGTGTGTCCAGCCTGGAGGCCCAGCCCCTGCCCCTCTCTGCTCTGTCATCCTTGGAGAGGGGGAGTTCTTCCTCTCCCAACACGGAATATTGCCCAATCATTTCCTAGAGTTCAAGACCAAAGGCTGCTGTTGTGTGCGGTGCCTACAGGACTGGCACCAGGCCTCAGTCTTGCATGGTGGAGTCTGGGTACCAGCTCCGGGCCCCCAGTTGGTCAGACTCCTAGCTCACCGGGGTGACCAGGACCACCTCCAGAGACCTTTCCCACCCAAGCCAGTTGTATTATCAGAAATCCTTTAGTCTAAATGCATGGCATGACAGATGAGTCCACAAATTCCAGAGCATGAAGTGGCTTCACTACAGCCACACATACAACCAATTAGACATCGCCCCACCCTCCCTCAAGAACCTGCCATGGCTCCCTTGTCTTCAGCTGTGCTTTGCTAAAAGCCACTGGTGGTGCTAAGGTGGAACATGGATGGACAGTTCTGATTTTTATGTTGTATATTTTAATGTTAATAGAAAAAAAAAAACTTGCTAAGTCTCTTTAGTCATGTCCAGTTCTTTGCAACCCTATGGACTGTAGCCCACCAGGCTCCTCTGTCCATGAGGATTCTCCAGGCAAGAGTACTGGAGTGGGTTGCCATGCCCTTCTCCAGGGGATCTTCCTGACCCAGGAATCAAATCTCGTCTCTTATGTCTACTGAGGTTCTTTACCACTAGCACCACCTGGGAAGCCCAATAGTAAAATGATAAGAGAAAGTCTGCTTTTTCAACTTGGCCAAATTTGTATGGGTGACATGTGATTCTTGGGAGTTTGGGAAATCAGAATGGAAGCATAAGATTTAAACTCTCCGGCTTGCCATCAAGGCCTTTGTTAACCTGGTTCCAGGCTTCCATCCCAGCACCCCCTCCAGACTTCGGTCCTGCATGGTCAGGGTTCTGGAATATTCCCTCCTCCACACTGGGCCGTGGGGTTTT
Organism: Odocoileus virginianus; assembly: GCF_023699985.2. Classification (NCBI taxonomy): domain Eukaryota; kingdom Metazoa; phylum Chordata; class Mammalia; order Artiodactyla; family Cervidae; genus Odocoileus; species Odocoileus virginianus. Next base: position 53,301,320 of record NC_069682.1, read on the forward strand.
CAGCTCTCTCCCAGTACATGTTCATGCTGGCGGTCACTCGCCCCGCCCTGACATGACAAGGCCCCCTTTAACGTAAAAGCCTGTGACAGCCCCGCCCACCTTTCTGCCCAGGACACAGCCCGGCTGCCGCTTTACACTGCCACCCAGCTCTCCTCTGTTGCCCCTTTGCTCTCATCACGGGGGTCTCACTGACTTTGGTTCCTTTACCAAATGATGAAGTCCCTGATACCCTGTGAGGGCCACACAGGAGATGCTTAGCCCCGCACTCCCAGCAAACCAGGCTCACCACCAGCCCCTGCCCATCACCTCTCACCCTGCAAGCCCCAGCCTGACCATCATCAGCTCCTACACCACTTGCCTTCCTACAGGCCTGGGGAGACCTCGATGTGAGGTCAGTGACATGAGCAGGGAAGTTATCCCCAGTGGACTTTCTGGGGAATATAGTCTCCAGTCCTCCCAGGAGTTCAACCACAGAGCCAAGAGCTGAGGTGAACGCTGGGAGGGAAACCACAGTTGGGGAAGAAAGACTTTGTCCCTGTGGTGCCGGCCTCAGGCCCACTCCTGTCTGTTGTCCAGTGATCTCACCTGTCACGTGCAGACTAAGAGCTCCATGACCCTTGGACAAGTCCTGGACCAGGGAAGAGTTGCTGTAAGGGACACGAAGGGGACAATTGTGGACATTTGAGCACAGACTGTGTAGATAGGATAATAACATTGCAGTCACGTTCTATTTCCTGAACTTGATCCTGGCCTGGGGAACACGTGCATGCAAGCCCTAGTTTTCAGGAGACACTTTGAGGTACTCAAGGCCACCACGCAACTTTCTCTGAAACAGCAGGGCAACGATGACTGAGTGACGCATGGAGAGAGAGGTTAAGCAAACTGGGACGTGTTAAGAGTTGGCGAATCTTTCCAAACTTAGAAATGAGATGAGGACTCTTGCAACATGTCTCTTAGTTTGGAAAGTTCTTTCTACTCCAAGTTGAATGACCACATCATTCACACCTGCGTCTGCTCCACACTTGGCTGCCCCCAAGGTAAAGAGGAGACAGTGTAAATCTAAGAGAAGAAATATGCATGTGCTTAGCAGTATTTTTCACGAATTAAAAAATATACAGTGGGGAGGGATAAATTCAGAAGTTGAGTTTTCCTTTTTTTTTTTTTTTTTGGCTGTGCTATGTCTTAGTTGCAGCATATGAGATCTATTTCCCTGAGCAGAGAGCGAACCCAGGTCCCCTGCATTGGGGGAGTGGAGTCTTAGCCACTGGACCACCAGGGAAGTCCCAGGGGTTTGAGATTAACAGACAAACCCTACTATATATAAAATAAATAACCAACAAGGACCTACCGTACAGCACAGGGAACTCTACTCAATATTTTGTAATAAACTTTAAGGGAAAATCATCTGAAAAAGAATAGATATTTATTTAAAAAAAAAAAAAGAATCACTGTGTTAAACATCTGAAACTAACACAATATAGTTAAATATATATTAAGAAATACATATACACACACACACAGAATGAGCCTTTCAGCTCCCATGGACGTCACCCCACTTGCCTTTACTTCTTCCTCTTCCCTTCATGTCCCCACCTGCCCTGCCCGCCCTCCCCCGGCCCGGCAGGCCCCTGCGTCTCTGAGGCTGGAGCAGGAGACAGACCCTGGGGGGTCAGGGACACCCCCCCTACTCTGGTGGCCCTAGAGCTTTGATGGCAGTTTCCAACACTCAACCTTGTTTGCACATCACTTATATTCCTGCCTTATCTCCCCAACAGCCTGGGAGTTGCTGCATCGCTTCACCTTCGAGTCCCCAAAGTGCCTCAGTCAATGTTTGCTGAGTGCAGACCAACAGCTGGGCGAGGGTGAGCAGCCCCACTCAGAAGGGCAAGCTTCCCCACAGCCAATAATGTGTTTATTCAGGAGTGTGTCCTAACGGGCGGGGGTGGGGTGGGGGACTCTCTCCTCCTTTCCTAGGAGGTGGTCCAGGCTGAACGGTTCCAGGGAACAGGGATGGTCCGTGGAGTCTGCACAGACCTACTTTGGGAAGTTGCGGGAGGCGGTGAGGGGCAGAGCTGCTGGGAGGGTCTGGGGGTGCCCTCCACCTGTGTTTTCACTCCATTCCGAAGGAATGCAGTCCAACAAGCTGGGCGCCCCCAGCCTCCACCCTCCTTGGAGCACCCTCCTTGGGTCACCTGAGTTTGCCAGAATTCCAGATGAGCGCTTAAAAGGTTTTTCTGTTAATGGTAGCAAAAAGGGGGAAGAAGAGGAACCCTGTTTGCTCTGATTCCGGTGGGGCCAGTGGTGTTTACTCAGCCCGGGTGGCATGCGCTGTCAGGGGTGGGGGCTGATGGGGGTGGTGCGGATGCCAGGCAGGGAGGCTGGGATTGGAGGCCCACCTCCCTCAAACTGGAAAGCCCAACAGAGGTCCCAAGGCCCAAGTCTGCAGTAAGGACTGAGCAGCCCTCAACCATTGCACCGGCAGTGCTTTTAGAGTCAGCTTCACGTGATGGATGGCAGCGATGCAACTGACTGTGTAGACGCCGCTGTCTCCCGGGCCTGGGTCCTGAGCGCCTACTGTGTGTCTGGCCTGAGCTGCTGTGGGCGCAGGAGTTAACATGTTGGGTAGCACCAGGAGGCAGGACACATGGCAGGGCTGACGCCAGCCTGTCTCTGCCCCTCTGTCCTTATTTATGAAGGTACCTGCTCCCCTGGGGAACCCGCGCCCCTCTGGCTGCTAGGTTAGCGAGAGCCAGTGAGGTGGTGAAGACACAATGCCTTTCTCAGGCCCCTAGGAGTGCCCCCTTCCTGACACACAGGTGAACAGCCCCCCCCTGGGGGACCCAAGGTCTGTGCTCCCGCCAGGCAGAAAGTGACCCCTTGCCCTGAAGCACAGCAAGGGATTCAAAGCCACCATATGAGCGACAAAGCCATCTTCTCCCCCGAGAAGGACTGTGACAAAGGCAGGTGACAGTGATAGGGCCTGAACCGAGCTCCAGGGGGGCAGTGGGCAGGAGCCCCCTGCACACTGGGGGTGACCCCACACACCCCCCTGGAGATGGTTAAGTACCCTCAGGCCAGCCCTTTGTTGTGAGGAGCAGCCCTTGACAAGACGCTGTGGCAGCAAGCCCCTTCCTGGATGACACTCGGGTCTATTATGGGAACAGGACCAAGATGATAAGGAAAACCAGTGTCATCAAGAAACCCCACATCAGCTGCTCCCAGACTTCCTGCGGAGGTGACCCCAGTGGTCGGATGGAGCTCCCCGCATCCTCCACTTAGCAAATGAACTTCAAGTAGGAGAAAAACAAAGTTCTCAGAGAATTCATTGATTTCATCCGCCCCAAGCTTCCACTTCTGAGCGCATCAAAGTTCCTTGCATAACTTAGAGAAGGCTGGTGAATTACAGTGTTTGCTTGTGATTCAGAGGCAGAAATTTTTCCAAATGTCTTAGTAAGAAAATGACATCTGAGGGGCCATTAGGAGTGACTCAGCGGATGTGGGCAGATCATCAGATGAACTGAGTTCCACTTGCTTGTACTCTCCTCCTCATGCATTCTCCTAATCTAAAAGAAAGTTCTGGGAAAATGAATAAGTAACTGCAAGAAGAGAAAAAGTAAGCAAGAAACTAGTTACTGTTTTTCTTTAAGCCAGGCTGCCCAGTTCCACGGAAGAGTTTGAGACCTTCTCTCCCTTGGGTGCCCCACGCCGACGGCTCCCCATCCCTCTCCAGCCTCAAGTCCAAAATGGGGATGACATGCCATCTCTTAGGTACATTGAGAATCAGCGTCCTGGGATGTGGCACCTCTCATTTGCAGGAGGAAACACACACACACTTCCCGTGAGCCGCCGTGGCTCTGAGATATATAGAAACATTAACCTTCTCACTCATATCTCTCCCATCTCCCAAGGTGTGCAGCTCCTGATAAGCCATGTTCAGTGGCAGAAAGAGAGATAACACAACATGGATGAAATCAAACAAAAATATATATTTCCTCTAGCCCAGTGTTTGTCCAAGAAACCTCCACTGTACAAGCCTCAGAATTCTATTTGTTTAGCCAACAAATGTTGGCTGAGTACTCTTTGAGGAACTCAGAAGAGCTTGAAGGACCTCAGAAATGTCAGAAATGTGGTTCCTGCCCTCCAGAGGGGACTCACCTGCCAAACCTCCCTTCTCTGTCCTTTACCAAGTGCTCTGCCACCATCTCTCTGGCTGCACCCACCTCCAGTCAAAGGTCCGCAGAGTCAAAGCTGTGGTTTTTCCAGTAGTCATGTATGGACATGACGGTTGGACCATAAAGAAGGCTGAGTGCCAAAAAGTCGATGCTTTTGAGTTGTGGTGTTGGAGAAGACCCTTCAGAATCCCTTGGATAGCAAGGAGATCAAACCAGTCAGCCCCAAAGGAAATCAACCCTGTGTATTCATTGGAAGGACTGATGCTGGAGCTCCAATACTTTGGCTACCTGATGCGAAGAGCCAACTCATTGGAAAAACCCCTGATGTTGGAAAAGATTGAGGGCAGGAGGGGAAGGGGGGGACAGAGGATGAGATGGTTAGAAGGCATCACCAACTCAATGGACGTGAATCTGAGCAAGCTCCTGGAGATAGTGAAGGACAGAGGAGCCTGGCATGCATGGGGTCACACAGTCAGACACAATTTAGCAACTGAACAACAAGAAGTCAGGGGATGGTTCTTTCATTTGGTGGAAGAGACTGAAGCTCAGACAGGGATCTGATGGGTTGACACGTGTCCCAGGATGACACGGCAGAACCAGAGGTGGTTCTAAAAAGATGATTCCAGGTGTGGAGAGGCAGGTCGGCCAGACAGCCGTTAGCCAGGCCTCTTCCTCACCTCTGGTCCATAACTGGGTCCTGCGAGCCCTGCCGCCCATCTCAGCATCTCTCCAGCCGAATCAGTAACCCACCACCAGCAGCAGCTCTTGACCACAATAGCCTCTAACTGACCACCACCCCCTAGCCTTCCATCCTTCCATCCTTCCTCCCAGAGGGAGCTCATAGAACATAAAGACATCACCACTGCTCCCCAGGAAACTAGCGGCCACCAGGGTAAAACCACCCTCTCACCGCAGCTGATATATTGTTCCGATTGATGGGGAAACCCCTGGAGTGAGTGGGGAGCAGGGAGGGAGCCAAAGGAGGCGGAGACACAGGCCTGCCCCTGTGGAGGGAGGGACAAGGGAGGGCTGGCTGGGACCTGGCGGTGGAGGAGGAGCCCTGCATTTGAGGACAGTGGCCTTTGGGAAGCAGGAAGCTGGCCTTAGATCCCAGAGCGCAGCAGCTGAGAGGTGCGTTTACAACCCAGGGACCTCGCCCAGCCTCCTTCTTCTCCAGCCATCTCTGAGGCCACTTGGTCACACCTACCCAGAGTGTCTGCCTTTCAAGGTCCTTGCACATGCTTGAAAAGTCCAGCACTTTCCATGGCTGCATCCTCATCAGTCAATCCCAACTCACAGGATGGCTAAGAGAACCACCCCAGAGCAAACTCCCAGAGGCCCTATCTTTGCATCCAGCTCTTTCTACTTGGACACTCTTCCTGTTTCCATGTGGCCCCCTACCAGAATGTCCACTCCTGGCAGGCAGGGACTGACACTCCTGTGTCCCCAGGACTGGGACAACAACATGGCGCATCCTAGATTCTCAGCATGCTTGCCAAGTTCCCTTTTGGGTCTCAGAAGACTGGATCCAGTGAACAAGGCAGGCCACGCTCCAAGGGCTCCAGGGCAGGCTCCTGGGTGGGCCTGATGGGACCTGCCGGGTGGATGGTGGGGGGCGTGCTCTGAAGGTGAGACTGACAGGCCAGTCTCACAAATGTGACCCCCAGGAGGCGAGTCCCCTCCCAAGCCAGCCTGTGTGACCAGCAGAGGGTGTGGTGGCGATGGCGTTTGGGGACCACATTCACGGCATAGGGTCAGCGTGAACATCTAACCGAGTGACTGTGTGGACAGAGGAGCAGCTGGCGAGGGACCCATGTTGCCCACGAGCCAGACATGCCTGCCAACACGCCAGCACCCATCACGATAAAGGCAGTATCTAAGACCTGGCTCAGCCCAGGAAGGTGAGCGAATAGGAAGTGTCTGCTCGTGTCATGTAGGCAGCATGGCACGAGCCAAGAAGGAGAAGAGGGCTCGGAGGCAAGTCCACAGTAAATGAAAACTCACCTGTGTTCTTGTGCAAGTGGGGAGGCTGGGTCAGCCCCAGCCTGGCTGTAAAGTGTGAGAGATTTCTTTATCAGGACGAGGGGACAAGTCAACCTTATTTTTAGAAATGAATAGGCTTTTGTGTCATGGCCTTGCATCACGTGTTTGCCAGGAGACTTTATGGGGCAATAAAAAAGATAAACAGTCTAGATTCAAACCCGACACCCATGAACCTCGGTCTGAGTACAGGTCTCTCATCCTCTCTGGAGCCTCAGTCTCCCCATCTGTAAAATGGGTGGCAGCATCTGATTCCCACCTCACAGGCTTGTCCCGAGGATCAAATGAGAGAAGACTTTCCCAGACAGGAGTTGTCTAGACTGACTTTGTATCTGCCTTCGGGCACGGCTGAGCGGCAGGGACAAATCAGTTACTCAGTTACAGGCCGGCTCCCTGAGCTTCTGTCCCAGGCAGATAAGACGAGTCATTACCCACAAAACACCCTCCCAGACACGCAGAGCAGTGGTGGCGTCAGGAAGAGACAGAGCTTTCATATCCGCAGGGTCCCCAAACCTGCAACGCAGGTGCACCTGCTCTGGGGAGAGATGAGCGGGTGGGCGGGGCAGCAGGTCCAGCAACTCCTTCCTCTCTGCAGTCCCAGCAGGTTTTGAGTTTCATCTGTGCACCTTCAGAGAGCTCCTGGAGTCAAAGGCCCTCCCCTCACAGCAGTGGCCAGAGCTAGGGCCCCTCCCTCAACAGACCGCAGCCTTCAGGGACTCCCAAAGTGACGCGGCCAGCTCATCCCTCAGAGCTGGGAGCCAGGCAGACGTATACCCATGGACCAGAGCCAACCTCAGTGGGGAGAAATGGCCCAGAGGCTTGACGCCACGTGGTGCACCCATCACAGGTGCTGAAGAGGCAGAGTGGGTCACAGGAGAACGCACTCGCTTCTCCTTGCCTTGAAAGTTGTGGTTTCAAATGTCTGGCCTCCCTCCCCGCTCCACCTGCTAGATTTTCCCATCATCCTCTGAGTCTGCATAGCTTCCAGGGCAGGGAAACCCTGGTACACCACCACCTGTCAGCCTGAGAATGTCACCGTCCCTCCCTTTAACCTGCCTTCTGCAGGGCCCAATGTGTGACCACTGCCCCACTCTGACCCTTTCACAGACCCTGGCCTACGGAGTTGTGTCATCAGGCAGGCCCAGCTCCAGAATGTGCAGCTCAAAATGAAAATGGGGGGGCCTTGGCAGACCAGAATCTCACCAAGTGCTCAGGGCCCTGTTGATGTCAGGTGTCACACGCCCACGACACTGGCCCTGACCATCATAATACTGACACGTGTGGACCATCTATGAGAAGCCCAGAACACCTTTAGAGCATCCAGGTCCCCCAACACTGCAGGAACAGAAGAGCTTGTAACCCGGCACATTTCCACCCAGCATCAGGGATGCAGCCCCAGACCTCATAGCACTCCCCTGAGGTGGGGCCAACGGGCCATCTGTGTCCTGTGTGGCACCTCTTGGGCCCTGACCATCTATAGGCACTTGGGAGGTCCCCACAATATTCATCACCCTACAATAGGGGGACCACTATGGTCATTCTTCAGCAACGATGAGCTTTTATGATTTTTTAAAATGTTTATTTATTTATTTTTTCCTCTGCTGGGTCTTTGTGTCAGCTCAGGCTTTTCTCTAGTTGTGGCAAGTGGAGGCTACTCTCCAGCACACAAGCTTCTCACTTCTTCTCTTGTTGAGGACCACAGGCTCTGAAGCACAGGTTCAGTAGTTGCAGCTCATGGGCTTAGTTGCCCTGTGGCATGCGGGATCTTCCTAGGTCAGGGATCAGACCCATGTCTTCTGCATTGTCAGGCAGTTTCTTTAACACTGCACGACCTGAGCAGCTCATATTTTTCTTTAAAGGAGACCCAAAACCCACCTCTTAGGAAGACCCCACCTGGATGGTGGACGTCACCAGGGTCACCCCGGGACAACCCCGCTGGTTTGTTTCCTCCTATGGATGGAGGACCCATTGGCTGCTTCACCTTGGCTGTGGAGGAGAGACATGAGGGATGGGGAAACCCCGGCTGGGAACTCCCTTCCCACACCTTCTGCACCTGGGGAAAGGGAAAGGCTTTGGGACCAGGCCCAGGACACATGCTGGGGCAAGCACCAAGGAGCCTGCTTTCCAAGAAGATAAAGGACACCTCAGTGGATAGAGGCCATGTCTACATGTCGAGAGACAGCCTCTCAGGAGCGGGGACCAAGCCCTATTGAGATTCCATGGGTACCTCAGGGCTTCCAAGGGCGGCCACAGAAATGGCTGGAGGTCTGCAGGGCAGCTACTGTGATTTCTGTGTGCAAGCCTGGTACCAGCAGGGCAAAAGACAGGGGCCAGGGGGGAGGTGTCCATGTGGTAAGAACAGGGTCCCCACATCGGAGGACCCTATACCAACACTGGACCGTAGGACAAAAAGCCTGAACCCTTTTCTCCCAAGACCAGGGAGGCCATTCTGTGGTTGGCTCAGGTGACCACCAGTCACGAGGAGCTGGGGGAGGAGGGAACTCTTGAGTTACGAAACCCAGGCCCCTGGGGTCACACTTCTGCTTTCAGTTGTTTGAAGATGCAATGCTTTGTTAGCAGAAACATCCCCAGGCAGCTTTGGAAGTTGGCAGGGAGAAAGAAGATTCAGGTTCCAAGTGAGATTTTCCTTGAGGGGCCTTTTCTAGAAGGATTCAGCCTTCCTTCTCTGTGTAGGGGCAACGTCTCTACAGAAAGGGTCTCGGCCTCAGGGAAAGCTAGGGTGCTCAGGTGTTCAGTCGTGTCTGACTCTTCTGCAACCCCTGGGACTGTAGCCTGCCAAGCTCCTCTGTCCATGGGATTCTCCAGGGAAGGATACTGGAGTGGGTTGCCATGCCCTCCTCCATCAGGAAGCTAGAGTAGGACACAATTCTGCGGGGAGACCCCTGCCCATCATCCCTGGAGGCTGGACCCAGGCGGGATGCGGGGATCCGGGGCATCTCTCCAGACCAAAGGGTCCCAAGACGCCAAGGCTGGGGGCGGGGGGCCCTAAGAATGAATGAGGTCTGATAGATCAGAGGCAAGAGGCAAGTGGCGGGGTCCGGGCGGGGTCCGCCGAGGCCCGGCGCGTGACCCGAGCCCGGACGGGCCGGGCGGCCGGGCGGGGCGGGGCCGGGTCACCGGGGGCAGCTGCGCGCCCCGCCCCGGGGGAGTGTCCCGCCAGGCGCAGACACCTTAAGGGCCTGCGGGCCGGGGCGGAAGCCTGCGGAGGGGTAACCGGCGCGAGATCCGAGTTAGGATTCGAGTCGGGGTCCGATCGCACCGGCGAGGGAGCCATGGCGTCGTCCGGGCCGCTGGTGCCGCCGCTGCTGCTGCTGCTCGTGGTGCTGGCTGGCGCGGCGCGGGCCGGCCTCCACTTCCGCCCGGGCCGCGGCTGCTACCGGCCTCTGCGGGGGGACCGGCTCACCCAGCTGGGGCGCAGGTCGGGGCGGCTGGGGGTCCCTGCCCATCTCCCTGGGCTGCGCGCGCTCAGCCGCCTCCTTGGTGTGCCAGCAACCAGGGCGCCCTGCTTCCTTTGACCTCTGAGGGTCAGGGCCAGCCCCTAGGCTTTGGGGGCCCTCTTTTTCACTTGTGCGGGGTTGGACGGGCCTCACCCGTGCTGGAAGCAGGCCAGCCTCGCCGACCTGCATTTGGGGCGTTGCTGGCTGGAGCAGTCTGGTTCCTGCATTGGAGGTGGGGGTGGGGGTGGGGGGGTTGCCCTGCCAGCTTCAGAGCCTGAGAGGGCGGGGATCTCCCAGCGTGAGATGGGTCGCCCCCATTCCCTCTCACCCTGCCACTGGGGAGGATGTCTGGGCCCCCCACCCCTACCCCGGGAGAGGGGAGAGGTGCCCAGTGCTGATTCTGTTGGTGCTGTCTGTTCCCAGGACGTACCCCCGGCCTCATGAGTACCTGTCCCCGTCGGATCTCCCCAAGAGCTGGGACTGGCGCAACGTGAATGGGGTCAACTACGCCAGTGTCACCAGAAACCAGCACATCCCTCAGTACTGTGGCTCCTGCTGGGCGCATGGCAGCACCAGTGCCATGGCGGGTAGGTCAAGGGCCAGCGAGGCCCATCCAGCTGCCTTCCTGTCCGCATGGGTGGCTGCAGCCCAGGGTCCCGGGGAGTCACCCTGGGATGGGGAGGGGGGTGTCTGTGTCAGGCCTCGGGGAGCCGATCTGGGGCCTTGTGCGTGCCCAGCGGTCACGGAACTGAAACCTGGTGACAAACAGCTCCCAGGCCCTCATCTGTCTCAAAGCTTGTGACCTGGGCCATCAGGGCCCACACCACAGAGTCGCCTGCTGGAGTGGGGCATGTGAACGTGAAGCTGCTTTTCAGGGTAGTTAATATTTGAAATGAATGCTTGTCCTGGGCTTGGGCTATTGAGCAAGTCCAGCTTTCTTCTCATCTGGACCTTTGCCGCCTGGCCACAGGGAGGGCTGGAAGGCTTGAGGCCTGGAAGGAGGGGACATCAGAGGTTCACACCGCTTGAGCAGGCTGCTGGGCCTGCCTGGGAGGGTGGGTTGCAGACTTCACAACAGCCTGGGTCTTCTGGCAACCCGGGGGTTCCACACTGGAGTCTCTGAAACGCCTGCCCTGAGGCACTGTGCTAGGCAGACTGACCACAGTGTGGCTACTGCCGCTGGCCAACGTTCTGTGTATCATTGAAGCTTCCTGAGTGCCCTGTGATTGCTCCCGCTTTGTAGAAGAGGAAACCAAGGCTCCTGGCTGAGCGGTCAGGAGACTAGACCTTTGTGTGAGCATGACAGCCAGAACCTGAGCCCATAAGCTGGGCTGCCTTGAGGGTGAAGAGCGGGGTGGGAGAGCGGAATTTGGACCCCAGGGCCCACCACTGTAGCAGGGGCACCTGGTGGGTCTCCGTGGTGGCCCTGCCCCATCTCTCCTGGGGACTAGGTGGTACTTCTAACCCTTCAGGATGGAGGAGGGAAGGGACTGGTAGGCTGAGCCCCATTTTTAACTGGGGAGGCCCCCGCTGACTGGAATGGAGATGGACAGGGCCCCTGGAAAATGTGAAGCCAGAGGTTTAACCAAGGAGCCACTGGGAGAAGTCTGTGTTGGGCAGCAGGCAGGGTGTGGCCGGCCTTGAACCCAAAGCTCGTGGCAAAGGCCTGGCAAGAATGGCGCTCACTGGCCTAGGGGAACTGAGAGGGCCTTTGTGGCGGGGGCTGAGGGTGTGGTGGGGAAGCTGAGAAGGTCACCAGGGGCCCTGCGCCCAGGGGAGGGGCCTGGCGGAAGCCTGAGGGATCTTAGGAGGGAGTCACAAGCCAAAATTTGCATCTGTAAAGGAACACGGTGCCTGGAAGGGCTGTCTGGTCCATTGACCTTTCCCTGTTCAGAGGTCAACCCTCCACTGACCAGAGTGGACCCTCCTGGGCAGGCAAACAATGGCTGCCCCCTCCCGACCCTCGACGTCCTCCCTAGCAGCAGACATCCTCTTCCTCTTTCACTGAGAAAACAGAAGACTCCAGAAGGGGACTTCCAGGGTGCCGGCCCAGCTGCCACCTACCACAGCTGGTCATAGTTTGCCTGCGCTCCCATCCCTGGGCGTCCAGTACCTGAGCCCTTGGCCAAGGCCGCTCCAGCCAATGCCCACCCCTGCTCATTGCTGAACCCCACTCAACCTCCAGCTGCCACCCCACTTCTGGGCTCTCAGAGGTGCCTGCAGCCCCCACTTCCTCTCTCACCTCCTCAAACCCCACCAGCCGCACCTCCAGCTCCTTGCCAAGGTCTCCATCATGGGGCTGCCATGGGCAGGCCAGGTGGTCGCCCCCTGGCCTTCCCTGCCTGATTGTGCTTGATCCGTGACCCCCCACCCCAGTGCTTTCCTGGCTTTCAGTCACATTGGCCCCTGATCTCTGCCTCCCTGGCCCCTTTGGACCCTCTTTCTGGCTCTGCATCCTCCCAACTTAACTTCTGAACATTGGGTTCCCAGGACCCTACATCTGGACTTGGCTTTCACATCCGCCTGATGCTCTTCTTCTCACTTGGACACCTGACACCTCAAACCTCACCTGCTCCTCCTTTCCACCACCACCCTCACCCCCAAACCAGTTCTTCCCCAGCCTCCTGATCGCTCCAGAACGCCTTCCTTCCCTCACTCCGGCCGAAGCCCAGAAGCATGCCGGCCACCTGTTTTTAACCTTCAGACAATCAGGCCATAGGGCTGGGTTCTCCCTTCAAGGTATATCAGGGATTCTGCTGGAACTGGGCCCTGGCCTTGCTGCCGGAGCTGCCCGACCAGTCCACCTGCTGCTCCCCTGCTGCCCCGCCTCAGGCTTCAAACAACTCCGACCCAGGCCGGGGCCCCTTTCTGTCCTGCTTGAAACTATTTTAAGACTTCAGGCAGATTAGCCCAAAACCCTGACTTGCCCACAGCCCCTATGTTAGCTAACTCCTTATTTGGTGTTGGGACCCAGCTTGGATGTCAAGAGCTGAAGAATGGGGGTGGGGGGGAGTGACCTCAGGCCAGGCCCCTGCTACCTCCCATGAGTACCCCCCACTGTCTGTATGTACCCCCCATCCTCTCCTCTCTTTTCCTGGCAGCGTGGCCTGTCTCCCCGACCACGTGAAGCTCATAGGGTGGGAGCTTTGTTTTGCTCACTGAACAGGGCCTGGTGCACAGTAGTTGACCAGGCGACCGTGGATGAGCAGGGAGGATGAGGGGTTGAAAGAGGAAGTGCCAAGTGCTAACCTCTGGGGGTGGGTCAGGTGCAGATTGGTTGGAAAACAGCAGTGGGAGCGAAGGGGGCCCTCATCCCACCTCCAGGCCTTGCCCAGTGTGCGACCAGGATGGAGAACCTCCACATTCATGGCAAGGGGGCTTCCAGGGGCCGGCAGCCAGGGTGAGGCTGCAATCAGTAAAACCTCAGTGAGTTCATTTAGGCAGCTGGTGGTTACTGAGCAGGCTTCCCAGGTGACGCAGTGGTAAAGAACCTGCCTGCCAGTGCCGCAGACACAAGGGTTCCATCCCTGGGTCAGGAAGATCCCCTGGAGTAGGAAATGGCAACCCACTCCAGTATTCTTGCCTGGAGAATCCCGTGGACAGAGGAGCCTGGTGGACTACAGTCCATGAGGTCACAAAAAGTTGGACATGACTGAACACATTTATTTACTGAGCACCAACGACGTGCCAGGCAGCATAGGAGCTATGCTATGCCAGCACTGTGGGAGCGAGATGGTCCATTAACAACGGAGCGAGGGGTAGGGTTAATGGGTGAAATGATGTCAGCTGGAGGGTCAGCAAGGCTGGGGAGGGATTGTGAGGGTTGAGGGCAGACGGCTGTGGGAAGCTGCTGAGAAGGGGCTTGGGGAGACCTGTGGTTGGGAGGGGTTGGCCGCCTGAGGCTCTGTAGAGGTGTGTCTTCGTAGAGCCCCGGGGAGTGTGGTCCAGGCGCTGGGGAAAGAGCTAGGGCACTGCTGGTGACTGGGTGTGGGTTCCAGAAGGCCGAGGGCAGGTCACAGGGGCGGATGTAGAGCCCTGTGGGCCCAGAGCCTGGGAGGTGACCCCAGGGATGTAGGGGGGCATGGGACTGCAGGAGGGCAGGAAGGAAGCGCCTGGAGGGGGCTGCTGGGGGGTGGAGGACCTGGCTGCTTGCCCACTGTAATCAGGGAAAGAACAGGCTTGGGAGTTCTGATTTGGAGGTGGGATCTCAAGATGTGGGCCAGCGTGGGTAGTTGTGGGATCATCACCTCAGGAGGGGGCAAGTGAGGTGGCTGGCTAGGGTAGGACTGGCTGTAGGGTCCCCAGGACTCTGCACGTGCAGGGTAAAGGGCATGGCCACCCTCAGCTGCCTGTGGGGTGTGTGGGCCTAGGTGCGTGGGGAATGAGAGGGGTCACCCCACCGCCCCATGGTCTGGACTCTGCAGTGCCCTAGAGGGGGCTGGTCAGTAGCAGCCTTCAGGCAGGACACCCCTGAAGCTGTCCTGGTAGTTGGTGGTGGGAGTTGGTGCCCACCCATGTGGCTGCTGTCCCCGCAGACCGGATCAACATCAAGAGGAAGGGGGCGTGGCCGTCCACACTGCTGTCCGTGCAGCACGTGATCGACTGCGGCGACGCCGGCTCCTGCGAGGGGGGTAACGACCTGCCGGTGTGGGAGTATGCCCACCGGCACGGCATCCCCGACGAGACCTGCAACAACTACCAGGCTAAGGACCAAGGTAGGCACCGCTCGCTGCCCCCCCCACCCCACCCCAGACACACGCACATGGGCACACGCACGCCTCCCTCTTCCCAGGGCAGGTGTGGTCCAGAGCCCAGGCCCACACGCTTCTCAGGTCCTGTGGCCGGCCCCGGGGGAGGATGGGACGGAGCCCCCTGGGTGGGGCTGGGGGATCAGGAAGTGGGGGCCTGGCGTCCTTGTTGAGAAGACCGATGAGAAAGACTTGGGGCAGGGCTCTCCAGCCTGCGTGCACTGTGGCCAGGCCAGGCCCTGGTGTTTGGATCTGGCATTTTAGTGGTTTCACAGCCTTTGTAAGAGGAACGTGGGTCCAGGGAAGAGTGTTTCCAAGAGCCTGGTAGGGAGAGCCAGCAGGCAGCAGTAAGGCCTGGCCTGAGTCACGACCCTGAGCCGAGGGCACTGCATGGACTAGTGGACACAAGCTGGCCTGCAGTCCCTGGAGCTGGCATGTTCCTTTCAACCTGCTCCCCTTGGAAACCAAAGGAGAGAAAGGGTCCAAACCCCAGACCCATAGTGGGTAGTTTTAAGTCTCCTGTCTGAGCTCCCTTGTAACCAGAGCACAGAGCTGGGGCCAACTCAAAAGGCCTTCTGAGACAGGAAAGGGGAGGATGGGGATGATCAGGGGCCCAGGGAGGGGACTTTTCTGCCGCCCCCCCCCACCCCATCTATAAAACGTGTGCTCCCGCCCCTGAGCCTTCTGATGGCGCCATCCCACGCCCACGGGTGCCCCTGTCTTGCCTCCTGGCTGTACTCCCAGCCAGAAAGCATCCCCCCAGACTGGTCGAGTGAGTCTTGTTGAAGCGGTAGATGCCATAGGGGTCAGAGGCTCAGAGAGAGGTGCCCAGGGTGAAAAGGAGAAGGGGGGCCCCTGAGGGCTCAGAACTGGGGACCCAGGTGGTCTTGGGGCCCTGCTCTGCCCAGAACTGGTCGTGTCTGCCCTCAGCCAGGCCCTGGAGCCCACCTAGAACAATAGGGCCAGATGGAACTCGTCGGCCCCTGGTTGCAGTTAAGTGGTCTTGTCTTTTTGTTAGCAAATGTGGCCACAGATCCACCATGTTTCAGGGTGTCCTGGGCATTTGGTGTCCAAGGGGTGAATTAAACCAACAGTTTAATCCTCAAAGAGTTTACTGTCCTGGGGGGAGGAATCTGGACAGGCATGAAAATTATGGCAGAAATAGGTAACATGAAAGCAGTCAAGAGTGGGGCTGTGGGCCGGAGGCAGGATGGATGAGGCGAGAACGCACGAGACGGTGTGGCGTCTTCCAAATCTAACAGCCGCACTTTGTTTTGAACCCTAATTCTTGATGCCTCCTCAAATCAAGAAAATGCTAACTTTCCCCCCAGATGTGTTAACCTATTCACTAGCCAACAATATAATCTTATTATAAAGGCTGCTCCCCTTGGAAATCAAAGGAAATTACTAAAAATTATTAAAAATTAAGAATTTAATTACCCTCTATTCTCAGCTGTAGAGTCTTATGCAAAGGCCTTTCTCCTGGCTTTCAGGAAAAGTCGAGCTTTTGAGCGCCTGCTTCGTGCTAATTAATGTCTTTTTGCTGAGAGCTGGGGAAGGAATGGTGACTCCTATAGCTGAAGGAAGAGAGTAATTTAAACACCTGAGCGCAAGGTGATTTGTTTTATTAGCTAGTGGATGGAGCACTCAGCTAGAAAAGTGAAGATTGGGGTCTGGACGCACTGCTTTGTTTGCATGTTAACGAGGAAAGGGTCTCACGCTGCCTCTCCATGTGGTCCCCAGAGTGTGACAAGTTTAACCAGTGCGGGACGTGCACTGAATTCAAAGAGTGCCACGTCATCCAGAACTACACCCTCTGGAAGGTCGGTGACTACGGCTCCCTTTCGGGGAGGCAGAAGATGATGGCCGAAATCTACGCCAATGGCCCCATCAGGTATGGAGTTGAGACCCCTGCCCTCAGTGGGCGCTTCAGGTTGAGGGGACCCAGGTCATTTTCATCCCTTTTCTTCTGGCCAACTGTACCCGCAAGGCTAGAAACAACTGCCACGTGAGTTTTCTCAAAATTAAACTCAGGGCTTTCCCAGTGACTGAGTGGTAAAGAACCTGCCTGCCAATGCAGGAGACACGGGTTTGATCCTTGGGCTGGGAGGATCCCCTGGAGAAGGAAATGGCAACCCATTCCAGTGTTCTTGCCTGGAAAATCCCATGGACAGAGGAGCCTGGCAGGCTGCAGTCCACAGGGTCACAAAAGAGCCTAACATAACTTAGCAGCTAATCAAAAAGTAAAGCTCAACAGTCTATGTGCCCCTGGGAGGATTATTGGGAAGGAGGCACACGTGTGTGGGAAGGTCCCAGGGTGCAGCCCATGCTGCGGGGCTGCCGGTATAGAAACCATAGGGGGGACGCCAGGTGAGTAACAACAGAAGTTTGGGCAGAACCGTCAGGTGTGAGTTATCTGAGCTGTTCCTAACCGTGGTGAACAGTGGCCACTGAAAGTGCACATTCTCCCTGCTTGCTCTCAGCTGTGGCATAATGGCAACAAACAAGATGTCTAACTACACTGGCGGCATCTACTCCGAATACAATGAGCAAGCCTACATAAACCACATCGTCTCCGTGGCCGGTTGGGGTGTCAGCGACGGCACAGAGTACTGGATTGTCCGGAACTCGTGGGGCGAACCATGGGTAAGGCGAATCTACTGGGACTGCTCTCACGTGGGTGGTTTTGGGGGATTTGTAGCTGAGAACTGTAGCCCTGAGCAGTGGGGCTTCGGGCTCCAGATGTGAGGTTGGGGGGCTTCTGCACCACATGGTGGTGGTGGGGAGCTTGTCCTGAGCATCGCAGTGTGTTCAGCAGCCTCTTTGGCCCCTACCCGTTTGATGCCAGATGCTCCTTCTCTGTTTCCCAGCTGTGACAACCACAACATCCCCAGACATCTCATGGAGGTGGGGAAGACCCTGGTTGAGGAGCCCTACTTTAAATGTTTCCATTTAGTTGCTTTATTCCTTTACAACCATCTCATTCTTTCTCTTGTCATATTTTCTGGTCTCCTAAGTAATAACTGGGGTTTCCTCAAAAATACCTTTTTTAAAAAGAATTAATCTTGGCTGTGCTGGGTCTCTGTTGCTGCACGGGCTTTCTCTAGTTGCAGTGAGCAGGGGGTCCTCTTCATTGCAGTGACTTTTCCTGTGGGACCTGGGTTCTGGGCACTGGGGCTTCACAGTTGTTGTGGCGTGTGGCTCAATAGTTGTAGCTCCCAGGCTCCAGAGCTGACTCGGTAGTTGTGGCCCACAGACCTAGTAGCTTTTTGGCGTGTGGAATCCTCCCAGACCAGGGATCGAACCTGTATCCCCTTCACTGGCAGGTGGGCTCTCATCTGCTCTACCACCAGGGAAGTTCAAAACACTATTCAGGTTGGGTTAAAAACCCAGGGGAGTTACATCAACTGCCAGAATTTTCATTTCTGAGACCTCGTATTAATGATTCAGCTTCAGACACTAATTCTTTATGATGAAATCCAGGGAAGATGATTTATGTCAGTGTTGAAATATCAGTATTTTTTATTCAACGACTATAAATGGGGGTGGTAATATGTAGTCCAAACATCTGGTTCAAAGAGTCAACATTTCAGCTACATTAATTAGTTCTTGGTATACAGACCCATGTACCCCTTGTGTTAAGGATTAACCAAGTTTAAATATTTCACAAAAGCGGTATCTGAATAGGAGTCTTAGGAAAGGGGAGGGGCGGCTGAGCAGGTGACTTTGGACACTGCGGGTTTCCTGAGCTCAAGGTGGATTGAAGAGGGAGGAGAGGGTCTCTTGAGAGCAGACGGGAGGTAGGAGATGCGGGGTGTGGGGGGTGTCCCCAGTCCTCATGCACAGTCCCACTCCTCACAGGGTGAGCACGGCTGGATGCGGATCGTGACCAGCACCTACAAAGGTGGGGAGGGTGCCCGTTACAACCTGGCCATCGAGGAGAGCTGCACGTTTGGGGACCCCATCGTTTAAGGCAGAGCAGCTCTTACAGAAAGGATCGCGAGAGCCGGAACCAGAGGGGATCCCATCGTCACAGGCATCGGGGTGGCGCTGCCGTGGTTTGAAGGAACTGGGGGTTGATGTTCACGTCTGTGACAGCCAGTGATGGCCCTGAGCATGGAGGAGACACGGGTGGAAATGCCACAGGCTGATAGAGGGGAGAACCGGGGAGAGGCCAGCTCCGTGCCTGCACTGGATGGCTCCCTGCCGCGAGGACAGCCTGGAGAAGAGGGATCCGAGGGGCAGTGAACGATGTGACCTCCACAACAGATGATCTGGCAGCTGTGGTCTGTGAGGTAAAACAGCTCGGACTCACCACCAGTTCCTTTGTCACCTTGAAATCAATGGGGCGCACAGGGGGCAGATGGCAATTTTGAGTTGCCCAAGTGATGAATAAAATGCACACTTCACGCCAGAGCTGAATCTGAATGCTTTATTTACACATAAGAACAACATGACACCGGGATCCACACCTTCTCACCACAGAAAAGCTTTTATACGTTCTTGGAAAATAAAAGTAATCACAGTAATATGAACTAACCAATCAGATCTTGTGCAAAAACAAAAGCCAACTTTGAAAACAGTTCATCTGAGTGTCTCAGTCTCTGAATTCTACCACCCCAGGTCTGACAGTTGACTACATCCTAAGGGGTCTTAGAAGCCTAGTCCACTACCAGGGGAAGTGACACTGTAGACGGGATCCAGGGGGCAGACCTGGACTTAGAGAGGGCCCATTCCCAAGTTTTCCACTTACACTGCTAACATTTTCCTTTACACACAAGTTCTTTACGTCCTCCCGTTCAGAGCCCATTTCCAAGACGCTGACGGGGCGTCTTCCAACAACGGCTTCTGCACAGGGTTATTCCACAGGGGTCTCCCGGAGGGGCCGGCTCCACTCTGGGGATGTCTGAGTCAGTTCACCAGGATGAAGTTAGACTTGCAGTGAGCTGTAACAAACAGTAGGGACCTGGGTTAAAAAGAGGGAAACAATGACATCAAAAGTGCAGCACAGGGATGCTCACGCCAGCCTTACCTATGAACTCTGTCACGGGGTCATGTTCGCCTTCGGTTTTAATGGTGCCAGCAATGCTATCGTTTTCCAGGATGGGGAGGAAAAGCTGCACAAAGTCAGAGGTGTAGGGGGGCGCGATGACATCCAGTACCTGTGGGGAGCACAGCCTGTGAGCTGGTCAGATGGCAGCAGCGTGGAGGGACCCCCACCCTGTCCCCACTCCCACCCTCTTCTTCCTGGAGACCATCCCCAACTCCAACATGAAGATGGGCAGGGGACATAAAGGTATGACAGCTCCTGTGGATAGGAGGTGCCTGAAGGACCAGGATCCAAATCACTGTCATCACCGTGACTACTGCTGGGTGCAAGGTGACATCAAGCCCAGAGGGTGCTGCCAGGGCACTGACCTCGGTCACAAAGTGGCGAATGAGGGAGATGTCAGTGTCCAGCTTCTCCAGACACTTGCGGATGTAGCTGACCACAGGGAGCACATAGCCGCGGCTCAGCAGGTGCACCATCCTGTCCAGGAGGGTCTTCTTCAACTCGAGCTGCGGGTGTGGAGCCACAAGTGTGAGAATGGCCACCTCCCCGCTGCCCATCTCACCCCAGGCTGCCACTCACCTGCTCCATCACGTCCAGCTGTGAGTGCTCTGTCTCGAAGAGCTTCACCAGCAGCTGCAGGACCTGGGGGTGCAGGAGCTGATGGCAGGTACTGATCTACAGAGAGGCCAGAGGGAGCCACCCTGAGCCGCACAGCTGCGGCTATGGGCTCCCCATCGGCCTCGGGGAAGCACCACCAAACACGGCTCGTGGCGCAAGACAGTGGTTCCCAGGGCCAGTCAACTTCTGTCCCGTTCCTCATCCTCTCAGGAACACTTGATAGAAACTGAGAAGTCTACAGAATCAACGAAACTAGTTCCTTAAAAGGAAACTCCTCATTTGGAGTAGAAATAACTAGCTTTGAAAAGACTGTCTTCTGAAGGCACGGAACAGACATGTGGGAGGCGAGGACACAGAGCTGCCGCAGGAGCCTCGCAGCCCCTACCTCATCCAGCAGTGCCAGGTGCACCGGGGTGTGGTCGGTCTGCAGCTGGAAGTACCTCGGCTCGGACACCGTCCAGTCCACCCACTTCAGCACCCCCATGGCCACCACTGGAAACCTACCGGCAAACAAGGCAAATGCAAACACCAAAACCAAACAACTCAGTCCAGCCTATCACTTCACTCTTCGACGTGCACTGCCAGGGAGACGCCATGAGTACAGTCTGATGAGAGCAGCACCCTCTTGGGTGCCAGAACCCGAAACCCATGCTCTACCAACTTTAGACCAACTTTGCTGGTTTAGAAGAGGAAGGCCATTAATGAGGCACTCTGAGAGCTTGGTGGACTGGGTTGAAGCAAGCCCTTAGGCTCTAGTACAAACGAACAGACGAAAATTCACATGCCTATGAAGACACCTGTGTGTAAGCTTTCCTAGTGAGCACTTTCTTATAGAACTGACGTAACACACATCTATCCAGGCAAAACTCTGTTGGTCTAACTTTTACTCTGAGTAGATCCTCTTCTTCAAATCAATTTTTGTAATTCTGGTTGATCTTCCTTCTTAGTCTAATTTGTGAACAGATTTCTGGCAGGTAAATGGCACGTAAACATCTGAAAATTACTCATGCTGCTAAAACAAAGTTCTCTCTATATATTTACAAAAGAGAAAACAAATGAGTAAGTACCTCTGAATCTTTTGTGATATATTTTGAGTTGTTAATATAAAAATTCAAACCAGCTCCTCTCCAGAGAATTACATCTAGAACCTTCCTCTGCTCACCGGATGCACTGATAGAGGGTGCTCAGCTCAGCCACGAGCTCCGACGCCCCCTTGTTCTCATTGCAGCACAGGTTGTGAACAGTCTCAACAGCTTTTGATGTGGACTTCAACTCGTCTTTATTGATGCTGACACGCTTGTTCTGCAAACACAGCAAGCTGGTGAATCCTGATGGCACCGTGTCCCTGCAGTCGAGGTAACCCAGCCTCCGCCTTCCCTCTGCAAACCCGTCTCTGAAGTCAAGTGTTCCCGTCACACAGCGAACACACACTGCACACCAGAGGGACCTGTGTCTCTCAGTGTCTTAGGGAATCAGTTTCGTTTCTTTAGTCACACTTCAGATTACAGTTTGAATTAGTATCATAGATGCGATGCACATTTCCTTAAGACATTTAGCACTTTGGCTATTTTATGCAGAAACACCAGAAAAGACATTTCAGACACTAGTTGGGCCTGTGACTCTACAGCCAAAATTCACACGTAACACCAAACAGAGGAGGTGCATGTCTCCCGAAAGCCCATGCGCTCTCAGCACAGACACCACCTTCTTCCAGGTCTCCACCACGCTCGCTGCGTATGCCAAGATGTGGATATACTTGTGCTTGTGGTCCTGGTTGATCCTGGCCCCGGGTTTAAAGAGTGACTGCATGAACAGGTCCAGGAAGGCGGGTACCCGGATCTGCAAAGAAACACAACTCAGTGAAAACGAAAGCAGGAACGAGATGAGAGGTGAGTCCACACAAGCCCACGCGGGAGTGCCAGCTCAGGTCCTTCACTGAGAGTGTGCCAGGGGGCTTGAGGGCCGAGGACATGATAAGGACGGACCAGGGAGAGGACAGGAACATTTCAACAGGCATGTGCACTCCCTAACCTGAGAACTAAGAGGAGCACCAACGTTCCAAAAGAATATACTTCCAGTTGGCATTGAAGGTGTCCCACCTTACGGTTAAAATGAAAGGCCACTCACGAGTTCAACAGGGGGCGGGTCCATGCTCGTAAACATCTTGAACAGGACTGTGATGTCAGCCGGGTTCAGGGCTCCCTTGGACAGCATGGCCCCGAGGGCCTGGCACGCCCGGGGGTAGGAGGCAGCTGTGCCCAGAGCCAGTGTGATCTGACTGGCATCGTGGCCTCTTGATGAAACAATATCAATAACCCATCATTGGTAAGGTGGCTCCCTGCCCGGCCCTCCCCTGCCTTCTCTCCCTCCTGCCTTTCACATTTATGCTTTGAATTGTTGGAGTCTCTTTGTTTTTTCAAATTTCTCTCACCCACTGATATTTTTTACCTACTGACCCATGAAAACATTTGGAGCTAACTGGGAAAGAAGGATCCAGTGCAGCTTACGGGCTTCCTAAAAGGAACCATGCACTTTTCAGTATCTTAAGACTCTATGAGTAGAAAATAAAGCTAATTAGTAAAAATAAACTTTTATTAGCTAATAAAGCTAATAATTCTGTTCTGTAAAAGATGAACCACAATCTAACAATTGGACCACTGAAGAACTGTTTCAAGTCTACTGTCATTTACTACTGATGAATCCCAACATATTGGGAATAAATAAATTCATAAATACAGTGAATTAAACTGTAAGCAAATCCTTTACAAAATACTCATCAAAGCAAGACTTTAGAATGCAAGCTCTCTTTCCCAGCTCTACGGGTTAAGAGAAAGTTATATCAAAACAGGAGGACCTAGGGTCTTCAGTTGTGGACACAGGGCAATGGTGTGGAGGTGAGAGAACAGAGATGGCGCCTCTCACCTCTCCTGGGCGAAGCGCTGAACCTCTTGTGCAATCCTGCGCACAGCCGAGCCCCCCTGCTCCTCCTGGGCCAGCACGGACATCAGGGCCTGTGCAAACAGGTACGTGTGTTCCCCGTGGCACACCATCTTCTGCAGAATGGAGAGAAGAGCATGTTTGGGCTTTGTGACCACAGCAACAGCAAAGGCAGATGGGAGTCAGACGCCAACAGTTCTACACCTTCTGGGGAGGTGACCTCTGACCCAGACATTCTCCAGAGTAAAGAGCATTTTGCTTTTGAAAACACATGACCTCAAATGACCTCCTTCTAATCTGAGCCACATAAAGTAAAGAACTTACTGCAAACTCAGGGAGATTTTTTTCAAGGTTTTCTTCTCCTCCATCCAAAATTGTAGCTAGAGAAGTACGGAGCACTCTAGAAAACACCTCCAGCTGCTGGCAGGCTGTGGACACACTCGTGATCTCCCCTTGGTATCCTGCATCGGAAATAAGCTACAACACAGAAAGGAGAAGCCAAACACATGAGCCACGGTCACAGGTTCACAAGAAGGTGACCGACGGCGGGGTATGGGGTGAGGAGGGCCATGCACTGGTTCTGGGTCTCAAACTTTTACTTGGGTGCCCGCTTCACCACTAACTAGGCTGGTAGCCCCAGCCAACTCCCCACCCCCAACCCGTGACGCTTAATCTGTGAGACGGAGGAGACTGACCAGACACTCGTAAAGGCTCCTCTCAGAACACGTTGGGCTCTGTAACGTGTTACTGCCAAACCCTAAAACACAGTCTATGTCGACCCCAAAACATACACATTCTGTGCTTTTCTTTCTCAACATTTAACAAGACTTACTAAAGTGAAACGATGAAGACCTTTACCAAAAAAGCACACAGGATCTTTTCAGAGGGAACAGACCACCAACCAACCAACTCAAAGTAACCCTCATTCATGAGTACTTTTATCTTTTCTCTGACTCCAGGATCCTTCCTACCTTAACAGTGAAGTTAAGCATCAAACAGTCTGGGTGGGCTTCAGCCAGCTTATAAAAAAGGTCTCTCCAAGTGGTGTGTGCAATCATTTGTTCAAGCCAAGCAGGGGTCTGACAACAAACAAACAAACAGCAAGGTAAGAAGCCTGGCTCTAGCTTAAGTGAAAGTTACGTTGTGCCAACAATCACAGAAGAGCCCCTGGGCTCCTGGCTTCAGCTGCAGTGTCCTGTGTAAGAGGAAGCAGGCCCAGGGCTGGTGAGGTCATATGCCCTCCCACCCCAAGCAGGGGCATTTAGCAGGCGATTCAGAAGTTGGGTCTCCCAGCCTGACTTCAGCCCCCAACTCTTTCATGACAGCACGCCAGGCGCCGGTGTACATGTGGAATCAGCAACGTGTTCTAGGAGCTGGGGCAGAGGAAGGGGAAGTTCCTCACCTCTCCTTCTTCAGTAAAGATAGAGTCTGCTTTGCGGGGGTCAAAATGTTTGATCAGTAAACTCTTCAGGTGATTTTCCACAGTTTCCTGAACCTGCACTGGCTCAACACCTGGAAGAGAATGAAAGCAACGGAATGGAAAATGGCTACTTCTCAATTCGCATTACTTTAGAGAAAGTAGATCAAAAGTCCATGTGCAAATCATGTATTACAAAACTGCTTCTAACCATTTAGGATTTGGAGTTTCTTATTAAAATTAATATTACACATATTTAACATATTGGTAAGACCCCAAAAGGAGACCAGGGCGAAACAGACACAGATGCTTGTTTATGTGTAAAGCACGGTGACGTCTTCTGAGGCTTGCAGGGAACAAGGACAGATTGCCAAACAGACAGGGAGGATGATAGAAGAACAGCCCCCACAGCAGAACAGATCGCTGTCAGCCAAGAGGCACTCCGGTGTGGTCACCATGACAGCAGCAAGTCGACTTGCTTCTGGGCAGCACTTACCCCACCATGTCATCCCTACTCAAAGGAGCTGATTTCCAGTAAGGCCCTACTTTGATCGTATTAGCTAAAAGCCATAATCATACCTGGTCCTCAATTACCCATCATCCACTGCTCGCTATAATAGACTTCTTAAAAATAACACACTGAACATACACCGTCCAATTCTACAACATGGCAGGGAACAACTCACTGAGAATTACACTTGCAAGCTCTCTGCAAACCTCAATTATTGAACCAAGCAGATGAAAATGGGTAAGTTCAATTCTCACTTAGAGAAGTCTTTATCTCTTATTTAAATTTATTTATTTGTTGCACTGAGTCTTAGTTGTAGCACATGACATCTTTTGTTGAGGCATGTGGGATCTAGTTCCCGGACCAAGGATTGAACCCAGGTCCTCTGCACTGGGAGCATGGAATCTTAGCCACTGGACCACCAGGGAAGTCCCTCTTACTTACAGAAGTCTTAAAACCAGAAAAACAAAGAAAAGCTTTCCAATTTATCAGCATTATAGTGATCCATATTTGCAGCAACAGGGATGAACCTAGAGACTGTCTACTGAGCGAACTAAGTCAGAAAAAGACAAGTATCATATGATATAGCTTATATGGGGAATCTAAAAATAAATGATACAAATGAACTTACTTACAAAGCAGACTCACAGACTTGAGAGAATGGGAAGGGTGGGAGAAGGGACAGTTAGGGAGTTTGGGATCAACATGTACACACTGCTATATTTAAAATAGATAACCAACAAGGACCTACTGTACAGCACAGGGAACTCTGCTCAATATTATGTAACAACCTAAACGGGAAAAAATTTGAAAAAGAAAAGATACATGTATAGGTATAACTGAATCTGCTATACACCTGAAAACAACAGAACATTGTTAATCAACTATACTCCAACATAAAATAAAGTTTTAAAAAAAAGATCCAATTAGAAAGATGTGGGTGGGGAACAGGCAGGCCCTAGGCACCCCCGCAAAGCACCTGTCTGGATGAGCCACTCGGCCAGCAGGTTGACGGTCTGTGCCACAGCTGTGTAGTTCTCCGACAAAAGCTGGATAACATTTTCTGGAGATCCTCCTGCCTGAAAATACCTAGAAAAGTGATAGACAAGCTGTGGCACTCGAATGGACACAGAGGGCATGGGGATGGACAGCCACGGGGGGTAGGGAGGAGGAAGACGGGTTGTTCATGCTTTTAAAGTGGGGGCCCCTGGAAGCCTTCCACTCATGCATCATGTCCCTCTGACTTTACATGTCATCTCTGGGTCTGTTATGCAGCTTTCTCCTCCCAACACAGCCAGACTTTCTCACGTACCTCTTTAGAGTGTTAAAGATAGAGGGCTCCATTATATAATCCCGGGTAGAAAATTTATGTAGGCACTCCTGCTGGACCTCAGCGTCATCTTCTCCCTCTCCATAGTCATCCTCCTGTGGTTGGCAGAAAGAGCCAAGTTATTTTTTCATTACCACAGACACCCTGAAATTTCACCTTAAGCCCATGTAACACTGTCCATGTCAAGCGTTCCACATTTATCATTTCATTTGACTTTCAAGTGACAAATGACCAAGAGAATGGAATTGAGAATCACACCAAGTGGGCCTGCAGCATGACCCCATGCTTGCGTAGCATGCACGGTGGTCACAGAAGTTACTGCATCTCACAAAGGACACCTTGCCCAGTACCTGTCTCTCTTTTCCTGAACAAAGGTAAGAGCAGGGCCCTTGCCCACTGGGTTGCTGTGAGATCCCATAAGCTGATTTCTGGAAAAGCGATGCCTAGCACCTGACATTCAATAAGAGTTCAGCATATTTCAGCTACGATTACTGTCTTCACTGTTACTCTCTCTTATGTGCCACAGAAAGTTTCCCAACAAAGACTGATGAAGTGGTTCTTGAAGACACAAGCCATCCATTTGCTGTTTGGACTCTAGTCCCCATTCTGCACCGAAGTTACCTTTAGCCAGTCATTGAATCCAAGGGCAAAGCAGGATGAGGATGTGGAGGTGATGGACTCAATGACCCCAAGGTCTGTCCAGCTCTAACACTGTTATACCAACAAGCAGATGCGTTTTGAACATTCACTCTGTACTGAGCACTGTACTTGTCACCAGGAAAATTAAGCAAATGAAAGACAACGGACAGTTTTTCTCTGCTGAAGGAGTTTACAAACTAGTAGGAGAGACCAACCTCAGTACAACTGACCCTTACACAGTGCGGTAAGAGATGAGCCAGGGATCAGCAAACTGGGTGACTTTCCCTCCCTCCTCCACAGTCATGCTCAGACTGAATGGGAAATGAACATCTAGTCCACCCCTCCATTGTGGGAGCCTAGCAGGACCAGATCAGGATTGTGCTTCAAGTTCCCCAAAAGTGAGCCTCCCCAGCCCCTGGCTGTGGGGTCTAGGCTTGGCTCTGCTATTCAAAACAGCATAAGCCCTCAATTTATAAAATGAGGGCACTGACTGGACAGCCCTCAGACA
Organism: Odocoileus virginianus; assembly: GCF_023699985.2. NCBI lineage: Eukaryota > Metazoa > Chordata > Mammalia > Artiodactyla > Cervidae > Odocoileus > Odocoileus virginianus. Next base: position 53,328,748 of record NC_069682.1, read on the forward strand.
TGCCCCAGGTGTATCACTATGACTAGAAGGTGTAATGTGACAAATACTAGGGCACTTTGAACAAGATGCTTGAACCACCAACCCACCATTGAACTGACTGATGCCTTACGTGTCTCTCTTCTGGATCACCTCGGTGGTCCAGCATCTGCTAGAGTGGTGATGGAGACAAAGGATGTAGGTGGGATCCCCTTCCTTCATGTACTACTTTCTTGACTGTGGGCAGGACCAGGTCCTCCCGTCTCACTTTCTTCATTTACAAAATGAGCAGAGTGATACCCAACTCAGTATTTGTCCGTGGAATGAGATAATGCAGGAAAGCACCTGACCAGCCCAGATTTTCAGTTAGCTAAATCTGACTCCATCCTTCCACTCTAAGCCTCCAACACCATGGAATGAGCCAACACTTGAATCTTGGAGTGTCACTCCCTGCTCCAACTCTTGAACAAGTCATGCTCTTCAGCAGCTCTCAAAGGCCCTTTAGAGCCCACTGCTTCCACCAGACAACTAAGCACACAGACCTCCTCTCAGGTCCTGGAAAACAGTGCCCACCTTTGCACCCCTGCACCCTGGCTTTGATGTCTTCCCATGCCCCACCTGCCTCTTTCAAGGAAGAACATGCCGCTGCAGGCTTTTTTCCTTCAAACATAACTTCGATTGTCCCACACACACCTAACCTTGACTCCTGTTCAAAGGTAGGTTCCACCCTAGAAACTAACACAACACTTTGAAAAAAAACTAGACCCCCTGCATTAAAAGTCACTTCAGTTGTGTCTGACTCTTTGTGACCCCATGGACTATAGACCCCAGGCTCCTCTGTCCATGGGACTACCCAAGCAAGAATACTGGAGTGGGTAGCTATACCTCCAGGGGATCTTCTAGACCCAGGGATCCAATCTGCATCTCCTGCATGGCAGGCGGATTCATTAACCGCTCACCCACCATGGAAGCAACTATACTCCAATAAAGATTAAATAAACAGATAAATAAAAGGCAGGTTCCTCCCTCTTGCCCTCTAAACCAACTGCTTTCCAGTCCCCAGGGGAGGAGCCTGAGAAGCTGGGATTCAAACATCACTTCGGGAGGGTCTTCGGATCAGAATCAGGTTGGGGTCCCCTGGCCCAGCGAGAGCGCCCAGTTCGGGACCTGCAACCCTGACTTCAGAAGAGAAGTTTGTGACCGCCCCCTCACCATCCACAGCAAAATTTTGAAGGTCAAGGATGGACGATCCTTTTGTCGTTACTTAGGCCAAGGACTGACTGAATCAGCCAGAGCGCCAAGAGTGTGGTTTACAAACAGTAAAGCACGTGTGAGAAAGTACAAAGTTGCACTTTCCCCTCCTCCTGATGCTGACTTGGATTTTTTTTTTTTTTTTTAAGTATGACTACTTTTCAAACTGTCTGAGCTCCATCCTCTACTTTGGAGCTTGCGTCCGCCCCGCCCGGGGGGCTAAGAATTCCCAGGACCCGCCTCTGAGACCGCCCCAGGGTGGTCGGAGGGTCAGCTCAGGTGACGACTGGGGGGCGGCGCCCGTGCCTGTCCCTGCGGGTACCTGGTCATCGTCCCGCGCCCTCGCCCCAAAGAGGCCGCGCGGTGGGTCCCCGCGGCGGCAACAAGAGGGGAGGGCTCGAGGCAGGGGCGAAACGCGCGGCAGGAGGGGGCGGGGCGGGCTGTGCTTGGATCACGCGGCGGGGGCAGGGGCGGCCAGCCGGCTTCGGGGACCAACATCCCTCGTCGGGGGCGCCCGGTGCCCCCCTCACCTGGCCGCCTTCCGCCTCGTCGCCCCACTCGGCCGCGTTCCCGAAGTAGTCCTCGTCCATGATGGCGCCCGGCGCGGCCCCCGCCATCCTCTCTCGCGAGCGCGCGCGAGAACACTGAGCATGCGCACGGCGGAGCGGCGAGCACACGCGCGGCCCCGAGGCCCCGCCCCCTGCGGTCGCGCGCCTCGTCCCCAGGCAGGAAGCTCAGGGTCCCGGCGGAGAGGCGGGGCCAGGTGGAGAGGCGGGGCCAGGTGGAGGGGCTTGGTCGGAGCGAAGGGGCGGGGCGCAGAGTGCGGTCTCTACGCTGCAGAGGGAACCGCTGGAGTAGATCCCCTAAGGCAACCTGGCTGGGCCCCAGGGATGTTGGCTCTAGATAGGTAGAAGTTTCAAACTAGACTCATACAGGGCCTGGTTTCTGGTCCCATGTCTTTCTCACCAGGACTTTTGGTCCTCTGAGCATCACTTTGCTCATGTGACCCCTGGGTTAAGAGAAGGGCAGCCTTATCAGGCAACATGGTTTATGATATCACTTATATGTGGAATCTAAAATACTGATACAAATGGACTTACTTACAAAGCAGAAATAGATTCACAGGCATAAAAAAAAACAAACATGGGGAAAGGGAAGGAACAAATTAGGAGTTTGGGATTAACCCATACACATTCAGTTCAGTAGCTCAGTCGTGTCTGACTCTTTGCAACCCCATGGACTGCAGCACACCAGGCCCTCCCTGTCCATCACCAACTCCCAGAGTCTACCCAAACTCATCTCCATTGAGTCAGTGATGCCATCCAACCATCTTATCCTCTGTCATCCCCTTCACCTCTCGCCTTCAATCTTTCCCAATATCAGGGTCTTTTCCACTGAGTCAGCTCTTTGCATCAGGTGGCCAAAGTACTGGAGTTTCAGCTTCAGCATCAGTCCTTCCAATGAATACTCAGGACTGATCTCCTTTAGGATGGACTGGTTGGATCTCCTTGCAGTCCAAGGGACTCAAGAGTCTTCTCCAACACCATGGTTCAAAAGCATCAATTCTTCAGTGCTCAGCTTTCTTTATAGTCCAACTGTCATATCCATACATGACTACTGGAAAAACCATAGCCTTGACTAGACAGATCTTTGTTGGCAAATAATGTCTCTACTTTTTAATATGCTGTCTAGGTTGGTCATAGCTTTTCTTTCAAGGAGAAAGCGTCTTTTAATTTCATGGTTGCAGTCACCATCTGCAGTGATTTTGGAGCCCCTCAAAATAAAGTTTATCACTGTTTCCATTGTTTCCCTATCTATTTGCCATGAAGTGATGGGATCAGATGCCATGATCCTAGTTTTCTGAATGTTGAGCTTTAAGCCAACTTTTCACTCTCCTCCTTCACTTTCATCAAGAGGCTCTTTAGTTCTTCTTCGCTTTCTACCATAAGGCTGGTGTCATCTGAATATCTGAGGTTATTGATGTTTCTTCTGGTAATCTTGATTCCAGCTTGTGCTTCCTCCGGCCCAGCGTTTCTCATGATGTACTCTGCATATGAGTTAAATAAGCAGAGTGACAATATACAGCCTTGACGTACTCCTTTTCCTATTTGGAACCAGTCTGTTGTTCCGTGTCCAGTTCTAACTGTTGCTTCCTGACCTGCCTACAGATTTCTCAAGAGGCAGGTCAGGTGGTCTGGTATTCCCATCTTTTGAAGAATTTTTATGATTTATTGTGATCCACACAAAGTCTTTGACATAGGCAATAAAGCAGAAATAGATGTTTTTCTGGAACTCTCTTGCTTTTTTGATTATCCAGCAGATGTTGGCAATTTGATTTCTGGTTCCTCTGCCTTTTCTAAAACCAGTTTGAACATCTGGAAGTTCACAGTTCACATATTGTTGAAGCCTGGCTTGGAGAATTTTGAGCATTACTTTGCTAGCATGTGAGATGAGTGAAATTGTGCGGTAGTTTGAACATTCTTTGGCATTGCCTTTCTTCGGGATTAGAATGAAAATTGACCTTTTCCAGTCCTGTGGCCACTGCTGAGTCTTCCAAATTTGCTGGCATATTGAGTGTAACACTTTCACAGCATCATCTTTTAGGATTTGAAATAGCTCAACTGGAATTCCATCACTTCCACTAGCTTTATTTGTAGTGATGCTTCCTAAGGCCCACTTGACTTCACATTCCAGGATGTCTGGCTCTAGGTGAGTGATCACACCATTGTGATTATCTGGGTCATGAAGACCTTTTTTGTACAGTTCTTCTGTGTATTCTTGCCACCTCTTCTTAATACCTTTTGCTTCTGTTATGTCCATACCATTTCTGTCCTTTATTGAGCATGAAATGTTCCCTTGGCGTCTCTAATTTTCTTGAAGAGATCTCTAGTCTTTTCTATTCCATTGTTTTCCTCTATTTCTTTGCACTGATCACTAGGGAAGGCTTTCTTATCTCTCCTTGCTATTCTTTGGAACTCTGCATTCAAATTACATGTTACACATTACTATATATAAAATATATAGCTCCAATATGAAGCTCCAATACTTTGGCCACCTGATACAAAGAACTGACTCATTAGAAAAGACCATGATGCTGGAAAAGATTGAGGGCAAAAGGAGAAGGGGGTGACAGAGGATGAGATGTTGGATGGCATCACTGACTTGATGGACATGAGTTTGAGCAAGCTCCAGGAGTTGGTGATGGACAGGGAAGCCTGGCATGCTGCAGTCCATGAGGTCACAAAGAGTTGGACATGACTTAGTGACCGAACAACAACAACAATATATAAAATAGGTAAACAACAAGGACCTACTATATGGCACAGGGTTAAGTCCTGAGGATGCAGCAGCTTTGGGAATGGCCAAGGAGCCTGCCCAGGAAGATGCTGCTGAGACCTGCAGCCTTGTGCCAGGCATGGAGCACCACAGAGGTAGGGAGTCCAGGGTTTGGGTAGGTTTTGCACGGCACCCTCACGAGTCCAAATCTGAGTTCAGATTGGTTCGTGCTGATCGGAGGTGCAGTCAGAACACTCATACCTGGATGTCTTGCAGGCATCCAGAGCTGGGAGTGTGCAGTTCTTGATTCAGTGACTCGGCTCCAGCTTCTATTCACAAGATTAAAGCATATCAAGTTAATGAATGTCCCTGCAGTTGGCTTGTTTCAGGGATTATTTTCATTTGCTTTCTGAAAATGTCACAAAGAATAGATGGCTGTTAAACTCCCACTACTTCTCCTCTTGTTTTTTTTTTTAATAGTACCTGAGTTGAAAGCAGGCAAATTAATGTATGTATAACTAATTGCTTCTATGGAATCAGGGATTATTTAACTTACCTCTCTCTCAACCAAAAGGTTACTTACTATTAAGCAGAGTAACAAACAACCCATAATGAAAGCATTACATTCAGTCTTTAAGTAGTGATGATTTAGAAAAATTGAGTCTGTAGGTCTTACCTCCTAAGATATTGTTGACTGGTTGTTTTCAAAAAGCCTTGTCTAAAATGCCCAAATTAGCTTACATTACTAAAAATAAGGGCTCTAAAGTCTTTTAAGAGATTCTCCTATTTCAGAAAAATTCTGGTGGAGAATTTCCTTAGAAATGAGAATGTGGTTTCACTTAATCTATTAAAGAAATATTTACTGAGTGCCTACTCAGTGTCATGGACTGTGATGTAGCTATAAATTGTGAAAACAGTTTATCTAACGCTAATGGTGGAAAAGAGAAATGTCATTTCTGATGATAGAAGAAGTGTGGAGATGAGAGGGCATGATCTCATAGAGGTCAAGGGAAGCCTTTCTAGGGCAATGATGTTTAATCTCAGACTTCAGACTTGAACCTGGAGGACAAAGAGAGTAGGGCACAGTAGAGAAAATACAAGATGACAGTAAAAGAAAATGATCGAAGAGCAGAGATGAAGTGGGAAGAGAGACAGACAGAGAAATACTGAGAGATACTGAAATCTAGGCAGGAGCCAGATGACCTAAAAACTTACAAGTGGTTTGGACTTTATCCCAGGGTCATGGGTAGCCATCCAAAGTGTCTAAACACAGGAGTGACATGATCAAAGGTAAGGTCTTCAGAAGGCTCTCCTGGCCCCATAGGGAAAGGGCTTAAAGGGAGCAAAGTAGGGGCTGGGTACCAGTTAGGATGCTGTGGATGAAATGTCCAGGTGAGGCTTGATGGTAACTGAGAGTGAGGCGGGCATGGGGATGGAGTGAGTACACTTGGGAGAGGCTTAGGAAGCTGGACAGGTAAAGAGTGAATGGTCTTATCCAATGAGTGTATATTAAACACCCCAATATTTCAATTCTTCATCTTCTAGTCATGCTTCAGCCCACTCCTCTGCCTCCTCCTTTTTTAATGTGAATTTTTAAATTAATTAATTAATTTGGCCATGTCAGTTCTTAGATGTGGTATGCTAGGTCTTCCTTGAGACACGCAGGATCTTTTGTTGTGGTACACAGTTCTAATTGTGGTGCACAGGCCGAGTTGTACCACACAACTCGGCCTGTGGGATCTTAGTTCTCCAACTAGGGATCAAACTCTCGTCCCCTGCATTGTGAGGCAGGTTCTTAACCACTGGACCACCAGGGAAGTCCCCTCTCTGTCTTGCCGTCTTCTTCATGCCACTGAACTACACCTGTCAATGGCAACCCATCTTTCCCACCCAAAGAACACTTCTGTGATTTCATTTGTTTGATCTGTTGACAATAATTGGCATGGGCAGCTCTGACCTTGAAATGCTGTCCTTCCTCGCTTTCCTGGTTTCCCTCCTCCTCCTCCTCAGCTGCTCTGTCTCCGACTTCAGATCTCTAGGCACCATGGAGCCTCAGGACCCAGGCCTGGACTCTTTCCTTCCTCACTTTCCCCAAGGGCATCTTTTCCACCCCCAATCTTTGAAGCCATCTGTGCTGGGAACTCTCAAATTTGTACCTGCAGCCCTTGTGTCTTCTCTCATCTCCAGACTCATGTATCTACCCACCCAACTGCCCCCTGACTTCACCATTAGGCTTCCCCATGGGTACCTCAGCATCTCCGTGAGCACCCCAAACCTGGTGCTTTTGCCTTCATCCCCTCTCAAGAAATGAGGCCATCAGCTCCAGTTACCAACCCCAAACACCTACAAGTCATCGTTAACTTCTTTCCCCTCCCCCATTCAATCCAAAGACAAATCCTCTATCAGTCCCACTTTGTTACATTTTATTTGCTTGTGTATTTATGTTTGGCTGTGCTGGGTCTTCTTGCTGTAAGAGCTTCCTCTGGTTCCAGCAAGCAGGGGCTACTCTTCGTTGCGGTGCATGGCTTCTCCTTGAGGTGGCTTCTCTTGTTGCAGAGCATGGGCTCTAGACAAGCGGGCGTAATCATGGCAGCACACAGGCTCAGCAGTTATGGAGCAGGGGCTGAGTTGCTCTGCAGCACATGGGATCTTGCCAGACCAGGGATCAAATCCGTCTTCCCTGCATTGGCAGGAGGGTTCTTTGCACCACCAGGGAAAGCCCCTCATTCCCCTTTAAAAACACACTTCACATCTCTCACTTCTGCCCATCTCCACTACCACCCACTGGCCAGGTTTCCACTCTCACCCAGAGACTACAGGAGCCTCACTTAGTCTGTTCTCCAAACATCCACAGTGTTTCTTCTTTTTAACTTTGCTGCATCACCTTACCATAAAGAAAAGAGTCCAAAGATTGCAAAATGTTCATTTTTTCTTATAATTTGTGCCCTCTGATGCAACTAAAATGAACAAATACTTACTGAACTTCTAGATGCAAGGTTACACACCACAGAGGAAGCAAGGTGATCAAGGTGACTATGATGCATCCCATCAAGAAGCTGAAAATCTACCAAGGAGAGAGATTATTTAACTATGAAGATGAAACTGACATTTTCTGTGACAGAAGTGCAGATAAAGTTTTCTTGAAATTCAAAACAAGAAGATTTTATTTTTTCTATGTTCATATTTCCTTTTTTATTAAAAAAAAAAAACTTTTCATTTTGTATTGGAGTATAGTTGACTTAGGACTTCCCTGATGACCCAGACAGTAAAGAATCCACCTGCAATGCAGGAGAGCTGGGTTCAATCCTTGGGTCAGGAAGATCCTCTGGAGGAGGAAATGCCAACCCTCTCCAGTATTCTTTCTTGCCTGGAGAATCCTATGAACAGAGGAGCCTGTCTGTGGGGTCACAAAGAATCAGACACAACTGAGCAACTAACACACACACACACGCCAAAGTTCAGGTAAGAACAGTATGAAAATCAGATCTTTTATTTTTATTTTTTGCCTGAGAAGGCTTCTACGCCTGAAAGCAACGAGGGGAATACGGTTCACGACTAACTTCTCATCAGAAACAATGGAGACCAAAGGCGCCAGAATGACATACTCGAAATGCTGAAATAAAACACATCATCAAACAAGAATTCTCTATTTAGCAAATATAAAGCATGGAGGTGAAATGCATACATTCTCAGATAAACAAAGACTGAGAGAATTTGTTGCTAGCAGACCTGCCTTATGAGAAATACCATAGGAAGTTCCTCAAGCTGAAATTGATGCTAGACCATAACTTGAATTCACAAGAAGAATGGAAGAAAACCAGGAATGGCAAATATAAAGGGTTCTTTAAATAGATTCCATTTCTTCTCTTGCCTTTTAAGAAATATATGATTGGACAAAGCAATATTTGTAACACTGTATGGCTGGGTTTGCAATAGCACAACAGATAGAGGTTGAGACATACTGAAGCAAAGTTTCCAGATTTTGCTGAAATGAAGTCAATATTATTTTGAAGCAGATTGTGCTAAATTAAGATGCAGGTTATAATCCCTCAGAGCAATCACTAAAAAAAAACCAACTTTAAAAAGTAGAAAAGAATGAAGCAATAAATTAAAATAGTTCATGAAAACACATTTAATGTAAAATATGTCAGTAAAGGAGAAGAAAAGAGACATAAGACAAATAGAAAACAAATAGCAAAATAGTAGGCATAAATTCAATCATATCAGGAATGTCATTAAATGTGCAAAGACTAAAACCTCTAAAGGCAGAGACTGTCAGACTAAATGAAAAAGCAAGACTGTACCATGTGCTGTTTTTAACAGAAACACTCTGATTCAAAGACACAAATAGGTTGAAAGTAAAACGATAGGAAAAAGGTATACCATGCAAACAGTAACCAAAGAGAGCTGGAGTTTCTTTATCAGTATCAGATGAAGAAACTTTAAGTCTTGCAGATAAATCATAATGATAAATGAGTCAATACAAGAGTTAGATATAACAATTATATATGTACGTGTCAACTTCTATCGGTTAGCCCAAAGTAAATGAAGGAAAGACTGACTGAATTGAAAGGAAAAAGAGAAAATTCAACAACAATCATTGAAAAATTCAGTACCTCACTCTTGACAATTGGTGGACAAGTAGCAAAAAAAAAAAAAAAAGTCAGCAAGGGTAGCATTGTAAAGTGCAGCAACATCTATGGAAAACAGTGCGGCAGTTCCTCAAAAAATTAAAATAGAATTACCATATGATCCAGAAATTCCACTTCTGAGTATATATCTCAAAGAACTGAGAGAGATATTTGTACACTCATGTTTGTAGCAACATGATTCACAATAGTGAAGAACAGAAGTGAATGCAGCCCAAGTGTCCACTGATGGATGACTGAATAAGCAAAATGTGGTCTACACAACAATGGGATATTACTCATCCTTCAAAAGGAAGGAGGTCTGATCACCTGCTATAACACAGATGAAACTTGAGGACATTATGGCAGATTCTTTACCATCTGAGCCACTGGTGAAGCACTTACGTGAAATAAGCCAGTCACAAAAAGACAAACACTTAGTAATTCCACTTATAGGAGATAGCTAAAGTAATTGACAAATAGATGACAAAGGTCCATCTAGTCAAAGCTACGGTTTTTCCAGTAGTCATGTATGGATGTGAGAGCTGGACCCTAAAGAAACCTGAATGCCAAAGAATTGATGCTTTTGAACTGTGATGTTGGAGAAGACTCTTGAGAGTCCCTTGGACTGCAAGGAGATCAAACCAGTCCATCCTAAAGGAAATCAGTCCTGAGTATTCTTTGGAAGGACTGATGCTGAAGCTGAAACTCCAATACTTTGGCCACCTGATTCGAAGAACTGACTCACTGGAAAAGACCCTGATGATGGGAAAGATTGAGGCAGGAGGAGAAGGGGATGACAAAGGATGAGATGGCTGGATGGCATCACTGACTTGATGGACATGAGTTTGAGCAAGCTCTGGGAGTTGGTGACGAACAGGGAGGCCTGGCGTGCTGCAGTCCATGGGGTTGCAAAGAGTCAGACATGACTGGGCAACTGAACTGTATTGAAAGTAATTGAGTTCATGGAAGTGGAAAGTAGGGAATTCCCTGACAGTCCAGTGATTAGGACTTCATGCTTTCACTGCTGAGAGCCCATGTTCAGTCCCTTGTGGGGGAACTAAGATCCTGCAAGCCACATGTGGAAGTCATAAATAAAGTCGTTAATAAGAAGAGGAGGAGGAGAAATAGGAGAGGTTGGTGCCTCCATCACTCTGCTGTGGGCATATGACTTGCAGCAGACTAATCAGATCATTTCCCAATGAGTCAGTTCTTCGAATCAGGTGGTCAAAGTATTGGAGCTTCAGTTTCACTCATTGGAAAAGACCGTGATGGTGAGAAAGATTGAAGGCAGGAGGAGAAGGGGATGACGGAGGATGAGATGGTTGGATGGCATCACTGACTCGATGGACATGAGTTTGAGCAAACTCCAGGAGTTGGTGATGGACAGGGAAGCCTGGCATGCTGCAGTCCATGGGGTTGCAGAGTCAGACACGACTGAGTGACTGAACTGAACTGAATCAAATCCTTTCCTGTTTTTTAAAATAAAGTTGGAAAGTTTTACTAATAAACATGCAATAAATATTGGAAAACAGCCATACTTATTAATTTACATCTTGTCTATGGATGCTTTCACAAACAACAGCAAAGTTGAATAGTTGCAACAGACACTGCATAGCCCGCAAAGCTGAAAATATATACAATGGGCATTGATAGAAAATACTTGACAATCCCTGATCTAAAGCATAATTCATGAATTCTCACTGATGAGGTCCTTAGAGCTGCTCTGGATGGACCTCTCTAAAGCCAGTTTGTCCACTTCTCGTCAACTTTGTGACCTCAGTATTATACCAATAACCCTCTTTTCCCTACTCCCTTTCTTGGCTTGGTTCAGCCAGAGTAGATTTCATATGGCACTTAAAGAGCCTTAACTAACACAGAAACGCTATGGATGTGTGTTATATGGCTTAACATCGCCTTAGGTTTTGTGGTGGCCCCCGAAAACCTCCGTCCATGTCTTAATCCCCAGAATCTGTGAATGTGACCTTATTTGCAAAAGAGGTCTTGCAAATACAACTAAGTTAAGGATCTTAACTCAATCCAAGAGATCATCCTGGATTAGCTGGGTGGGCCGTAAATCCAATGACAAGTTTCCTTATCCACAGAGAAGAAGAAGGCTGCGTGAAGACAGAAGCAGAGATGGAGAGATTCATTGGTAGACACAGCCGAGGAATACTGGAACCAGGCAAAGATGGAAGAGGCAAAAAAAAAAAAAAAAATCCCCTAGAGCCTTCAAAGGAGGCATAGGACTGCCCCTACCTTGATTTTGGACTTTTGGCCTTTAGAACTATTAGAGGACAAATTTCTCTTAAGTTCGCAGGTTGTGGTCGTTTGTTACAGAAGTCGTAGGAAATTAACACAACATTCACCAGCCATTTTTTAATGTTCTGAGGATAAAATCTGGTCTACTTAAATGTTGATAAGGCTTTTCCTGGGCCTGACCACTGACTTTTTTTTTTTTAATCACTATCTTTTGATTTTAAATATTATTTTTAATTTCCCAGCAAAATTGAATGGAAGACTTCCTGGTGGTCCAGTGGTTAAGAATCTGCATGCCAGTTAAGGGGACCCAGGTTCAGTCCCTGGCCCAGGAAGATTCCACACGGTGTGGAACAACTAAGCTTGTGTACCGAAACTGTTGAGTCTGTACTGTAAAGTCTGGGAGCTGCAACTACTGAGGCCTGAGTGGCCTAGAGCCCATGCTCCGCAACAAGAGAAGCCACCACAGTGAGAAGTGCATGCACCACAACTAAAGAGTAGCCCCTCTCACCGCAACTAGAGAAAGCCCATGAGCAGTCAAAGATTCGTTCATTCATTCATTTTTAAAAAACTGAATGGGAGGTACAGAGATTTCCCATTTCTCCTGCCTTCACCTGTGTGTAGACTCCCCCAATATCAATATCCTCCATTAAAGTGGCACTTTATTAAAATTGATGATTCTACCCTGACACATCCTCATCATCCAAAGTCCATAATTCACCGTAGGTTGACGCTTGCTGTTGTATACTCTATAGGTTTGGACAAATTTATAATTACATACCCACCTTTTCAGTATCATGCACAGTAGTTTCACTGCCCTAAAAGTCATTTGTGCTTTGCTTACTTATCTCTCCACCTCCCTTTAGCCCTGATAGATACTGACCTTTATACTGTCTCCAGGGGTTTGTGCGTGCTAAGTCACTTCAGTCGTGACCAACTCTTTGTGACCCTATGGGCTGTAGTCCACCAGGCTCATCTGTCCATGGGATTCTACAGGCCAAGAATACTGGAGTGGGTTGACATGCCCTCCTCTTAATGTTTCCATAGTCTTTTCCTTTTCCAGAATGTCATATATTTGGAATCATAAAATATGTAGCCTTTTCAGACTGGCATCTTCAACTTAGTAATATGCATTTAAATCTCCTCCATGTTTTTTCAAGGCTAGATGGCACATTTCTTTTTAGTACTGAATACATTCTGTTGTTGAAATGTACCCCAGATTATTTATCCATGTGTCTACTGAAGGACATCTTGGTTGCTTCCAAGTTTTGGCAATTAATGATAAAGCTGCTTAAACAACTGTATGCAGGTTTTTGTGTAGACATAAGTTTTCAACTTCTTTGGGTAAATAACAAGTAGTTTGATTGCTGACCCTGGAAATGGCAACCTACTCCAGTATTCTTGCCTGGAAAACCCCAGAGACAGAGGAGTCTGGCAGGTTACAGTTCATGAGGTCGCAAAGAATAGACACAACACTAACACTTGATTGCTGAAATGTATGGTAAGTGTATGTTTAGTTTTATAAGAAACCACCAAACTGTCTTCCAAAGAAGTTGTATTATTTAATATCTCCCTCAGTAGCTAATGGGGCTTCCCATGTGTCTCATTGGTAAAGAATTGGTCCGCCAACGCAGGAGATGAGGGTTCACTCTCTGGGTCGGGAAGGTCCCCTGGGGAAGGAAATGGCAACCCGCTCCAGTATTCCTGCCTGGGAAATCCCATGGACATTGGAGCTTGGCGGGCTACAGTCCATGGGGTCACAAAGAGTCAGACATGACTTAGCAACTCAGCATGCAGCAGTTAATGATAGTTTCTCTTGCTCCACATCCTCACCTATAGTCGACATTGCCAGTGTGTGGAATTTTGGCTTTTCTAACAGGTGTGTAGTGGTACCACCTTGCTGTCTTAGTTTACATTTCTCTAATGACCTACCAAACGGAGCATCTTTCATATGTTGATTTGCCATCTCTACATTTCCTTTAGTGGGAAGTTTGTTAAAGTCATTGCCCCAATTTATAACTGGGCTTTGTGTGTGTTTGTTTTCTTATTGTTGAGTTTTAAGAGTTCCTTCCATATTTTGGATAAGAGTCCTTATCAGATAACATCCTTTACAAAGATTTTCTACAGATCTGTGGCATGTCTTTTGATTCTCTTGACACCATCTATTGCAGAGCAGAAATCTTCATTTTAATAAAGTCCAGCTTATCAATTATTTCTTTCATATCACTGAACTCAACGTCATTTGGATTTTTTTTTTCTTTGCCACACTGTGCAGCATGTGGGATCTTAGTTCCCAGACAAAGGACTGAATTTGTATACCCTGCATTGAGAGCACGAAATCCTAACCACTGGACCCACGAGGAAATCCCTGGACTTTCTCTTATGTTATCTTCTAGGAATTTTATAGTTTTGTGTTTTACATCAAAGTCTATGACCCCAGTTAATTTTTGTGAAGGGTGTAAAGGCTGTGTCTAGATTTTTTTTTTTTTTTTTTGCATGTGGATGTCCAGTTGTTTCAGTACTAACCACTTGTTACAAGCATTCTCTTTTCTCCATTATATTGCTTTTCATCCTTTGTTAAAAATCAGGTGACACATTTATATGGGTCTATTTCTGCTCTGTCTATTCATTTCCATCACCTTGCTTGTCTATTCTTTTGCCAATATCACACTGGATGATTATCATAGCTTTATTGTAAGTCTTAAAGTCGGCTGATGTCAGTCTTCTGACTTATTTATCTCTCTCAATATTGAGTTGCCTCTTCTGGGTCTTTTCTCTCTTTACATAAACTCTGGAATCAGTTTGTCAATATCTACAAACTGAATTACTGGGATTTTGATTGAAATTGCGATGAATCTTTCAAACAAATTGGAGAGAATTGATATCTTCACCTTATTCAATCTTCCAATCCATAAACATAGACAATCTCTCCATATTTAATTCTTTGATTTTGATCATCACAGTCTTTAGTTTTCCTTATATAGATCTTGTACATTTTTTTTAAATTTCATACCAAAGCACATCTCTTTTTTTTGGTGCTAATGCAAATGGTATTGTGTTTTTAATTTTGAAATCCACTCATTCATTGCTGGTATACAAGAAAGCAATTGCCTTTTGAATACTGAATTCTGCGATCTTGCTATAATCACTTTTTATTAATAGTTTCAGGAGTTTTTTGTTGATTCTTTTATAGACAATCATGTCATCTACAAACAGTGATAGTTTTATTTTTTCCTTCACAATCTGTATACCTTTTTATTTTATATTTGTGTGTGATTACCTTAGCCAGGACTTGCAGATGTTGAAAAACAGAGGAGTTATCTTTCCCTGGAGTCTGATCTTAGTGCTGTGCTGTGCTCAATTGCTCAGTCACGTCCAACTTTGTGACTGGACTACAGCCCACCAGGCTCCTCTGTCCATGGAATTTTCCAGGCAAGAATACTGGAGTAGGTTGCCATTTCCTACTCCTGGGGATCTTCCTCACAGGGATCAAACCCACATCTCTTCTGTCTCCTGCATTTGCTGGCAGATTCTTTACCACTATGCCACCCAGTTAGCCCTGATCTTAGCGAGAAAGCTTCAAGTTGCTCACCGTTAAGTATGATATTAGCTGTAAAGGGGTTTTTTTTTTTTGGTCGATATTCTTTGTCAAATTGAGGAAGCTCAATTTCTATTCTTAATTTACTGAAAGTTTTTATCATGAATGGGTTTTGGATTTTATCACCTGCTATCTCTGCATCTGTTGATATGATCATGTGATTTTTCTTTTTTATCTTGTTGATGATGTTTTTTCAGTCCAACTCTTTTTGACCCCTGTGGACGGCAGCACACTAGGTTTCCCTGTCCTTCACCACTGATACAATGGGAGTACATTAATTTTTTAATGTTGAACCAAAATTTGCAGACCTGGCATAATCTCACATGGTCATGCTTCAGAATTCTTTTTATACATTGTTAGGTTTGATGTCTTAATGTTCTGTTGGTGATTTTTGCATCTATACTTATGGGAGATATAGATCTTTAGTTCTCTTTTTATTCTTTTGGCCATGTGACAGGCTCTTTGTTCCTGAACAGGAATTGAACTCATGCCCCCTGAAGTGGAAGCATAGAGTCTTAACCATTGGACCACCAGGGAAGTCCCTAGATGATTGATTTTAGATCTTTCTTCTCTTCAAATACATCTAGTCAATGCTGTAACTTTTTCTCTAAGCTCTGCATTCATTTCATCCCACAAATTTTGAAAAGTTGTATTTTCATTTAGGCCAAAATTAAAAATTTTTTCTCTTGAGGTTTTTTCTTAGGTCCTAGTGTTATTCACCATCTGAACTCTCAGGGTTGGGAAGATCCCCTGGAGGAGGAAATGGCAACCCATTCCAGTATTCTTGCCTGGGAAATCCCAGGGACAGAGGAGCCTGGTGGGCTATGGTCCCTAGGATGCCAAGTAGTTGAACATAACTGAAGCGACTTAGCACTAGCACTAACGTTCTCTTTATCTCCGGTAACCTTCTTTACTCTGAAGTCTGCCTTGTCTGAAATTAATATACCTGCCCCCATTTTGTAAATTAGCATTAGCAGGCTATAGCTTTCTCCATTGATCTACTTTTTAAAAAATATTTATTTACTAGGCCATGTTAGGTCTTAGTTAAAGCATGCAGGATCCCTGAATAGGAATAAAACCCAGGCCCCCTGCATTAGGAGCATGGAGTCTTAACCACTGGACCATCAAGAAGTCCCTTTAGCTACTTACTTTTAATCTACATGTCTTTATGTTTAAAATGGGTTTCTTGCAGACAACATAAAGATAAGTAATGTTTTTAATCCACTGTGACTAGTTCTTTCAAATTGGCATATTTAGACCATTGCTATTTAATGTGACTATTGATATTGTTGGATTAATTAAGATCAATTGGATTAATCATTTGGATTCATCAGATCAATAAAAAATAAGAAAAATAAAAGTGGATTTTTTTACCTTTACTGTTTATTCTCCAGTGTTGTTCCTTTCTATATGTGTGTCCAAGTTTCTGACCTGTATTACTTTCCTTCTCTCTAAAGAACTTTGAACATTTCTTATGAGGCAGTTCTACTGGCTCTACAAATATCTTCAATTTTTGTTTTTCTGAGAAAGTCTTCATTTCTCCTTCACTTCTGAAGGATCATTTCTGAGGGTACAGAATTCTAGGTTTGTGTTTCTTTTTCTCTAAACACTACATATTTTATTCCACTGTCTTCTTGCCTGCATGGTTTCTGAGAAGAAGGAAATCTTTGATCTTCTATAGATAATGTGGTTTCATTCCTCTGGCTTCTTTCCTATATATATATCTCTTTTTTAAACTCTTTTTTTGTCCTCAGTTTGTGGGGTCTTATTTCCCCAACTAGATACTGAACCCTGGCCCCAGGAGTGAAAGCAACAAGTCCTAACTGCTGGACCACAGGGAATTCCCTTCTTCTTTACTTTTATTTTCTTAAGTTTCAATGAGATACCTAGGGTCCTCATGTTGCTGTTTTTATTGTGTTTGATGTTCTCTGAGCTTCCTGGACCTGTGCTTTTTTGTCTCACATTAACTTGGGGAAATTGTCATCATCATTTTTTAAAGTATCTCTTCTGTTTCTTTCCTCTCCTTCTGGTTTTCCCGTCAATGACTATGTTATACCTTTCATAGGTGTTTCACAGTTCGTGGATACTCTGGTTTGGTTTTTTTTTCAGTATTTTTTCTTTGCTTTTCGGTTTTGGAAGTTTATATTGTCATAACCCCAGGCTCAGAGAGTCTCTCCTCAGCTGTGTCCAGTGTACTAATGATTCCATCAAAAATATTCTTCCTTTTTGTCGTGGGTTTTTTTTTAATAATCTCCATCATTTCTCTTTTACTCTTTGAGTGTTCATCTCTCTGCTATTCTTATGTCCTTGCATGCTGCCTGCTTTTTTCATTAAAGCCTTTAGCCTATTTTTAAAATTTTAATATTTAAAAAAATTGAAATATAGTTCATTAACAATGTTGTTAGTGCTACTGTACAGCAAAGTAATTCAGTTGTACATATATATGTTTTTGAATATCCTTTTTCTTTATGGTTTCTCATAGGATATTGAATATAGTTCTCTATGCTATACAGTGTGTGTTAGTCCCTCAGTCGTGTCTGACTCTTTGCAACCCCATGGACTGTAGCACCCCAGGGTCCTCTGTCTATGGGATTCTCCAGGTATACCTATGTAGTAGGATTCTCCAAGAATAACTATATAGTAGCACCCTACTATAGGTACTATACATATATATACCCATATAGGTATATATACTACTATAGGTACTACAGGTATATATACTATATAGTAGGACCCTACTATGCTATATAGTAGGACCCTGTTGTTTATCTAGTCCATATATAATAGTTTATATCTGCTAATCCCAATTCTCCCCCAACCCCCTCCCCCGTGGCAACCACAAATCTGTTCTCTATGTCCATGATTCTAATTCATAGATAGGTTCGTTTGTGTCATATTTTAGATTCCACATGTAAGTAGTATCATATGGTATTTGTATTTGTCTTTCTGGCTTAGTACAATAATCTCTAGGTGCATCCATGTTGCTGCAAATGACATTATTTAGTTCTTTTTTTATGAAAGCCCTTAGCAGATTTAAAAAAAACCTTCTGATATGATAATTCCAACCTCCCTGCCATCTCTCTGGTTCTGATGTCTATTTTGTTTCCTTAAATTGCATTTTTTACCTTTTGGTATGCCTCTTCGTTTTTTGTTTAAAGCCAGCTTTCCGGGAACCTCCCCGTGGTTCAATGGTTAAGACTCTACACTTTCAATGCATTGGGGTGTGTGTATGTGTTTGATGCCTGGTCTGTGAGTTTGATCCCTGGTTCTTGAGCTAAAATCC
This sequence comes from Odocoileus virginianus, assembly GCF_023699985.2. Taxonomy (NCBI): domain Eukaryota; kingdom Metazoa; phylum Chordata; class Mammalia; order Artiodactyla; family Cervidae; genus Odocoileus; species Odocoileus virginianus. The sequence goes on from NC_069682.1 coordinate 53,347,019, forward strand.
CATGGGGCCTGGTGTGGTTAAAAAAAAAAAAAAAGCAAGTCAACTTTCAACCTGCTGTCCTGGGTAAGGGACCTGCACTTCTCTAGTAATACTGAGGTATGGCGCGGGGGTAAAGGAAGGGTTCTCTAGTCCTAGGTCTGGTCTTGGTCTTTGGTGAGCCTGAGTTCCTGGCTTAAGGCCTCCAGTCCCGCCCCGCCTCCGGCTCTTAGGTGGGATGGGAGCGCTGGAGGCGGCTGGAGTTGTGTATTTCCGCCCCCCGCCCCCTGCAGGCTACGCCTGGTAAAAGCCTAGTAGGTTGGGCTCTGCCAAAGTAGTTTCTCCTGAGGGCATGCCTTGTTAAGTACAGAATGCTCTGGAATATTTAAACCTGGCTACTCTCCTCCAGGGCTTCCCTTGTGGCTCAGCTGGTAAAGAATCTGCCTGCAATGCTGGAGACCTGGCTTTCATCTCTGGTTTGGGAAGATCCCCTGGAGAAGGGGTAGGCTACCCACTCCAGTATTCTGGCCTGGAGAATTCCATGGACTATCACAAAGAGTCAGACATGACTGAGCGACTTTCACTTTTTGGGGGGGCTTCCCTCATAGCTCAGTTGGTAAATCATCTGCCTGCAATGCAGGAGACCTAGGTGCGATTCCTGGGTCGGGAAGATCCCCTGGAGAAGGAAATGGCAACCTACTCCAGTATTCTTGCATGGAGAATCCCATGGACAGAGGAGCCTGACAGGCTACAGTCCATGGGATCGCAAGAGTCGGACAGGACTTAGCGACTAAACCCACTCTCCTCCACCTCCCTGGAAGGACGAGGGAATGTTTCTCTGGTGGTCACTGTGGGGATCCCAGTGAAGCTCCTGGAGGCAAAACCACGAAAGCTTGGGTGTTTTCATATCACTGGGTCCCCCTGAAGTCTTTTAACTCTCAGAACTGTCTATACTGAGCCTCCAGCAATTTGTCCAAAAAATGTTGAGATTTTCCGAACTCGACTTTACTTGCCTAGGCACTGGTTCTGGAGGTTTCCGCCCAAGTAAGTTGTGATTCTGTCAGCCTGTGTGTCTTTCTAACTTGGGAGCCAAAACTGGTTGATTTTTCAGTTCAGTTTTTTACTTGTTTAGGATGGAGTGGTGACTTCTAAGCTTCTTACATGCCAGACAGGAAACCAGGAGTCCCATATTTTTTCTTCAAAAAATTATTTTGGCACTTATAGTTCCTTTACTTTTACCAATAAAATTTTAGAGTCGTCATATATATTCCTACAAAAATCATTCTAGGATTTTGATTGGCATTTTACAGAATTTATAGATCAATTTTGGTGGAATTACATCTTAATAGTATTGAGTCTTTCAATCAATGAAGGCAAAAAATATCTCTTTGTTTACTTAGGTCTTATTTCTTTCATCAGTCTTTGGTATTTTTCAGTACGCAGGTCTTACACATATTTTGCTATACTTTAGCCTGTACATTTCATGATTTTTTTGTGTGTCCTTGTAAATGGTACTTTAAAAATTTCCATCTTGTAATTGTTCGTTGCTAGTGTCTAGAAATTTAGTTGATTAAATTTACCTTGTAATATTGTGACCTTGCTAAATGCATTTATTAGTTCTAGAAGGTTTTTAAAAATAGAATCTTTATATTTTCCACATAGACAATCATGTCATCTGTAACTCAGTTTTATTTTTTTTTTGTCACCAACCTACATGACCTTTGTTTCTTGCTCTTACCTTATTCCACTGGCTGGGGCCTCCAAAATGATGTTGAATAGACGTGATAAGAGTGAACATTCTTGCATTGTTCTTGTTTTTAGGAGAAAAGCTTCAGTCTTTCACAGTTAAATGTAACATTACCTGTTAGTTTTCTGTAATTACCTTCAGTTGGTTTGAGAAAATTCATTCTATTCCTAGTTTGTGGAAAGATTTTTTTTTTTTTATGGCAACTTAGTCAGATTCTGTTAAATGCTTTAAAAAAAATTTTTTTTCGCTTGCATTGAGATGTTCGTATGGATTTTCTTCCATGCTTTATTGAATTCCATATTAAATTAATCCATCTTTGAGTATGGAACCAATTTTGCATTCCCTGGGTAATCTAATCTCCTTTTCTTTTTCAGGATACATTATTCTTTTTATCTATTGATAGATGCAATTTGGTAATGTTTTGTTCACAATTTTTGTATTCGTGTTCATGAGGGATATGGTCTGAAGGTTATTTTTTCTTGTAATATGTATCTCAGGTCTTGACAGTAAGTAGGGCCTTCAGAAATGAGTTAGAAAGCAATTGCTTCTCTTTCATTTTCTGAGAGATTTTGTGAGAATGTATATTATTTCTCTCTTAAATGTTTGGTAGAATTCACCTCTGAAGACATCTAGGCCTGGACTTCTGGTTTGGTTTGATTTAGGCTTTTGAGGGGAAGGTTTTAAATTACAATGCAATTTCTAGATTACATATTGGACTATCTAGATCACCTGTTTCCTCTTTAGTGAGCTTAGGAAGTTTATATCTTTCAAAGAATCCGTCCATTTTATGTAATCATCAAATTTGGAGGTATAGTGTTTAAAACACTTCCTTATCCTTTTAATGTCTAAGGTCTATAGTGTAAGATCTTTCATTCTTTTTATTTTTTCATTCTTTTTTATGTTGTAATTTATATCTTCTCTCTGCCTTTTTATTTTCTTTAGTTAGGCTAGAGGTTTATAAATTGTATTGATCTAAAGAACTACTTTCTGGCTTAATTGACTTTATAATTTTTCTGTTTTCAATTTCATTGGTTTCTACTTTATCTGTATTATTTGCTTCTTTCTGCTTACTGTGTGTTTACTCTTTTTATTGCTTCTTAAGGTGATAGATCACTGACTCCTTTTGCCTGATATAAGTATTTAATGCTATCATTTTTTCTCGAGGCACTATTTATCTTCATTCTACTTTTGATTAGTTGTGTGTTCACTCTCATTGAATTAAAAATATATTTTCCGTTGCCCTTGAGGCTCTTCCTTGACTTGTGGGTTATTTAGAAGTGTATTATTTAATTTCCAAATATTTGAGGGTATTTAATACTTTTTGTTCTTGGTTTCTAGTTTAATTCCTTTGTGGCCAGAGAATATACTTTGTATGATTCCAGCTCTTCCAAATTTGTTGAGGTTTGCTTTATTTCCCACGGTATGGTCTAGCTTGGTGAGTGTTCCACATGTCCTTGAAATATCTGCTCTTGTTGTGTAGAGTAGTTCTATCAACACCCCTTAGCTTTTCTTCTTTCAAAAGCATGTTTGTTGGGTTTTCTGTGTATTGACACTTACCGTGTTCCTACCAATACAGAATTATGGTCAGCCTGAGTCACTTTCCAGTCCTGGTTAGAACACAGAATGAGGTCCTCTGATTGGCACCTGTTTCACACCACTGGATGGAGCTGGAGATAACTATTCCCTAAAGGCATCAGGGTGCCTGGCCAAACCAGTAATTGCCGACTGCATCCACCTCTTAGCTTTCATGTGTGCATGTACACATGTGTGTTTGCATAGACACTTGCTCATAATCCCGTGTAACGTTTAAAATTCCTCCACGTCCATCTCCTAGATAATTCCAGAATCTTGCTTACTTTCCAGATGAAGATAACGCAAAGTCATAGCCAACTAAAACACAGCTGCAAGCCTGGGTTCTCTGGGTGAGATACACACGTGGCTTTTTGTTGTTGTTGTCCAGTTACTCAGTCATGTCTGACTCTCTGCAACTCCATGGACTGCAGCACGCCAGGCCTCCCTGTCCTTTGCTGTCTCCTGGAGTTGGCTCAAATTCATGTCCATTGAGTCAGTGATGCCATCCAACCATCTCACCCTCTGTTGCCCCCTTCTCCTCCTTCCCTCAATCTTTCCCAGCATCACGTTTTGGTTTTTTCTTTTTCCCCCAGTGAGTCAGCTGTTCGAATCAGATGGCCAAAGTATTGGAGCTTCAGCTTCCACATTAGTCCTTCCAATGAATATTCAGGATTGGTTCCTTTAGGACTGACTGGTTTGACTGTGTCTGAATAATACTCATCCTGCTGCAGAAACCAATGTGCTGCATGATGAATGAACATACTCCTGCCCCTTCAAGGATCTCTTGGTGCAGAAAAACCCTAAAGAAATTTTCAGGGCAGTTGTTACTTCTTACCTTCCTTGTTTATCAAACACAAGGCTTTTGGGAATTCCCTGGCAGTCCAGGGGAATTTTCACTGCTGAGGGTGAGGGTTCAACCCCTAGTCAGGGGAATAAGATCCTGCAAGCCGCATGGCACAGTCAAAACAAACAAAAAATGATGCTTCCAGTGTAACTGACCAGATAGTGTAAGGTGTTTCTTTAATGGGACCAATTTAAGCCCTAGAGTGAGAGAGGGCTTTGAGGAAGGACTGTAAAGGAATTAAGAAAACATTTGCTAAATCAAAGTATGCACCAGTTTCCAGACAACATTGTTGCTTTTGTTGGGTAAGGAGAATACACTTGATGAAGTTTGTGTTAATTCACTGACATTTTATGTGATGGGCTGTGTGGATTCAGTGGGGATGTCAATGAGAACCACCAAACATACCCCTTTTAAATATTTGGTGGTTATAACAATCCGTATTTTTTATTCAAGAGGTGATACTGCTTTTTGACTGCTATTTTGAAAGGAAGGAGTTCCGGTGTTTTTTTCTTGGCCCTGCATACCACAGTGTCACTCCGTGCTTTAGGAAGCCAGTCCAGGCTTTCTCCATGATACTGACAGTCCATCTCAGCTGTTTCTGTTTGAACAGAAAATAGCCTTTGGATGAACTTACCATAATGCAGGAGACTCGGTTTGATCCCTCGGTTAGGAAAATCTGGAGAAGGAAATGGCAACCCACTCCAGTAGTCTTTGCTGGGAAATCCCATGGGCAGATGGGCCTGGTGGGCTATAGTCCATGGAGTTGCAAAGAGTCAGACATGACTTAGCGACTAAACAACAATGAACTTGCCATAGGTACACGTGGTCCATTTATCTCTAGATCCATGTAGCCTTCACTCCAGAAGGCAAGCAATAAACAAGGTTTATAGGATCCCGATAATTAGCATTAACATGGAATAAGTATCCAGTAGACCAAAGATTTGAGTATGTCCATTCCTCTGGGGCACATTTCTCTTCAGGGAACATGAGGAAGCAGACTTATAATTTGCTATGATGCTTCGGTTGGTCTCAAGGCTACCTGACATCTACTTTAGTGTAGATGGAGATTGAAATCAGTGAATGGACACAGCATTAAGAATTACATAGAATTTGTTGGTTTTCTTAAGTTAGGCATATTCCCATTAGACCTGGACTTATTTTATGGGGGAAAAAATGGGTCATCTGTCACTTTAATTCCTGAGAACTTTATGAGCTAATCACAGTTAAGATCGCTGGGCACCACACCAGTTCGTGAAGTTAAATAAACATACCTGTTCTGTTGCCAGTTACGATAACTAGGTCCACTTTACTTCTGACAGGTAACACCCAGATCAGCCACCCTTGGTTCTGCCCATCCCTGCTGCAATTGATCAGGAAGGCCCATTGCAGCCCCCGCCCCCACCCCCCAGCCTTTCCCAGTTAGGAAAACAGTCAATTAAAGCCCATTTTAAAAGGCTGATGTCCTTCTCCCCAGCCCATTCCTCAAGGTGAAGGAACACGTGGTCTTTCCAGGTCTAATGGGAGACGGAGCGGGGTAGGAGATGGGGGCACTGGGGAAGTTCATTCAGGTTTCAGCATTCCTCTCTCCTGAAGTCTTTGAATCCTTTCCTCTATCTGATGCCAAAGTGTTACTGGCCTCCTCCTGTCACTTTGCATGGGGGAGTGTCTGGAACATTAGCTAAAACAGCAAACTGCAGAAGCAGCTGTCATGCCTTCCTAAAGAATGCACTCAAACCCCTAACCTCATTCCAATGGAAAAGAGAACCCCACCTTCCCTCCCCATGCACCCCAAGTCCATTCTCACCGGTGCCTCCAAGGTGTGTGCCTCTATGCACTAGCCAGTTCCTGCCCCTCTTCCACAGTGTAATGCATTTTTCTGGTTCTGCATTTTGCTCCCATACCACACTGGGTTTGTACGCTGTTTCCCAGCCAAGCAAACTTTGGAGAGAGGAGGATGGGGGACGGTGTCTTTGCTGGGAAGGGGAGGGTCTTCGGGAGGAGACCCTGAACAGTGAGGGGTGTTTCAGGGTGATGGGGTCTCAGGGAATCACAGACTATTCCTGAATATTTTAATTTCATTTTCAGCTTGTCAGCCTTTCTCAACTACTGCTCTAACTTTCAGTTAAATGTACTGTAGACAGTGAACTCGACAAAGTATACTCTGCAAGCCACAGGGTCCATCTGTGATGGTTTGGTTTTTGCTGGTGTAGGGCCTTCTTATACCCAGTTCAAAGGCCTTTGAACATAGGAGAAAGGCTCTTGGATTCTATTCCCTTCCTCGAGATATGGGCTACTGGTAATTTAAAGTTTGCTGATGCCGAGGGAGGCAGCCACTCTATTTCCCAGCTTCTGCATTTCTCACCCCCTTTAAATTGGCCTCTGGATAATGTTGGGCTTCCCTGGTGGCTCAGCTGGTAAAGAACCCACCCGCAATGCGGGAGACCTGGGTTCGATCCCTGGGTTGGGAAGATCCCCTGGAGAAGGGAACGGCTACCCACTCCAGTATTCTGGCCTGGAGAATCCCATGGACTGTGTAGTTCATGGGGTCACACTGGATACTGTTAAGGGAAAAGGGTGTGTGTATAGGATGCTACCTTATTTTATGGAGAAATAATGCTCACACCTTTTCAAAAAAATTCATCTTTTCAAAGTGTACAATTCAGTGGTTTTTAGTATATTCACAACATTTTACCACCATCAGCACTGTTTAGTTTCAGAACATTCTCAGCACCCCAAGAAGAATCCCTGTTACCATTAGCAGTCACTTCCTAGTCCTCCCGCCTCCCAGCCCCCAACAACCACTAACTTACTTTCTCTCTGGATTTGCCTTTTATGAACTTTTCCTATAGATAGAATCATATAGTATGTGGTCTCTTGTGACTGGCTTCTTTTAGTGAGCGTCATATTTTCAAGGTTCAACCATGTTGTATTGTATATCAGTACTTCATTTCCTTTTCATGATTAAATGATATTTCATTATATGAATAGACCACATTTTGTTTATTCACTAGGTGATGGTTATTTCTTTCCACTTTGGGGCTGTTATGAATAATGCTGGTAAGAACATTTGTGTATATATGTTTGTGTTAACATATTTTTATTTCTCTTGGGTCTATGTCCAGGGGCAGAATTTCTGGATTGTATATAAACTCTTTAACTTTTTGAGGAATGGCCGATCTGTTTTCCAAAGTAGCTGCCGCATTTGCTGTTCCCACGAACAATGTGTGAAGGTTTCAATTTCTCTGCATCCTTGTCAGCACTTGTTATTGTCCACCTTTGACTGTTGCCATATCGGTAGGTGTGGAGTGTGTTACCTTTCATGTAAAGATGAAGAGGAAAGAAGGGTATAAACGTGTGTAATTACTTATTATTTTACAGAATATTATTATTACAGAATAGCTCTGGGATGTTACATGAGAAACTAGCAACCTTGATTTTCTTCCAGGGGGATCAGGAGCTGGTGGCTGAGGTGGGAGGGAGATTTTATATTTTCTGCCTTTCATGAACTTATTCCATTTTAGATCATGTGAAAATAATTACCTATTACAAATAATGAAAAAAAAAACAATGAAATGAAGTTTAAGTTTAAAAAATAAAAACTACATTTATTGACATATAGCAGGGGTTGGCTTGCCTGGAGAATCCCATGGACCGAGGAGCCTGGCAGACTATAGTCCATAGGGTTGCAAAGAGTCAGATACAACTAAATGAGCGCAAGCAGGGGTTGGCAACTGTGGCTTGTGAACCAAATCTGACCTGCCTCCTGTTTTGTGTGACCCATCAGCTAAACAGCTCTTATATTTTATAAAAAAAATTGAAGTATAGTCAGTTTACAATGTTCTGTTAATTTCTACTGGACAGCAAAGTGATTCAGTTATGTGTGTGAACATACATTCTTTTTCATATTCTTGTCCATAATGGTTTATCACAGGATAATGAATGTAGTTCCCTGTGCTATACAGGGATATATCTTAGTTGTTTATCCATCCTATATATACAAGTTTGCATCTGTTAATCCCATCCATCCCTCTCCCCCACGGCAACCACTTGCATCTTCTCTAAGTCTGTAGTCTGTTAATGTTTCATAGGTAGGTTCATTTGTGTTGTATTTTAGATTCCACGTAGATGTGATATATGATCATATGTTGTTTTCCTCTGACTTACTGCACTCAGTATGATAATCTCTAGGTCCATCAATGTTGCTGCAAATGGCATTATTTCATTCTAAACAGTTTTAAACGGTTGAAAACAATAAAAGAAGACTCTTGGGCAGCATATGAAAAGTATTTGAAACTCAGGTTCCAATGTCCATAGACTTTAAGGCTACACAGCCGTGCTCATTCGTTTACATACTTTCTGTGGGTGTTTTCCTGCTACCGAAGCAAAGGTGAGTAACTGTAGCAGAGACTGGACGGTGCTCTTGTGGCTTTATGCCAATGGTTGGAACAATGCAAATTGCAGTTTCACAGTTAGAACTCAGCAGCACTTGGAGTGCCACATATATTGCCATACTGTGATTAAACAAAAAGTTTCCAGTGCTCATGTTTATGTTAGAACAAGAAAAGAAGACCAAAGTGGACGGACTCTCATGCTTGTAAAGCATAATGGAGTGTGGGTTCTGGTGTTGTTACATTACACGGCAAGATGCTGTGTTTGTGTGATGACACTAGAGCTGTGTTTAAAAACTACAGGATACATTAGTGGGACCACAACCACACTAAGCATTCATCCAAATATTCCCAAATCAAAGGGAAGATTAGAAAGATTGGAAAACTTAAAGATTGTCTTAAATTTTCTTGTGACAGAAAATTCTATCTTGTGACAGAATTTTTCTTCAACACACATACAAAAATGAAAAAGAATCCAGTACCAAAATTGGTTGTCAAGGGGCTCATTTCTTAGCCAAGAAAGAAGCCATTTATAAGTGGTAAGTTAATTAAATGGTGTTTGATTGCAACAGCTGAATAAATGGGTCCAGGAAACAAAATGTTTTTAAAGAATATTAGCCTCATACTGAGAATAGAAGCTTGAGGAATTTAGGACATTGGGAACAAGAACAACTTAAAAACAGGGCAGATGTTAGTACTCACTTGGTGTTTATTTAAGGAGTCAGTGCTAAGATAGAAGTGATGACAGAACTAGCTTCTCTAAATAGTCAGATTGAAAACAGTCTCACCTGTAGTTACTCAAAGACATCGTGCAGGCTAAGTCACTTCAGTCGTGTCTGACTCTCTTGTGACCCCATGTTCTGTAGCCCACCAGGCTCCTCTGTCCATGGGATTCTCCAGGCAAGAATACTGGAGTGGGTTGCCATGCCTTCCCCCAGGGGATCTTCCCGACCCAGGGCTGGAATAACCTACGTCTCTTAGGTCTCCTGCGTCGGCAGGAAGGTTGTGTACTATTAGAGCTCTCAAAGACATTAATAAAACACAAATTCAGCGCAGCCTGAAGGAGAATCAACGACGGTGTGTTACAACCAGAGGTGTTAAAGTATGTGTGCATCACACTGTACAAGCTTCCAGTTATTTATAAGATGAAGAAGCGCTGAAGGTGTGAGGCAGAAGAGAACTAGAGCTAACACTATTATACGACACACGGGGAACGTGAGAGAGTAAATCCTAAGAGTTCTCATCACAAGGAGAATCCACCTCCCGCCCCATCCTTTCTTTTCCCCCCCCTTTTTATTGTATCTATATGAGAAGATATGCTGTTAACGGAGCTACAGTGGTCATCATTTCACAATCTCTGTAAATCAAACCATCATAATGCCTAAAATCTGTACAGATTGTGTACCAATTATTTCTCAATAAAACGGGAAAAAATATGGGTGGAACAGCAATTGGCTTGACTGGAAAACATGCAAAGCTTGTGAAAATGTAAGGTGTTTATGGTAATTCACTGTATTATTTATCAGCAGGTACTTCAATCTGAATCTATCATGTATTACTGAATCAGTAGCAATAGTGAACTTCATTTCTTCTTGTGGACATGAACATTAGTTCGGTGACATTTTGTCAGAACTGTAAGAGGGACATGCTGAACTCAGAATATTGTAACTTTGTTGTAACTCAGAAATTTGAAAGCTTATCATTAGCCAAGCTTTATCGAGATATTTTGAGCTCTGAGTCAAGACTAAAATTTTTCCGAATGAGAATAACCTCTTTCCTTCAACCACTATTACAAATATTGAATGGCTTTGGAAACTGAATTTTGCTGTGGACTTGAAAATTTTGTTTTAATGAATTCAAACTAATATTCAAAAGGCTATACAGAGTTTATATATAAAACATACTGTGGTTCAGTCATTTCAACGTTATTAACTAAAAGTGTTTGAATCACACATAATGTCAAGTTGTTTTACCTCTCATGCTTCAAATTTGAAACAAGAGTGAAGATCTCAATTCTCAAACAAACTCACAGTGTATGTAGTTTCTGAGTTCAAACTGCAGTTCAAGTAGTGTCTTTTAGACTTTGATGCAAACTCAAAAGAAGTCTACATATTCAAAAATCCATTTAACTCTGTAACCGAGTAGATTCTACCCAATGTTCAATGGGAAGTGATTAACCTGTAATGCAATGACGTGCTAAATGGAAATGTCAGGAGAAGAACCTACTAGAATTCTGTGATTGCCTTGTATGTGATGAAGATGCTCAATTAAAATCACATGCTTGCACACTGATGCCAGTTTTGGAAGTGCCTGTCTGTGTGAAAGGGCATTTTCAAAGATGAAAAACGAAACCTCATCACAGATCAGCGTTTACAGATGAATATTTGCATTTGATTATAAGGGACACTAAGTTTGATCAGCAACTAAGCAAACATTATCCCCCTCCCCTAAATACTCCATTCTTCTCATTAGCACACCTATATAACAAAAATTAGTTATTATATTTTGAATTTCATCAATTAAAAACTTGTTTCTTCTCTTATTATATAAGTATGTACATCATTGAGTTTGCTCTTCCTCCACAGAACCTAAAATATTTACTATCAGATGCTTTCTTTAAAAGTTTACATGTTAGAGCAGATAAACTTAACTTACTACAGAGCTACAGTAAATTAAAACAGTGTTTGCTAACATTGTACTAGCCATGTAGAGAGACCTATAGACCAATGAAATAGACTAGAAAGACCTGAAATAACCAACACATATATCATCAAATGATTTTTGACAAGACTATCAAGATCATTCAGTGAGGAAAAGAGTAGTTTTTAACAAATGGACCTTACCTGGACCCTTACCTAATACCATATAAAAAAATTAACTCAGAATGGATCAAAGATCTAATGTATGTAAGATATAAGACCCAAAGCTGTAAAAATCTTGGAAAACATAGGGTAAAATTTCACAATGCTAGATTCAGCAATGATTTCTTGGGCATGAACCAAAGACACAGCAATAAAACAGAAAAATTGGACTTCCTAAAAATCTTTAAAAATTTTGTGCATCAGAAGACAAAGTTCTAAAATATATATTTTTCTAAAATATATAATCCACTATAGGTTGTAGGGAATGAGTATAATTTCTTCCTTAAAAGTTTAGTAGAATTTACCAGTGAGCCCCTCTCAGGCTCTTGTTTTCTGTTTTGGAAGATTATTAATTCAATTTCTTTAATATAGATAGGTTCATTTAGATTGCCTATTCTTTTCAGGTTATCTACTCGTGCATGAATTTTAGTAGATTTTATCTTATAAAGAATTGGCCAATTTAATCACTATCAAATAATGCTATTTCTTTTTTATCATTTTGATGTCTATAGAATCTATAGTGAAGTCCTTATTGCCATAATGGATCTTTTCAAAGAACCAGCATTGGGTTCATGATTGTCCCTATAGATTTCCTGTTTTCAATTTCATTTATTTCTGCTCACTGTCATTTCTTTCTTTTTTTCCTCTATTTTCCTAGTTTGGAAGCTAAGATGACTGATTTTAGATCTTTTGTCCTTTCTAATGTATGTATTCAGTGCTTTAAATTTCCCTCTGAGCTCTGCTTGTGCTGCATCCCACAGATTTTGGTAAGTTGTATTTTCATTTTCACATATTTCAAATTTTCTGTTGAGATTTATTCTTAGTCCCATGTGTTATTTAGAAGTGTTTTGTTCAATCACAGGGATTTTCCAGTCACCTTTCTGTTCTTGATCTCTAGTTTAATTCCATTGGGTTCTGAATGTCTTATTGTATGATTTCTCTTCAATTTGGGAAGGTGTGTTTTAAGTCCCAGAATGGGGTCTCTCTTAATGAATGTTCCGTGAGAAATTGAGAAGAAACTACTGTTGTTGAATGATGTAGTCTGAGGATGTTACATCCAGTTGATGACTAGTGTTAAGTTCAGCTGTGTCCTTTCTGATTTTCTGTTGGCTGAATCTGTCTATTTCTCATAGAGGGGTGTTAAGTCTCCAAGGATGATAGTGGATTTATCTGTTTCTCTTTGTAGTTCTATTAGTTTTTTCCTCACATTGTTTGATGCTCTGTTGTTTGATACACATGTACATTGAGGATTGTTACATCTTCTTGGAGAATTGTGTATCATTATGTAATAGGCTTCTCTATCCCTGTAGCTTTCCTTAAAGTCAGCTCTGTCTAAAACAAATATAGCTACTCCTGCTTTCTTTTGTTTAGTGTTAGCATGGTTTATTTTCCTTCATCCATTTACAGTTGACCCTTGAACAACTTGGGTATAGGGGAGCTGACCCTCTGTGCAGTCAAAAATCCAGGTACAACTTTCCATTTGACTCACCATATCGATGAATTCAAACAGCCCTGGATCATGTAGTACTGTAGTACCTTGTGAAAGAAATCTACATAGAGTGGACCCATGCAGTTCAAGCCCGTGTTGTTTAAGGGTCAACTGTACTTTAAATCTCTGTGTCTCTATGCTTAAAGAGGATCTCCTGTAAGCAATGTATACTTTGATCTTTTTGTTTGCTTTTATCCACTCTGACAATCTGTTTTTCAGTTGGTACAGTTAGACCTCTAATGTTCAAAGTGATTATTGATATAGTTGGATTAATATTTACTATATTCGTTAATATCTTCTATTTGTTGCCTTTGTTTTTGTTTCTGTTTTTGTATGTCTTTTGTCAATTCAATTGAGTATATAAATAATTCCATTTTCTCTATTTTCTTAGCTTATCAATTGTACTTTTTCCCCCAACTGTTTTTGGTAGTTGTCATAGAGTTTGCAACATATGCAGCTTCGATCCCTGGGTCAGAAATATCCCCTGGAGTAGGAAATGGCAACCCACTCCAGTATTCTTGCCTGGAAATTCCTGTGGACAGAGGGGCCTGGCAGGCTGCAGTTACAAGCAATCCAAATTCTTTTTCAAATAACATCATACCATTTCACAGGTAGTGTGAATGCCTTATAATAAGAAACTATTCATGATTTCTTCCTCCTATCCCTGTGTTACTGCTATCTTTCATTTTGTTTATATCTGATCACATATAAGCATACATGCACATTAACAGACATAATCAAATATATTCTTGCTATTATTATTTTGAACAAAGTAGTATCTGTTAGCTATATTAAGAACATGAAAAATAGAAGTTTTGTAACTTCCCTGGCAGTCCCGTAGTTAAGACCCCATTCTTCCAATGCAGGGGTGAGAGTTCAATTCCTGGTTAGGGAACTAAGATCCCACATGCCTCGAGGCCCAGCAAAGTTAAAAAAAATAGAAAGTATTTATTTTCACTATTTCTACATCAATGCTCTTCCTTACTTTATGTGGACTACTTTATTTTCTTCTTTTCAAAGAACTTTTAATATTTCTTGCAAGACAGGTCTACTGGCAACAGTTTCTTACTTTTTTTGTTTGCTTGTTTCTCTGAGAAAATCTTTTATTTCTCCTTAATTTTTAAAGGATAACTTCCCAGAATAAACAATTGTAGGTTAGTGGGGTTTTCTCTTTAACACTTCAAATAATTCATTTCACTCTCTTCTTGCTTGCATGAGGAGAAGTGAAGTATAATTCTTACCTTTTTCTCCCTCTTTAGTTAAGATGGGCTTCCCCCAACCCCCTACCCACCTCTGGCTTTTTCAGGATTTTCTATTCATCTTTTATTTTCTGTAGTTTGAAAATGATCTATCTTGGTGTAGGGGTTATCCGGGGATGGGGTGGGAAGGAGGGTTTGCATTTATCCCAACTGGTGTTCTAAGCTTCCTGGATGGGTGGCCTGCTGACATTAATTTGGGGAAATTCTTGAAAGTATCATTTCAAATATCTCTCTGCTCTTTTTTTTTTTCTTCTCCTGGTATTCCATGCATGTCACACAACTACAGTCTTTGTCCTCTTTGCTTTTCAGATTTTCAGGATTCTATCTGTAAAAGAATCCACCAGCCAATGCAGGAGATACAGGTTTGATCCTTGAGTTGGGATGATCCTCTGGAGAAGGAAAGGGAAACCCACTCCAGTATTCTCACCTGGAAAAAATCCCATGGACAGAGGAGACTCATGGGCTACAGTCCAGGGGGTGGCAAAGAGTTGGACATAGCTTAGCTACTTAATACAACAAATTGGTACATCATACAGCTCAGAGACTCTTCCTGGAATCATGTTGTCTTCCAGTGAGCCCACCATCAAAGGTATTCTTCATTTCTGTTACAGTTTTTTTTTTAACTCTAGCATTTTTTATTTTCTTAAGATTTGCATCTCTCTGCTGACATTGTCCATCTGTTCTTCCCTACTGTCTACTTTATCCATTAGAACTCTGACTATATTAACTGTTTTACATTCCTGGTCTGATAATTCCAACACCCCTGCCATGTTTAGTTCTGATGCTTGCTCCATCTCTTCAGATTGTGATTTTTGCCATTTGGTATGCCTTCTTAATTTTCTTCTCTGCAGGTGTTTCTTTTCTTGATAGGCAGATACGATGTACTAGGTAAAAAAGAAGTGCTGTAAATATCCCTTGTAAATAGTAACATGGTGGTGAGGAGTAGGGGAGGGGAAGAGTCCTATAGCCTGTGATTAAGTCTTTCGTGAGCTTGTGTCTCTGGACCGTGAAGTTCACCCGTGTTTCTCCATTTTTCTTCTCCACACTTGAGCTCAGTTCAGTCACTCCATCCATGGGGTCACTCTTTGCAACCCCATGGACTGCCACATGTCCATCACCAACTCCCGGAGCTTGCTCAAACTCAAGTCCATTGAGTCAGTGATGCCATCCAACCATCTCATCCTCTGTCATCCCCTTCTCCTGCCTTCAATCTTTCCCAACGCCAAGGTCTTCTGAAATGAGTCAGTTCTTCGAATCAGGTAGCCAAAGTATTGGAGTTTCAGCTTCAACATCATTCCTTCCAATGAATACTCAGGACTGATTTTCTTTAGGATGGACTGGTTTGATCTCCTTACACTTAGGCCAAACCAAATGACTCCAATGGACTACAGTTGGGTATTTCCCTCCCCCAGGTGCTGGTTACTTGCTTCCCCTGAGGGGCAGGTCTTGTTAAAAAGAACAGATTGTTCTGAGTATTTAAAATGGTTCCTTTCCCCATCTCCATGCTGGTAGCCCAAGGGGATTCTTCTCCATTACTTGTTAATACTAGGGGAACTTCACAGAGCTACTGCTGGTAAATCTCATGATATTTGAGGGTCCCTCTACCCCTGTGGTCTTAGGGTTTTAAGCTCAGAGTTATCCACACCGAGCCTCCAGCAGTCTTTCAATTACAGTTCACCTTTTCCTGCCTGACGTTGGTCCCCAGGGTCTTGACCTGTGAGTCTCACTCTGATAAGTAGTGATTCCTGCATTTGTTCTTGGTCTCTCCAGTCTCAAGGCAGAAGTCTGTTCTGTGTCCTCTTCCATCTTAGAGATCCAAGAAGAATCTTGGATTTTTTTGGTTTTTGTTTTTAATAATCTGCCCAGCTTTTTACTTGTTAGGATGGAGTGACTGTTTCTAAGTTCCTTACACAAGGACTCAGAAACCAGAAGTGGTCCACATTTTCTTTTTTCACAGTACTCTTTTTCTTTTTTGGGGGGAAAGTGGGGCACTGTGCATCTTGTGAGTAGGAAATGGCAACCCACTCCAGTATTCTTGCCTGGGAAATCTCATGGACAGAGGAGCCTGGTGGAGTATAGGCCATCTGGTTTCAAAGAGTTGAATACCACTGAAGTGACTGACCATGGGCCTCTTATGGAATCTCTGTTCCCCAAGCTGGGTTAGATCCCAGGCCCACGGCAGTGAAAGCCCTGAGTCTTAACTGCTGGACACCCAGGCACAATGTTCTTTTCCACATACATTTGTGGAAGTGGGAATGCTGAGTCAGAATGCCTCAGTTGCCCCAACCCACCATAATTTCTGTCCTCCAGCCTAATTGTCATGCTCCATCATGTACAATCATTCTTTTGCTAAAGCCTTGATTCCACTGCCCTGTTATCTTATCACATGTGCTTTCAGAACCCCAGCCCTGGGTGACTCTACCACGCCTGCACCTGGGTAGATAATTCCTATACAGAAAAAAAGCACATACCAGGGTCACCTGATTTCCTAGAGATTCCTCATCACCAGCATCAAGTGAGCCACCTGTCTTCACCTGTCCTGCAGGTGAGGACCTGCACCTGTCCTCAACATGTTCTCCCCTTCTTTGCAGAGATGTTTCCAACTTTCTTTTTTCTCCCCAAACCTCTGACTTCACCCTCCCCACTCACGTCCTCACAGAGAATAGAGCGGCTATCTCACAAGCACCCCATCGCATTCTCCACATTACAGCTTATATAAGTGTGTATAAGTGTGTAAACACACATTATAGCCTTGTGAACACCTGGTCCTCTCCTCCAGCACGCCCTTCCTACACATGTGATAACAAGGAAGTGGTCCCTCCTCACAGGTGGGCCAGCCCTCCACCTGTGTTTAGAACCACCTCCACTCTATTGCATCAGGAACCTTACCTTATGGATGCAGCCTCTTTCATCTGAATATTCAAGTCTCCTTTTTTAAAAAAATGTATTTTATTTATGTGTCTGTGATGGGTCTCCATTACAGCATATGAGATCTTTATTTATTTTTTTAAACTTTTTTTTTCCCCAATTATTTTTATTAGTTGGAAGCTAATTACTTTACAATATTGTAGTGGCTTTTGCCATACATTGACATGAATCAGCCATGGATTTACATGTGTTCCCCATCCTGAAGCCCCCTCCCACCTCCCTCCCCATCCCATCCCTCTGGGTCATCCCAGTGCACCAGCCTCGAGCACTTGTCTCATGCATCCAACCTGGACTGGCGATCTGTTTCACCCTTGATAATGTACATGTTTCAATGCTGTTCTCTCAGATCATCCCACCCTTGCCTTCTCCCATAGAGTCCAAAAGTCTGTTCTATACATCTGTGTCTCTTTTTCTGTCTTGCATATAGGGTTATCATTACCATCTTTCTAAATTCCATATATATGCATTAGTATACTGTATTGGTGTTTTTCTTTCTGGCTTACTTCACTCTGTATAATGGGCTCCAGTTTCATCCACCTCATTAGAACTGATTCAAATGAATTCTTTTTAATGGCTGAGCAATATTCCATTGTGTATATGTACTGCAGCTTTCTTATCCATTCGTCTGCTGATGGGCATCTAGGTTGCCATATGAGATCTTTAGTTGTGACATGCAGGATCTAGTTCCCTGACAGGGATCAAACCCAGTCCATTGAAAAACTTACCCATGGACTCGTTCTATTTTATTTGAATATTCAAGTCTCCTTTTTACAAAATATTTGTTTGGCTGTGCTGGGTCTTAGTAACAGCATGTAGGATCTTCAATCTTCATTGCTGCCTGTGGGATCCAGTTCCCTCACCAGGAATTGAACCTGGGCCCCTGCATTCAGAGTATGAAGTCTTAAGTCACTGACCACCAGGGAAGTCACTCAAGTCTCCTCACATGGGTATTTCTTTCCCCTCAGTTGTAAAATGTACTTAGACTGCTTCCATCTTAAAGAAGCAAAATACAGACCAGCTGTCCTTGACTTACCTCCCTTGGGTCACCCCCTTCCCCCAGTTTCCTTCTCTCCTTCACAGAGAAACCCCTTGTAAGAATTATCTACTGTCTTAGTTACTGTGGCTACATAACAAATGGCCCCCAAACTTAATGACGTGGATTATTCTCATAGTTTCTTTGGGTCGGGAATTCAGACCGAGTGCAGTGGGGGGCTAGCTTGTTTCTGCTCCAGTGTCTGAGCTTTGGCCGGTGGTCTGGAACAGGGGCTGGCGTCAGCTTGTTTACTCACGTGAGGAGGGGCGTGATTGGTGTCAGCTGAGATCCAAGTGGTCTCTTCATGAACTCCTTCAGGCTTTCTCCCAGCAGGGCAGCTGGGTTCCGAGGATGAGTGTACTAAAGAGAACCAGAGGTTGTTAAATGCATAGGGACAGAAAATCAAATGGTGGTTGCCAGGAGCTAGGGAGCCGGGATGGTGGAGGGTTAGTGTTTAATGGGGACCGAGTGTTAGTTTTGCAAGTTGAAAACAGCTCTGGAGATGGGTGCGCCATAATGTGAAAGGAGAGACACGCAAAAGGGCCCCAGGACCCCTCATGCAGCAAGGCCGTGATACCTTTTCCAGCTTCTCCACGTGGCAGAAGGGACCTTTGATCGTACCAAGTCCCTGCCACTTCAGTTCCTCAGAAGAAGCCAAATTTACACGCTAACAATCAATTTAATAAATTCTCAGATGCACTTTTTTTTTTTTTTTACATTTTCTCTGAAATCAGAACTATTCACTCTGGGGCATAGTATAGCTGAATATCAGTGCTTTTTCTTCTTTCTTAGTGGTATCTGAAATAATGGTAAAGCTTCCAGTAGGTGGCACCTTAGATGATGTAAAATCTAGTCTTGACGCCACGTGTCTCCTCAACCCAGCCTGTCCCCAGAGCTCTGGACCTAGTCATCCAATTGCCTGCTTGGTATCCCTGCTCGGATGTCTCAAAGGCAATGAACTGGATGTGTCTGTGGTCTCCTCTCCCCGCTCCCTCCCCACCTCCCACCAAAGCTGAATCTTTGTCCAGCTCCCTGTCCCAGTAGATTGCACCACTGCCCACCAGTAAGAGGTGCCAGAAGCCTAAAAAGTGACCCCTGATCCCTTGCTCTCTCCAACCCCATATAGCATCCATGACCATGTTTGTTTCTCCTCCTCACTTTCCCCTGTTTTTCCAATGTAAATTGCCATCATCTCTGTTTTGAATTGCAACAGCACTCTCTCAACCCTTCCCTCTTCTTCCTTTCTAATGTCACACCCATTCACCCCCTTGAAGCCAGAAGGATCTTCTAAAAACCTGAATTTATTTCTGCCATTCTCTTTACCAAGAATCCTTCAGGAGGGCCTCCTGTTGCTCTTAGGATAATGTCCCTAATTCTAACCTGGCTCTCAAAAGCTCTGAATAATCCACCCCTTGAGCATCCAAGCGACCTGAAGCAAGCATACACACAGAGGTACCTGGGTCTGCACCTTCTCTTTCATCCTTCAGGTCCCACCCTGAAGGGACTGGACATGCATGTGTCAACACCCCAGCCCACACCTCCAAGCTCTGTCCACCCCCTTGGTCATTCCTCGGGCTCAGCGTGTACACACCAGGACTCCATCTGCTTTTGGAGGGTGGCCCTGAGGGAGAAGTCTGAGCACATTCATATTTCTACCCAGAGTTGGCAATTTTTAAAAACTTTTATCTTTTTCCCTCTCATCTTTCAAACAGGCACTGCACTTGCACTGTCACTTTCTGAATTAATTCATGTCATTTTCTCAGCTTTCCATGTGGATGTCCACCTTGTCTGAATCTCTAAGCACTCTTTGGCACATGTAGGATCCCAATACTTTGCCGTG
This sequence comes from Odocoileus virginianus, assembly GCF_023699985.2. Taxonomy (NCBI): domain Eukaryota; kingdom Metazoa; phylum Chordata; class Mammalia; order Artiodactyla; family Cervidae; genus Odocoileus; species Odocoileus virginianus. Next base: position 53,366,956 of record NC_069682.1, read on the forward strand.
TGGGTTACAAATGTTTTCCTCCCAATTTGTCACTAGTCTCTTGATCTTGCCTATGGAGAGTCTGATTGTTTGGTTTGTGTTTGTGCTATGGAAGTTTAGAAGGCATCAGTCTTTGTCATCATAGTGTCTGATTTTAGTGTCTTTGTTGGAAGGGCATTTGCTAAGCCCCTAATTCTTTCAGTCACCAGTATTGTATTTTCACTCCTGCGGTTTCTTCCCATTCCTCCTGGTCCTTGTCCATATGGAATGCATATTGATGTCAGGAATGAGGTAGAAATCTGGCCTGGATCTGGCACTTCTGAGTTCTGCTTGTCCAGCACGTCTTCTCTCTCCTTCTGGCAAGAACTCTCTCCCTCTTTTCTATGGGGCACCCTCTCATTGTGTCTGAAGTGGCTTATCCATCATCTATCCTTGATTCCATGTCTGACCAATCAGGCAACTCCATCCGTCTGGCCACAGTGATTGGCTTAGAAAAGGGTGTGTCTTGTAGGTTGGACCAATCAGAAGTCCTCCCTATGATGTTTTTCTACCACAGAGATTAAGAAAAAACCACTTTCTTTATGCTGCTGTTGTTAAGGTCCTATGTTTGTCTGCCTGTTGGAGACAGCCTACCTTGGAGAGAGCTTATCAGAGAGATGGAATCAAAGATGGGGACCTGAAGGTATTATTGGAACACCTGGATCTAACTATCCTATCCTTTGGACTTTTGAGTTACTTGAACCAGTACATTTCCTTTTTAAAATTTAGTTTCAGTTGAGTTTCTGTCATTTGCAATCAAAAGAATCCTAATAGATGCATAGACTTATTTTTTATATCAAATGCCAATCCAGGGATCATCTGTTACTTTGTCCAAAAGAAGAGCATCCATCCCTTCCACTCCCCTTCAACCCTCTCCTTTATTCTGGGAAAAATTTTTTCTTCTGTTCAGCTTTGTGGTTTAAATAGAAGTTGTCACTATGTAAGTCCCACCTTCTCAGCCACCTTCAATTGGCTCAGGTATGGCTTCAATTGGATCAGGCTCTGATTCAAGCCTGCCCTATCTTCCTTTAATTTTTTTCCTGCAAAGTGTCGGGAGATGATATGTGAGCCATTAAAATAATATGTAGTTTTCTGGGGGGACAAGTATATTCATATTGCTTAAATCCAAAAGATATTATAGGCCATACAGTAAAAAATTTCTACCAAAAACTCTTGAAAATCAACAATAGAACCATAGTAACCCTAACAGAAAAAAATTAAGAAAAAGGTATGAACAAGCACTTTATAGAAGAAGACATCTAAAAGGCTGATAAGTATATGAAAAGATGCTTCAACTCATTAGAAGCAGAGACTACATTAAGAACAATAGTAGCTATCACTTAATCTCAATTTGACTGGCAAAATTTTGAAAGGTGGTTATTTCCACCACATCAGAGGGACGTGGGAACAGACACACTTTTGTACCTGCTTGTAGTTCAGACTGCAGCAGCCATCTGGAGAATCACCTGGTACTCCTGAGGGAAATGAAATATGTGCCCTACTGCCCAGCAATCACACACCTGGGTGCATTTCTAAAACAGTAGCCACGGGCCTGTATGGAACATATACAAGTATGTTTATCACACCGTTGTTTGCGGAATCAGGGAGTTGAAGACAGTCCGAGTGTCCCTGGTGGTCATTAAGACTGTCCACAAATATTCCAGCTTTCTCTTTCCATGACCACGTGGTGGGACTGAACTTCCCTGCCATGTAAGGTAGGTGGGACCATGTGAAATAAAAGTAAAAGGCCATGAGAATGTGGGCAGAGTGGCTGTGTATCACCTGCAAATGGAAGTCAAGGGTCGGTGTTTTATCTACAGTGGACGTGCAGCATCTATGAGAAATGGTTTTAAACTATTACACAGACATACCTCAGATGCTGCAGTTTCAGTTCTAAGCCACAGCAATAAAGCAAATCACATGATTTTTTTTGGTTTCAGGGTGCATATAAAAATATGTTTATACTGTAAACTATTACACTATTAAATGTGTAATATCATTGTGTTTTAAAAAAACAATGTACATACCTTAATTTTAAAATACTTGATTGCTAAAAGGCATTAACACCATCTGACAAGACAGGGTTGCTACAAACCTTCAATTTGTTTATAAAAAAATGCAGTTTCTGTAAAACACAATTAAGCAAAGTGCAATTAAACAAGATATGCCTGTAATCTGGGGAGTATTTGCAGTGTAATCTACTCTAACTGACTGATACAGTGGCCACATGTACACAATGGAAGCTATGGACCAGGCACATACACAGCATCAGGGATAGATCTTAAAAACAGCTGTTCAGTCACTAAGTCATGTCCAACTCTTTGCATGCCCATGAACTGCAGCATGCCAGGCTTCCCTGTCCTTCATTATACAGTCAAGACATGGAAACAGCTTAAAGGTCCTTCAACAAGATGAATGGATAAAGCACACAAGAGTGTTCCTCACACATTAAAAAGAATGAAATACCACCTGCTGCAACATGGATGGACCTAGAGGTTATCATACTAAATGAAGTCAGAAAGAGACAAATACCATATGATGTCACTTACATGTAGAATCTGAAATCTGACATAAATGAACATACCTATGAAACAGAAACAGACTTAGAACAGACTTGTGCTTGCCAAGGGGAAGTGGTTGGCAGAGGAATGGGTTGGGAGTTTGGGATTAGCAGATGCAAACTAGTATACATAGAATGGATAAACAATGTGGTTCTACTATATAGCACAAGGAACTATGTTCAGTATCCTGTGATAAGCCATAATGGGAAAGAATATGAAAGAGAATATATATATAGGTATGACTAAATCACTTTCCTATACAGCAGAAATTAACAACGTTGTAAATCAGCTATTACTTCAGTAAAATGGTTCTTTTTAAGTGCTGGATGAGAGAAAAAACTGAAGGAGATCTGTACTGTAACACCATTTATATAAATTAAAAATAACATACCCCATGTTGCTTAGTGGGGTCAGAAGCAGGAATCATCATCACATCCTCATGTCAATATGTCAAGGGCAGCTCAGGATAAAGGAAAGGTCAGAGAGGGGAGTTCTGATAAGCTCTTGATGGAAAGATATTTGATAAACTATTCTTGGTCTGATATGAAAGTTCTGTTGAAGATTCCTGGAAATATGAAAAATGGAATTTGGATACTATAGCTGCTGCTTCTCAGCAGAGCAACCATCCTGTTTCTACAATGAGTAAAATCGAATGACTGAAGGGAGCAATATGCAAGCACACATGCAATCAATATGCCAGCAAATTTGGAAAATTCAGCAGTGACCACAGGACTGGAAAAGGTCAGTTTTCATTTCAATCCCAAAGAAAGGCAATGCCAAAGAATGTTCAAACTATCACACAATTGCACTCATCTCACACGCTAGTAAAGTAATGCTCAAAATTCTGCAAGCCAGGCTTCAACAGTACATGAACCATGAACCTCTAGATGTTCAAGTTGGATTTAGAAAAGGCAGAGGAACCAGAGGTCAAGTTGCCAACATCCGTTGGATCAACAAAAAATCAAGAGAGTTCCAGAAAAACATCTATCTTTGCTTTATTGACTATGCCAAAGCTTTTGACTGTGTGGATCACAACAAACTGTGGAAAATTCTTCAAGAGACGGGAATACCAGACCACCTGACCTATCTCTTGAGAAATCTGTATGCAGGTCAGGAAGCAACAGTTAGAACTGGACATGGAATGATAGACTGGTTCCAAATTGGGAAAGGAGTATGTCAAGGCTGTATACTGTCACCCTGCTTATTTAACTTATATACAGAGTACATCATGAGAAACTCTGGGCTGGTTGAAACATAGGCTGGAATCAAGATTGGTGGGAGAAATATCAATAACCTCAAATATGCAGATGACACCACCCTTATGGCAGAAAGTGAAGAACTAAAGAGCCTCTTGATGAATGTGAAAGAGGAGAGTGAAAAAGTTGGCTTAAAGCTCAACATTCAGAAAACTAGGATCATGGCATCTGGTCCCATCACTTCATGGCAAATATATGGGAAAACAATGGAAACAGTGACAGACTTTATTTTGGGGGCTCCAAAATCCCTGCAGATGGTGACTGCAGCCATGAAATTAGAAGACGCTTACTCCTTGAAAGAAAAGCTATGACCAACCTAGGCAGCATATTAAAGAGCAGAGACATTACTTTGCCTACAAAGGTCTGTGGTTTTTCCAGTAGTCATGTATGGATGTGAGAGTTGGACTATAAAGAAAGCTGAGCACTGAAGAATTGATGCTTTTGAACTCTGATGTTGGAGAAGACTCTTGAGAGTCCCTTGGACTGCAAGGAGATCCAACCAGTCAATCCTAACGGAGATTAGTCCTGGCTGTTCATTGGAAGGACTGATGCTGAAGCTGAAACTCCAATACTTTGGCCATCTGATGTGAAGAGTTGACTCATTTGAAAAGACCCTGATGCTGGGAAAGATTGAGGGCAGGAGGAAAAGGGGATGACAGAGGATGAGATGGTTGGATGGCATCGCCGACTCAATGGACATGAGTTTGGGTAAACTCTGGGAGTTGGTGATGGACAGGGAGGCCTGGCGTGCTGCAGTCCATGGAGTTGCAAAGAGTCGGACACGACGGAGCGACTGAACTGAACAGAACTGAAGCTGCTGCTGCTCAGCGGAGCAACCATCCTGTTCCTACAATGAGTAAAATCGAATGACTGAAGGGAACAATACTCAATATTTGGTAATAACCTATAAGGGAAAAGAATCTAACAGCATATATAAATATAAATAATATATATTATTCTTTAGATTCAGATGTGTATGACTGAATCACCGTTCTGCACACCCGAAAGTAACACAATGTTGTAAATCAACTATTCCTCAAAAAAAATCCAAAAAATATTTGATCTATCCAACATGCATGCATGCTAAGTTGCTTCAGTCATATCTGACTCTTTGGGACTCTATGGACCATAACCTGCCAGGCGGCTCTATCCCTGGAATTCTCCAGATAAGAATACTAGAGTGGGTTGCCATGCCCTCCTTCAGGAATTCTTCCCAGCCCAGGGATCGGGAAGTTCTGTCTACTGTCTCCTGCATTAGCAGGAGGGTTCTTTACCATGAGTGCCACCTGGGAACCACCCAATCTATCCAAACCTTTTTTTTTTTAATGAATGAAGATACGCAAACAGAGCCCATTGGGATTATTGGAAACTGATGCACAGTGAACTGTGACCCCTGAAGGAGAATAAAAAAACAAGAATAGAAGGTTAAAAGTGAAATTTGAAGGAATAATGAGCGGTGGGTGAAGTCTGTTATGTTTGTGTTTAGTTTGGTGGTTAATCTGAATCCAGGTTTGTTGCTGCTGGTTGATCAGAATACATGTTGCCATACACTGTCTTAATTTTGGGGTGACTAATGAGATACCATAAGATAACTAGCACAGTAACTAACATGTTTAATCCTAAAAACATCAACTTGTTTGATGTTGGCCTACATGTTTTCCACTTATTCTTAGAGCTCTCACATTTGTCAAATCCAAAGTTACAAACTTATTGGGAAGGAAAGGGTGGGATGAATTGAGAGTGTGGCACTGAAACACATACATTACCGTATGTGAAATTAGACAGCCACTGGAAATTACTGCATGATGCAGGAAGCTCAAATCTGGTGCTCTGGGATAACCTAGAGGGACGGGATGGGGTGGGAGGGAGACTCAAGAGAGAGGGTACATATGTACACCTATGTTTCATTCATATTGATAAATGGCAAAACCAAGATAATATTGTAAACCAATTATCCTCCAATTAAAAATAAATTTAAAAAATGAAGTTACAAACTCATTGGACAAATGCAAATACTGAGCAAATATCTGTGTTCTCTTCAAAATATTGCATATATACCTATTAAGAAGCATGTTCAATATTCACATGCAAATTCAAGATAAGTGACTTCAAAGCCACACACAATCATTTAGAATAGTTTCATTCGGTGAAGGTGCAGAAAATGCAGAATGGGTCCAAGTAAATGACATGTGATATACCTCTTGCTGCGATCGCACTGTTTTAATAAACTTGCTTCATTTTTTTTGAAAATGTGCCCCCAGACAATTTACACATTTTCCCCAAGCACACACACACACCAAAGGGTTAGATATCTAACATCCTGGAATTGCTGGCAATGGTGGAAAGGGAAATTGCAGGTAAAGGGGAATAAGCAGATCAATAAAATAAGATGTGCCCGCACAGACCAGTGATGGCTGTGGGCTGTGACCTGGAGACCATCTTTGACGCTTTTTCTGAGGAAAAAGATTCTCACCTTGTACCTGCTCCCTGGAGGCATCCAATATTGCCTGTTTACTATGCATCCTGCTGGGGTGGGCAAAGCTTAAACATACGCAAACAGATACACATGCTCCCCCAACACCGCATGCTTGCTCACTTTTCGTACAAAGGGAAGCATGGGTGAAGTTATGCTGCTTGGTCTGTTGCTTGTTTCTTGTTTCCCAGTCAAGTTTTGATGGTGAGATTGGAAGAACTGGGGCATGGGACAGGGTTTTCACCATATGGGGGAAAAAAAATCTGGGAGGATAAATCCAAGATGCAGATATCCACCCTTGATCTTCCTGGAGCATTACGAATCTCCATCCAATCCTCACTTTGCTTCAGTTAAGTCATAGTGAGTTTCTGTTATGTGTAACCGATGAATCCTGACCAATGCATTCAAATGCCACTTGGATCATACATTAGATTTCCAAATGCTTGAGTCTCTTCTCTGGACTTGTGTTTTGTTCTAATGCTCTGTCTCTTTATAACATGGTTGGAATATTTAGAATATTTTTTATATCTAGTCGGCAAGTCTCCTGTCCATAACCTTCATTTTCAGAATTTTATTTGCTTTTCTTTTGTATGATACAATCTCCAGGGTGAACTACATAGCATAATTTTTCTGCTTTAAAAAAATCAGGGTAGGGAAAAAAAAAATCAGGGTAGGAAATTTCCTAGAGGTCCGGTGGTTAGGACTCTGCCCTTCCATGGTAGGGGCCATGGGTTGGATTCCTGGTTGGGGAACCAAGATCCCACAAGCCACATGGAGTGACAAAAAAAAAAAAATGTACTCTGAGGTTGTGTTACATTTAGAGGTTGGTTTAGAGAGAATTGTCATCTTTCAATGTGGAGTCCTCCTAGCCAAGCACAAGGAGGGTTTTTTTTTTTTTTTTAGTCCAATTTTCCTTTCTGTATTTCAGTAAAGGTACAGTTTTCATCTTATAAAAACCTGTGCTTGTTACGTTTGTTCTTAAATATTTTATAACTTTTCTTTTTGTTGTGGTTTGTATCTTTTTCCAGTTTTACTATATAAGAGGTTAGTGTTAGTGTTGATATATGTGCTATAAACTGAGTGCGTTTACTCTGTACCCAGCCATCAGGTGGTTTTTAGGGTGGGTCTAATTATTGACAGTAAACAATCTGCTTGCAATGCAGAAGACCCTGGTCCGGGAAGATCCCCTGGAGAAGGGAATGGCACCCCACTCCAGTATTCTTGTCTGGAGAATTCCATGGACTTCTATGTCCACGGGATCGCAAAGAGCCGGACACGACTGAGCGACTAACACACCAATTATTGCAAGAAATATGTGTGTGTGGGCTCAATTGCTCAGTCATGTCTGACTCCTTGCAGCCCCAAGGACTGTAGCCCGCCAGGCTCCCCTGTCCATGGAATTTTCCAGGCAAGAATACTGGAGTGGGTTGCCATGCCCTTCTCCAGGGGATCTTCCCAACCCGGGGATCGAACCCGTGTCTCTTAAATCTCCTGCATTGGCAGGCAGGTTCTTTACCACTAGTGACACCAAGAAATATAGACTCCCTGGAAGTAATCAAGGTGTGTATGTGGGAGGGTAGGAAACTGAGTGGTGGCTGAGGGGAACCCAGGCCAAGCACAGAGGCATGGGCCTGGGAGGCTGGTGAGAGAGAACCCAGCTCGGCCACCTGGCTCCTCCCACCATTCCTGGTTACCATTTCAGCTCCAAAGTGGTCCAGCTGCCGCTCCGTGGCCACCCCCAATATGCTTCCTCTGCAGCATCTGTCACCAGTGGCTGTTTCCATGTGGTTCTTTCCTCACAGTCCTGAGGGAAGAAATCCAGTGGCCTTGCCTCCCTTTCTGTGTCCTGCATGCGCCCTGCCTTTCTGCATGTTCCTCCCATGTTCAGTGCCATGTAGCTGGGAGAATGGGGCCATTTGGAATTTTAAAATCACACACGACATGCTCACTGAGCTTTTGACCCTTGGCAGAAACGTTAGGACTTCCCCGGTGGAGCTAGTGGTAAAGAATCCACCTGCCAACGCAGGAGATGCGAGAGCGTCTGTCTGTGCCTGTCTCTTTCCAGGCACAGAGCAGGCAGAGGTCCCCACGGTCAGCGGAGAGCTCAGTGGCGCCAGAGAGGGCAGGGAGCGCAGAGGTTAGGAGCAGGGGTTCTGGGGACTTCCCTGTGGTCCTGTGGTTAGGACTAGCGCTGCCACGGCAGAGGGCACCAGTCCGATCTCCAGTGTGGGAACTAAGATCCTGCATGCCCTGTGGCCCCCAGCACTGCCAAAAATAAAAAAAGGAGTGATTCTGGAGCCAGAGCAGAGTTCCAGGAGCCTGGTGACCTCAAATGAAGGATGCTTTCCTGTACCTCAGTTTCCTCCTCCATAGATGGAGGGATTAAAAACATAATGTAGTATAATGTAGTTTAGTTGTATATAACTTAATGTGTACTATTGTATCCATTATACACATGTAACTATGATATGAAATATAAAACTATATAGTAATGTAGCATATTGTTGTGTGTGCTCAGTCATATCTGACTCTTTGTGGCCCCACGGACTGTAGCCTGCCAGGCTCATCCATCCATGGAATTTTCCAGGCGAGAATACTGGAGCCGGTTGCCATGCTCTTCACCAGGGGATCTTCCCAATGCAGGGATCGAACCAGAGTCTCTTGCATCTCCTGCTTTGGCACATGGGAGGCCCTAAATAAAACACATTAGTAGATATTAATCTATATAACAAAATATAGTATAGCACAATAAATTATATAATTGGTAATATATTACTTTATATATATGTAATTATAGCATGTGAAATGTTATATAAGTATGTAGTAATATAAAAATATAACCATGACTAATCGGTAATAAAATAAAATTTATAATGCATAGCATAACAAATTATATATAATTTAATAGATAATGTGTAAATTCACATATATGTGTAATTATAAGCTATGTTATATAAATATATGTAGTAACAACACATTTTTGATCTATAATATCATATGACACAAACAGAATTTAAAGCCTCTTACAATTGTCAAAAGTATTGAAGTATTTTGACAAGGCCTAGCCCATAATAAACATTAAGTAAGTATAAAATTTTATTGCTATAGCTGTATAGTTTATGAGTAGCAAAGAATTAAACAGTGCCTGGCCCAGGGTAACTACTCCATAGATGTCATCTTTTATTGGTATGTAGTAGGTGAGTATTAAAACACAGTGCCCAGTGCTCGAGTTAATTTTATACTATAGCACACTTAGCAAGCTTTCTTTGGGATTTTCTTAGGTCATACAATCATATCATCCACACATAATGAGAATGTTACCTTCTACTTTCTCGTGTATTTAACTCCATTTGTTATTATTATTTTGTCCAATTGTTCTAGCAGTTTTTCAAAACAAAATTAAATAACAGTGATGAGAACAGAAATTTGTTGTTGTTCCTGACTTCAAAAATGTTGAGTATTGCTGGCTGTTGGATCCATTCTCACTACCAGTGATGTTAAGGAAGTGTCCTTTTATTACTATTCTGCCAAGGCCTTTTAAAAAAAACAACGAACCAGGAAGAGACCTAATGCCCTCAAAAGCCTTTTCAATTCCCACTGAGTTACTGAAGGGTCTTCTCCTTTGTTCTATTAACTCGAGAAACATACTGACTGATTTGTGATGCTCATCCTTTGCCTTCTGTCCCTAAACCCCACTTTCTGTGGTCTGGATCCTATTACCACGATTCAATTTATCTCTTAATTTGTAAAGAGGTGCATCAAGCATCAGGGTCAGGAGACAAAGGATCAGTATCATATGGGGGAAGAACTAAATCAGGCAGACACAAACCCAAGGTAATAAGATTCCTCAGATGGTACCAACTGGTGGAACCAGCTTTGATGAACCTAAAGTCACAATGGAATGCAGAGGAAAACTGTCAGAATTGCTTATTTTGAGGATAAGGGCAGAAATTGACTCCTGAAACTCACCTGAATTTAATATCTTACAGTAAAGGTTTGAGTTGCAGCAGACTCACTGAATCAAGCCTGGAAAAGCTCTTATCATGGTCATATGTGAGGATGAATTAATTCTGTGTCTGAATTTAAAACTCCTAATTGGGGGGGAAAAGTGACATATGTTTAATTTTTCTCTTCAGTATGTAGATGTAAAACAAATCCTCTTTTATGTAGAAAGAACAGTTTTACTTTGAAGACACTATGGATTTCATCAAGGGTTGAATCTTGATCGATTGAACTCATCACAGGCACACACCAGGGACCTCATTGTGTCTCTACTACTATTATTACTACTACTTAATAAAGTAAAAGCCATAAGGCAAAGGGTAAGCTACTACTACAACTTCAATTTATTGCTGAAACTATTATAAGAATATTTGAACCTCTATATGAAGAAAATGGAGATGTTTATAGTTGCAGAGAGAAGCAATTATGGAATTCTTTATGGGGTGATTTGTCAATGGATTGTATGATCAGTTACAATTTTATGGGTAAAGGTTTAATGCTTTGTTATCATGTACTGTCATTTGAATTTAACCTGGATTATCTCCTGGTTTTTAGATTTTCCAGTTACTAATTAAAGAAAGGTCCCTTCTCCTTTGCAACGTGTGTTCATTTCTGCAATATGTATTCATTGGATTCTGGTTCCTAGAGACAAATAAGAATTATTCCAGCTACTTCAGTGATAATAATTTTTTTTTTTTGAGGAGAGAAAACTTGAATTTCTCCTTAAAACTTATTGCACCAGTTTGATTTCCCCCTTACCTTTTTACCATTTTTTTCTTTAGGAGCTTCTATTTCTCTGATTTACAGCTTTTTAGTGGCCAGTCTATTTGCAATTTGGTACTAAAAAAATTTTTTTGGCTTGAAATTAAGGGGAGAATGCATCATCAGATCACCTGAATGAAACTACATTAAAGGGTTCATCAAACTTAAAGAACCTAAGGCATTAGAATCTTGAGAGCCATGAGAAAGATTTTGGTAGGTAGGGTCAGGGAGGTCTTACATTCACCTTCTTATTATTGAAAGAACCACCGTGATGATCTCATTAATTTCAAGAGACAATTGATGGAAAGGCCCTCCTGTTTCTCCGGGTGTTTTGTTTTCAAACTCTTCATGACTTAGAATGACAGGTGCTCTTCTGGGCTGTATGGTCAAGGCCATTGATTCCAGATTCTTAAATGGGAGTATTTCTTTCTTTCACTCTCTTCCTAAACCTACTCCCAAGTCTGACCTCCCAGCCAGACTTCTGGCTCTCAGTTTGTATTTCTTACTTTAGAGAGGAAGGAATCTGGGATGCAAGGCTAGAGACCACCTACATAGCAAGACTCGAAGTCCCTAAGTACAAAACCACATTTGTGTCTCAAAATGTGTGCTCTAAAGACATGGAGGGCATCCAGACTTCCTTGGGGTTGTGCTCAGCAGCTTGAGCTCCTTGCTTATCATTTGGTCCAGCACAGGTCCACAGGGTGAATCAGTGATGGGGAAAGGATTTCCTGGACGGCACATTGACTTCCCAGGTGGAGCAGTAGTAAAGACTCCACCTGCTAATGCAGGAGAGGCAAGAGACTTGGGTTCAATCCCTAGGTCGGGGAGATCCCCCGGAGAAAGGAAATGGCAACCCCACTCCAGTATTCTTGCCTGGAGAGTTCCATGGACAGAGGAGCCTGGTGGGCTACAGTCCATGGGGTCACATAGAGTTGGATGCGATTGAGTACTGCACATCACATATTGACTGTCTTTCAGCAACATCACTGATTTATTTCCAATCCAACAAATTTGGGTCTTACTTAGGTCAGAGTTTAAAACCACAGGCTCTGGAGCCTGATTACCTGGATCTGAATCCCAGCACTGCCCCTTGTGGCTGCTTGATTGTAGACCAAGGAAGTTGTTCAGCTTCTGGTTGTCGGGTTCCTTGTCTGTGAAACACGGATGATAATAGCCCTTGGGTTATTCCTTGTAAAGCACTAGACAAGGTCAAGCAGGTAGTGGGCACTGAGTAACACCGTGGCTCTTACTTTTATTGTTAATTTACTTTAGCAAGTCTCTCATGGACCACTGATGTGATTACATGTAATTCTTATTTTTTTTCCATAAACTTATTTATTTTTGGCTGCACTGAGTCTTCCTTGCTGTGAGGTGGCTCTCTCAAGCAGTGGAGAATGGGTGCTACTCTCTAGCTGCGATGCATGGGCTTCTCATTGCAGTGGCTTCTCTTGCTCCTGACTATGGGCTCTATCTAGAGCATGCAGGCTCAGTTGTTGTGGCTCATGGGTTTAGTTGCTCCACGGCATGTTGGACCTTGGTGGACCAGGGATTAAATCCATGTCCCTTGCACTGGCAGGCAGATTTTTAACCACTGGACCACCAGGGAAGTCCTAATTCTTGTTTATAATTATTTGCAATGATCACTCATTACCCTGGAAGTTAAAAAAAAATAAAGTTTAATCTTGATATTTAGGATTTTTCTTTCTTTTTTCTTGTTTTTAAAATATTGATACAAAGTGAGCACATAAAGAATTAGATGGGGGTGTCAGGTACAACATGATGACTATTGTTAATAAGATTATTGTCTATTTGAAAGTTGCTAAGAGAGACCTTGAAAGTTCTCATCACAAAATTTTTTAACTGTGTGGTGATGGATGGATGTTAAATTTATTGTGGTGATCATTTTAATAAATAAGTCAAATCATTATGTTGCACACCTGAAGCAGATATAATATTGTATGTCAATTATGTCTCAATTTTAAAAATTAGAATAATTAATGAGCCCTCCAGGACTCATCTTTCAGGTTCAACCAGGATGGACTCAAAGCTAATCTTGTTTGGCCTCTGTCCGATACCAGTGATGTCCTGGAACTGACTTGTTCTGCCTGCCAAGACCCAGTTCCATGTTCTGTTCCAAGACCCAAGATTCTCTTCCCAATTCTGTGTTCAATGACACACTGCTGGGAGTTTGCAGCCAACCATGGTGGGAGTATTTACATCATGGAAATTGGCAAATGCTACAAATCAAGCCTTCTCCCCTGTTCCCACTTCTGTGCTGGAAGAGCCTGTTGTTGAGGAATTACCAGACACCTGCTGCTACAACTCCCACCCCCACCCCATTAGATTCTTTTGGAACATCATATTATTTTGTTTCAGTTTGTACATCTAAAATATTACAGTTCCTTTAAAAATAAAACCATAATTCCCTTGTCACATACTAAAAAGTTAACACTAATTTTTAAAATATTGTCAAACATCCACATGTTCAAATTTCCCTGATAATTTCGTTACTTTTTATATTTCTAGTTTTACTTTTTTCATAATTGTTGTTTTGTTCAAATAAGAATTCCAAATAGGTCTGAACTGCAGGGTGGCAAAATCTAAATTAGGGAAAGCTCTAGAGGACAAATAACCCTTTTCCTTCCACAACTAAATAAATTGTGATAAGAGTTGTTTAAAAAAGAAAAAGGAAGAGAGGGAGAAAGCTATGAATTAGGCAAAATTTCATAGTTTTATATGAGGGAGAATGGATACATGTATGTATGTGGCTGAGTCCCTTTGCCCTCCACCGTAACTATCACCGTATTGTTAATCGGCTACGTGTATGCGTGTGTTAGTTGCTCAGTCATGTCCGACCCTATCCAGCCCCACAGACTGTAGCCCACCAGGCTTCTCTGTCCATGGGATTCTCCAGGCAAGAATACTGGAGTGGATTACACTGCCCTCCTCCAGGGGATCTTCCCGACCCAGGGGTCAAAACCAGGTCTCCTGCATTGCAAGCGGGCTATTTACCATCTGAACCACAAGGGAAGCCCTATGCTCCAATATAAAATAAAAAAAGTCATATAAATGAAATACAACATATGAGTCCTATCCAAGCAGTAGATTCCCATGTTTTCTCCTAAAAATTCTGTTATTTTACCTTTCACATGCTAATTGATTTTACCCATCTTTATTGAGGTATAATAGATAATGGAAGGACTTCCCTGGTAGCTCAGCTGGTAAAGAATCTGCCTACATACAGAGCGAAGTAAGCCAGAAAGATAAAGACCATTACAGTATACTAACACATATATATGGACTTTAGAAAGATGGTAACGATAACCCTATATGCAAAACAGAAAAAGAGACTCAGATGTATAGAACAGACTTGTGGACTCTGGGAGAAGGTGAGGGTGGGATGTTTCAAGAGAACAGCATTGAAACATGTATATTATCTAGGGTGAAACAGATCACCAGCCCAGGCTGGGTACATGAGACAAGTGCTCGGGCCTGGTGCACTGGGAAGACCCAGAGGGATCGGGTGGAGAGGGAGGTGGGAGGGGGGACTGGGATGGGGAATACATGTAAATCCGTGGCTAATTCATTTCAATGTATGACAAAAACTACTGTAATGATGTAAAGTAATTAGCCTCCAACTAATAAATGGGAAAAAAAAATAAAAAAATAAAATAAAATCAACCAAGAAAAAAAAAAAAAATAAAAATAAAAACACTGAAAAAAAAAAAAAAAAGAATCTGCCTACAATACAAGAGCCCCTGGTTCAATTCCTGGGTCGGGAAGATCCCCTGGAGAAGGGATAGGCCACCCACTCCAGTATTTTTGGGCTTCCTTGGTGGCTCAGCCAGAAAAGAATCCGCCTGCAATGCAGGAGACCTGGGTTCGATCCCTGGGTTGGGAAGTTTCTACAACAGCTACCCACTCCAGTATTCTGGCCTGGAGAATTCCATGGACTATGGAAAATGTATGTATTTAGCTTGTACAATTTGGTGTTTTGGTATATGTATACATTGTGAAACTATCACCATAATCAAGTTCATTAACATATTCATCATGTCACATGGTTATGATTTTCTTTTCTGTTTTTTCTTTGTAGTGAGAACACTTAGGGGCCACTCTCCTAGCAAATTTAAAGCACAATGCAGTATTAACTACAGTCATATTGTGTACATCAGATCCCCAAACTTATTCATTTGCATAGCTGAAACTTTACCTCCTAAATTATCCCTCCCCTCCCCTGCATAACCCCAACCCCTGGCAACCATCAGTCCTAACCCTCTGCTTCTGGGAGTTTCACTCTGTTAGATCCCACACATATGGAAGATCACCCAGTACTTGTCCTTTTGTGTCTAGCTTATTTCACTTGCCATAATGCCACCTAGGTTCATTCATATTGTCCTAAATGACAGGATTTACTTTTTTTTTAAAGGTTGGATAATATTCCATTGCATATACACGATTTTCTTTTATCTATTTGTCCACAAACTGCTGTACACCTGAAACTAACACAACATTGCAAATTAACTTCAAATTTTAAAAAAATGGTAAAAAAAATAAGTCAACTCAAAATACATTAAAGACTTAAATATAAGACCTGAAGCCATAACACTAATACAGGAAAACACAGGAAAAAAGTTTTTGATAATGGTCAGGGTGGTGAGTCTTTGGATACTGAAAACACAGGCAACAAAAGCAAAAATAGGTGAGTGAGATTGCATTAAACCAAAAAGGTTGAGCACAGAAACACTCAACAGAGGGAAAAGACAATGTAGGGAATAGAAGAATAGATGTGCATAAGTGGTTAATATCCAAAATTGGTAAGGGACTCATAAAACTCAAAAAAAAAAAAGAATCTAATAACCTGAATATAAAATAGGCAAAGGACATGAATAGATATTTCTCAAAAGTAGGCATACATATGGCCAACAGTATATGAAAACACATTCATTATCACTAATCATGTGGGAAATGCAAATCAAAACTACCATGAGATACTGCCTCACCCCTGTCAGAGTGACTGTTCTCAAAAAGGTAAAATCTAAGTGTTGGTGAGGATGAGGAGAACAGGGAACACTTACAAACTATTGATTGGATGTAAATTGGGGTGGCCATTATGGAAAACAGTATGGAGGTTCTTCAAAAAATTAAAAATAGAGCTACCATATGATCCAGTAGTCCTACTTCTGGGTACTCACCAAAAGAAATACAATCAGTGCCTTGAGATAACCCTCCCCCATTCACTGCAGCGTTAGTCACCATAGCTAAGATATGGACACAATCTAGATTGATCTATTTACAGATGGATTAAAAAAAAGAGTGTATATGCAATGGAATATTATTCAACTTTAAGAAAAGAAGTAAGTCCTGTTGTTTATGATAATGTGAATGAACCTGGATGACATTATGCTAAGTGAAATAAGCTAGACACGAAAAGACAAGTACTGGGTGATCTCCCTTATGTGTGGGATCAATCTAACAGAGTGAAACTCACAGAAGCACAACCATAGATATGAAATACATATAATGTAAAATAAACAGTTATATGGGCATATATTATATATTATATAAATATATAATAATATACATTATATAATATATATTACATATATCAAATAATTATATATTATATAGCTATCTATTATATATTACCATTTTTATTACTGTAGCTTTGTAATGTGTTTTTTAGAATATTTATTTATTTGGCTGTGCAAGGCCTCAGTTGCAGCATGCAGGATCTTCGATCTTCTTGTTGCAGCTTGTGGGATTTAGTTCCTTGACTGGGATCAAACTTAGGCCCCCTGCCTTAGGAGCACACAGTCTTACCACACAGACCACCAGGGAGGTCCCTGTAGTGTATTTTTAAAAAGAAAGTGTATTACCCCCACTTTGTTGATCTTATTCAAATTGTTTTTGCTAGTCGGGGGTCTTTTGTTTCATGTCAATTTTAGGATTTTTTTTTTCTATTTCTGTAAAGAATGCTTTTGGGGTTTTGATAGTGAATGTGCTGAATCTATAGACCCATTTTGGGTACAATGGACATTTTAATAATATTCTTCTAATCCATGAAAATAGGATGTCTTTCCACTCACCTATGTTTTCTTTAATTTCCTTCATCAGTGGTTTATTAATTTTTAGTGTACCAGTCTTTCAACTCTTTGGTTTATTTCTAAGTTGCTTTTTCCTTCTTGCTATTGTGATGGAATTGTTTTCTCTATTTCCTTGTAGAATAATGTGTTGCTTGGATAGAATTGAGACCCATTTTTTATATGTTTTTTATCCTGCAACTTTACTGAATTCGTACTAACAGTTTTTTTTGGTTTTTGTTGAGTTTTGAGAATTTTCTACATATACTATCATGTCATCTGCAAACACAATTAATTTTGCTTCTTCCCTTCCAATCTGGATGACTTTTATTTCCTTTTCCTGTCTAATACTCTGGCTACAACTCCTAGTACTATGCTGAACAAAACAGATGAGAGTGGGCATCTTTGTTTTATACTGAATCTTAGAGGAAAAGCTTTCATTTTTGCCCATTTATTACGGTATTGGCTGTGTTTTCCTTGGTGGCCTCATTGGACTGAGGAAAGTTCCTTCTACACTGATTTTGTTGAGAGATGTTAAAAAAAGTATTTATTTATTTCTTTATGGCTGTACTGGGTCTTGGTTACTGCCCGGGCTTTTCTCTAGTTGCCATGAGCAGGGGCTACTCTTCACTGCAGTAGCCGGGCTTCCTTATTGCAGTTGGTGTGTCTTGTTGCAGAACATAGGCTGTGGGGCAGGCGGGCCTTCGTGGTTGTGGTTCCTGGGCTCTAGAGCACAGTCTCAGTAATTGTGGCACACAGGCTTAGTGGCTGTGAAGTATGTGGGATCTTCCCGGACATCTCCAGCATTGGCAGGCAGATTCTTTAGCACTGAGCCACCAGGCAAGCCCCTGTTGAGGGTTTTTAATCATGAATGGATGTTGACATTTGTCAAATGTTTTTCTTGCATTGATTGAGATGATCATGTGATGTTTAATCTTCATGCTGAACTATCTTTATATGCCAGGGATAAATCCCACTGGTTCATGGTATATGATCTTTTTAATGCATTATTAAGTTTGGTTTGTTAGTGTTTTGAGGATTTTTGCATCTATGTTCATCAGGGATATTGGTCTATAGCTTTGGCTATGCCATGTGGCTTACAGGATCTTAGTCCTCTGACTATGGATTGAACCCAGGCCCTAGCAGTGAAAGCAGAGTCCTACCCTGGGGCATGAGGGAATTCCCTCTTATGGTGTCTCTATCTGGGTTTGGTATCAGGGTGTCAGATGCTGGCCTCATAAAATGAGTTTAGAAGTGTTCCCGCTTCTTCTGTTTGGAAGAGTTTGAGAATTGGTATGAATTCCTCTATGAACGTTTAGAATTCATCCATGACACCATCTAGCCCTGGGCTTTTCTTTGTTGGGAAGGATTTGATTACTAATTCAATCTGCTTTATTTGTTATTAGTCTGCTCAGAATTTCTTCTGTTTCTTCTTGATTTAGTTTTGGCGGGTTGTATGTTTCTAGGAATTTATATATTTCATCTAAGTTATCCAGTTTATTGGCATATAATTGTTCACAATAATCCCTTATTATCTTTTAATTCTTAATAGCTGAGGCATCTGTTGTAATGGCTCCTCTTTCCTTTCTGATTTTTAAATTTTGAGTCTTCTTTTTTTCTGTTAGTCTCACTAAGGGTTTGTTGGTTTTGTTTATATTTTCAAAAAACCAATTCCTATTCCCCCCCCCCCGTTTTTCTATTCTCTATTTGATTTGTGCCCTCTATTTGATTTACTTTTGCTCTAATCTTTATTGTTTCTTTTATTTTGCTAGCTTTCAGCTGAGCTTGTTCTTTCTCCAGTTCTTTGAGATGTAAAGTTATGTTGTTTATTTGAGGTCTCTCCTCTTTTTGAATGTTGGAGTCCATCATTATAAACACTCCTCTTAGTGCTGCTCTTACTGCATCCCATAAGTTATGGCATGTTATATTTTCATTTTTGTTTATCCCAACATAGTTTTAAAATTTCCTTTTAATTTTCTCTTTGACTCAATCATCATTCAAGAATGTTTGTAGTGTCCACATATTTGTGAATTTTCCTATTTTCTTACTATTTTGATTTCTAGTTTCATTCCATTTTAGATGGAAAAGATACTTAGAATGATTTTAATGTTAAATTAATTGCAGTATGTTTTGTGACTTAACACATGATTTATCCTGGAGAATATTTCATG
The DNA here is from genome assembly GCF_023699985.2 of Odocoileus virginianus. Taxonomy (NCBI): domain Eukaryota; kingdom Metazoa; phylum Chordata; class Mammalia; order Artiodactyla; family Cervidae; genus Odocoileus; species Odocoileus virginianus. Next base: position 53,386,282 of record NC_069682.1, read on the forward strand.
TGCATTTGAGAATAATATTTATTCAGCAGTATATATCTGTTAAGTCTTAGTGTCTATGTGTTTGTTATGTTGTTCAAGTCAGCTGTTGGGTAGATCATTCAGAAGGAAAATCAAACTTGAAAGGCTATTGATTTTTGCATGTTCATCTTAGAACTCTGTTCTTTGCTAAATTCTCAATTTTTAGTAATTGTTTTTCTGTGAACTTTTGGGGGGAGTTAAGTTATTTAATTATATCATTTGTGATGAAGAATAGTTTTATTTCTTTCCAATTCTCAGACCGCTAATTGTTTTCTTTTGTCTAATAGAATTCGCTTATATGCTCCATAAAATGATATAGTATGGCAACCTTGTCTTTTTTTATTCTTATTTCTGACATTGGTAGAAAAGCTCTAGATTTTCTTCATCAAGTAAAATGTTGAGTATTGGAGAAAAATATCTTATAGATGTATCATATTTAATAATTTATATATAGCATTTATATAATATAATTAATGTTATGTATATGTTACATAACTTCATCATATTAAGGGAGCATCCATTAATCACTATTTTCTTGGATTATTAAAAAATATAAATAGGTATTAAATTATGGCAAATATTACTGTTTTGCTAATATTGAACCAACCTTGAATTCAAAGAATAAATCTCACCTAGGCATGATGTTTTATTTTTTTAATCTAATATTGGATTCTGCTTGCTTATATTTTAAAGCTTTATGATTGATATTCATAAATGAGATTGATCTATAATTTTATTTTTGGATGCAATCTTTGGCATGTTTTAGAATCAGTGTTTTACTTTATAAAAATAATTTTGAAATTTTCCTTTGGTTATATGCTTGAATAATTTAAGTAGCATTAGAATTATTTGAACTTTAAAGATTTAGTAGAATTCCCCTATGTAACTACCTGGGTCTGCCTTTTTCCATTTCCTCACTATATATAAAGAATCCTTTCTTCCCTTTCATCCTAGATTCTTTTTTTATGTATACATTACTGAAAAAAAATCAAATGAATCATAGGTAGATAGTTCTGTGAATTTTCTCAAATAGAATATGCTTGCTTAGTCAGCATTTAGATCAAGAAACAGACCCTGGAGCCCCATAAACCACCTTCATGTGTTCTTGCACTCTCTAGCTTCCCACAAGAGCCTGAAGCTCTTTGGTCATGGTGTTCTCTAGGCTCTGTATTTTTTTTTTTCTATATTATATGGTCTGCTTAGTCTTTTTTTTTTTTTTTTTTTTGATCTCCAATCAATTTTGATTAACCAGTATTTTTCTGGAAAATTATCTATTTCATCCAAGCTTTCAAACTGATTTACATATAATTATGCAAGTTAGTTCTTTATGATTTGAATGTTTTACCTGTTGTACTCCCTAATCCTTAAAAACAACAGGTTCTGGCTGGAAATGTTCCATTAAGGTCCATGCAACAAAAGATTACAAATCCATGTGTGTGTGTGTGCGCGCGCGCGCATGCACGCGCACACGCACGCATGAGTGTGCAATACTGTTATTGAACAGATACTTTTCTGGCTGGCTGGCTAGCTAGCTAGCTATTTATTTAGCCATGTAACTATCTTGCTAACCTGGTATCTCTGTATATTTCACATGGTAGAGAGAATGAAGGGCATCTACAAAGCATGTGCATTCCAGATGAAAGAGCTGATTGGGGCGTCCTGTTCTTTCTGCTTTAGGCTAAGATATACCATTTTGCAACCAGGAGAGAGAAGCCAAGAGAATTGTGGAGGCATTGGCTCTGCCATTTGATGAGCTGCCGAGATAAAACCAGGAAACACCTACCTCCAGAATTCTTGGTGAGAGACGTAAGCCTCTGTTTGTTCCACTCCAAGTCAGGTTCCGTTATGTGTAGCTGAATACATTCCTAACTGATACAGAGAACAAGACAGGCAAAATCAGACAATTGTTTTGTTCATAGTATATAACTGTTAATACATAGAAAAATTATCATAGAGACACTAAATTCCCCAACTCTCTATTAGCAACCTGAGTAGCAGTTACACTAATTGAGTATTTCATGATCTTTAGAGCGTAACCAGTGTTAAAAGCATAGTCTGCATAAATTATTCACAATGTCTTAGATATATTTTACCTTTTTTATTTTTGTACAGTGGGGTAACAGATTGGGCACATCTTACATGGATGATAGGGTACATTCTCCTAGGGTTTCAAAATGATTAAGTGGAATAACCCCTACAAAGGGCCTAGGACACTGTCTGGCACATAAAGTGCCAGTAAAGTGCTCCATAAATGCTAACAATAATATTTTAATAATTAATATCGATAAAGAAGAGTGATGTTTGCTACTGGTAACTCATACTTAAATGAACAGCTCCTTCTTATCCTCTGTATTCCAGTAAGAAAAGCCTCCTCCTCCAAAAAGCCCTCCCTGGCTATTCTATCTCAAGTGGAATCCCTCCAGTGGTTCCCATTCCCCATTGCCCCCAACCTGTTTACTAGCCCAGAGGCCTTGTCATCATCTGTAATTCAATTATTTATTTGGTAAATGCATGTCTCCCCTGAGAGATGTAAACCCCATGAGAGCTGAATTCCCAGTGGCTGGCATAGATTCTCTACTCTCTATTTGTTGAATAAAAAGACCAAAAAATGTCCAAGAAACCATTATGATAAGAGAATACCATTTGACATAGAAGGGCTGTGATGAGGTGGCCATTTCTTTGGGGATAATTTTGAAAGTGAAGATGGGTAAAAATTCTAGACCTTCTTCAAACTAAAGCTTCATCAGGCCACTTAGTGGTTTATTATTAGTGGTAAAGAATCTGCCTGCATTTCAGGAGACATAGGAGATGCAGTTTCAATCCCTGGGTTGGGGCGTGTGTCCAGTGTCACTCTGAGGGAGCAGGACCCTCCTCCCTTCCACTCTGCTGCCTACTCACGAATCTCTCTACCCCCATCACCACCGGCTATGGAATCCAATGGAGTCATGCAGGATTTCCCCTTGGGGTCCTGGGTCATGGTCTCCCCACAACTGACATCCTGGAAAGACTAGCAGGAGACCCTCTCTCTTTTCCCGTATTGTCTACAACTATAGGACCTGATAGCAGCCAAACAGTGGGCTTTGGCTACCTGAGTTTGAAGCCCATCTTCCCTGCTTACTAACCTTTCTTGGGGCAAGTTACTTTGGCCTCTCTAGGCCGTGTTTAGTCATTGGTAAAAACGGCGGAAACAGCGGACCTTGCTTGCTTAGGCGCTGATGGGTGCCTGGTAGATGCTGGATAACTGATTCTTATTACCTTCCTTCTGGACGTCATCACAATCTCTGCCAGTTTTGATCAGCAAGGGCCTGGGGTTCTGGGATTGCATTTTTCACGTATACATGTTCTATAGCCTGAGAGTTTGTTTCCTAACTGTGATGGATATGTGGCCACCGCTATGGCAAGTGAAAGTGGATTATTCGGAGAAGGTTCTAGAATCCCTGGGTGGGTGGGGCCTCTTGGCGGCCATCTTGGAAGAGGGGCTGGGGAGCTATTCTCTGCCAGCACTTTACCTGGATGGGTGTTTTTATGGTGGGCTGGTCCTGTAGTTGTTGCCAAGGGTTTAGTGTTTATTTGGTGTACTTTGGAGGATTATGTGAATATAAGGGGTCTTTGGATGTATTTGCATAGCAAGCACTCATGTCGATTGTATGTTCATTTGGATGGCTTTTGAGTGCCATTTTGTGATGAAATCTCGCTAGTAAGCACACAATTTTTATGTGGAATGAATGTTACATAGGAACTTTGGGAAGGTTAATGGATAGGGGGTGTTTGCTACTTTTCTTGCCCTTGGTGGCACACTCTTTGCTCACCTCTGCAGTACTGAGCTTGAGGAGTAATTGGCTGGGATTAAGTTGACCTGGAAAATAGAACAGGAAATAGGGTTTGGGCCTGATGTACAGAGTCAACTTAACTGATGTCCCATTTGGCCTGTTTCAGAGGGTGCAATGGTTGATGCTGGGGGTGAGCTGGTCTCTCCCTCCCAATCTTTTGGGAAGCCACACCATGGGTGACCATGAGCTTAAGGGATGAGCCTGGGGATGAAGGACTATAGGGAGCCCAAGAGGATCTCAGGTCCAAGCCTTAACCCATTAAGGATTCAGTGAGTTTGGTGTGGGACCTATGAGTGCTGGTGCCCATTCCCTCCCCCAGCAATGGTGTAAGATTTTTATTTGTATTTCACTTCATTATGAGTGAAGCTGCATGGTTTCCCCAATGTTAGTTAGTTGTACCTTTTTAGAAAGTGAAATTGCTTGTTCTTGTACTTTGCTCATTTTTGTGATGGGCTTGTTTATTCTTAACTCTTTGCTTATGAGGGAAATTAACCTGTTGTTATAGATTTTTACCCAGTCTTCACCCCAGCCCCCATTCACATTTAAGTTTTGTACTCTCCTTGGCCAACCCCCCCTTTATGGTTTTTAAATCTTATGTCATGCTTATACCTTCTATAAACCAATATTTTATTTTTAAGGCAGCCATTTTAAAGATGTATTTTTATATTTAAATATATGTTTTTGACCCACATTGAGTCCATTTGTATATGGAATGAGGGTAGGGATAGTTATTTGTACCTTTTTAAAAAGTAAAATTGCTTGTTCATATACCTTGCCCATTTTTGTGATGGCTTGCTTATTAATTCTTAGAGGTTCTTTGCTTATTAGGCAAATTAATCCTTTCTTACATATTTTTACCCAGTTCCACCCCACCCCCGTTCATATTTGATCTTACATTTTATACAGCCCTCTCCTACTCCATCCCCCACTCCCACTATACATTTTTTTAATCTTAGGTCATGCTTAGATGGGCCTTCTATAAACTAACATTTCAGTTGTAAAAATTTTAAAACATTTTAAAAGTACACGTTTGTGTTTAAACATATGTGTTTGCCCAACACTGAGTTCATTTGTGTATGGGATGATGTAGAGATAATTAGTTATTTGTACTTTCTTAAAAACTAAAATTGCTTGTTCATGTATCTTGCCCATTTTTGTGATGGCTTATTAAATAAGAGCTTTTTGCTAATTAGGGAAATTAATCCTTTCTTATGTATTTTTACCCAGAGTCCACCCCAACCCCATTCTTATTTGATTTTAAATTTTGTGTAGCCATCTCCCACCCCACCTCCCCACCCCCACTTTATATTTTTTTAATCTGAGGTCATGCTTAGAGGGGGCTTCCTTAAGATTTTAATTGTAAAAATCGCCATTTTAAACATACATGTTTGTATTTAAACATATGTGTTTGACCAACACTGAGTTCATTTGTGTGTGGGATGAGGTAGATAGTTATTTGCAGCTTTTTAAAAAGTAAAATTGCTTGTTCATGTATCTTGCCCATTTTTGTGATGGCTTGCTTATTAATTCTTAAGAGCGCTTTGCTAATTAGGATAATTAATTCTTTCTTACATATTGTTACCCAGTTTCCACCCCTACCCCCACCCTGATTCATATTTTATGTACAGTCCTCTCCCATCTCCCCACTCCTGCTTTATATTTTCTAATCTTAGGTCATGCTTAGAGAGGTCTTCTACAAACTAAGATTTTAATTGTAAAAATCACTATTTTTAAAGTACATTTTTATATTTAAACATGTGTTTGACCCACTGAGTTCATCTGTGTATGAGATGAGGTAGAGGTATTTAGTTATTTGTACCTTCTTAAAAAGTAAAATTGCTTGTTCATGTACCTTGCCCATTTTTGTGATGGGCTTACTTATTAATGCTTAAGAGCTCTTTGCCTATTAGGGAAATGAATCCTTTCTTACATATTTTTACCAAGTTCCTACCCCTGCCCCCATTCATATTTGATTTTAATTTTTTTACAGTCCTCCCCCCATTTAAATTTTTTTAATCTTAGGTCATGCTTAGAGAGGCCTTCTATAAACCAAGATTTTAATTGTAAAGATAGCCATTTTTAAAGTAACTTTCTGTATTTAAACATACATGTTTGCTGCACATTGAGTTCATTTATATATGGAATGAGATAGGGATCCAGCCCAATTTTTCCCCAAATCACTATACCATTTGTTTGTAACTATTTGATAGCTTTGTACCAGCTTTATTCCTCCTGACCCCATACCTCCCACCACCCCCCCACCATTTTTACTGAGTTATAATTGACAAATTTTAATATATTTAGTGTGTACTGTGTGATGATTTAATATACATTGTATACACTATTTCTTGAGTAAATCCACTTGATTTGCATTACTGCATTACTAAATTCCTCCCACCCAATTGAGATGTTGGATGGACAGAGAGCTGAAAAGCAGACACCTATTTTGGGGAGAGTAGATAAGTAGGCACATCATGAGATAGTATATAAAGGTATAAGTTGGTAGAATACTTGGATAAGGCAGCAATGATCAAAGTATAGAATTTTTTGATGGACCTTAGTGGTTTTCTTCTGGGAGTGGGTTTGGGAGGAGGACAGGGTGGACATTTGGTATTGTCTGAAAATTGTTTTCAGAAACCCAAAATTAGGTCAACAAAAAGTATGGCAAGATTTTACACCCACTTACAACCTTGGAGCCTTGTCACCTAAACATGGGGGCCTCCCAACTTTTGATGTAGACCAAACCCTGAACAGTGCGTGTTTGCTCGAAACCGCAAATAATTCACAGGAGTCACATCTTTGCTTACATTTAATTTTTATTTTGATTTTTTTAATGCTGCACAACACGATATTTATTTCATTTGCTTCATTTATTTCATTTATTTCTGTTTGCTGCTATTAGTTACTTAAAGAGAGAAGGGAACATTTGTGGCCTTTTTTTCTTAATCTTAATCTATAGGCCGCCTTAAGCTTTCTAAATTTAGAATATTTAAGCAAGCTGTAGGGTAAAGGGGGTTTCGCAAAATCACTTGAGGGAAAGGAAAGGTTGCTTTGTTAATCATGCCCTATGGTGGGTGATCAACTGCGTGTACAATTATATCTTAACTTTTAATTAATTGTGCTTAAGGCCTTAACTAAATTTTGAGGTTCCCTTCTTAGAGCAGCTCATACTGACGGAGGTGCATGCGCTGGATGATGTCACGGCAGTCGTTGAACACACGGCGGATGTTCTCGGTGTCCACAGCGCAGGTGAAGTGAGGGTAGCAGTAGTGGCGCCCATCTCCACTAGCAGTGCTGATTCTCTGTGGGGACAGAAGGAATGGTGGTCAGTGACACCTCGCCAGTAACTCACCAGTAGATGTCATCTACCACGTTCTGCCCACCAGTTATTGACATTATGGTGAAACAATCCCCAACTGAAGGGCACAAAGTCTAAGAGTCACGCTGGCTATCGGTGAAATAACATGGAGGAACTGGATGGTTTGATCCTCAGATTTAGAATTAAGTAAACAGTCTCTACTCACCAGAAATTCATCTCGAATGAAGTACTTGGCCCGGGTCACGCGTGGGTCCTCTCCGGGCTCGGGAGTCGCTGCAAAGAATATAAATATTTTGTTACTTAAGTAATTAGAATGAGATTCTTTTGCTCCCCCTACAGACCCCTTATAGTATGGTGGTGGCGGCTGGGGAAGTGGAGTTCCATTCTTAGAGATCATTCATTTTTAAAATCAAGAACAGAAATCTTTAACATATGCAAGACCCTATGGGACCAATGGGTACTAATCAACTGCAGAAGGCCATACGTACCATCCTCAGGAGTAGTGTAGCGAGCAAATTCTGGAAAGTAGTCCTCAATCTTCGATTTTCCAGCAAGGACTTTCTCAGCCAGCAGATCTTGCTTGTTGAGGAACAGAATCACAGAGATGGTGCGCAGCCATCTAAGAAAGAGGGAAGCGGGTTTATTGCCCAGGAAAAGAAAGTATTCTTTTTGCAAGTGGTTTGAGATGCTTGCACAAGAACTTGTACAAGATTCTCTTCTACTGACCTTGACATCAGTAGGGAGGAGATGGGAGGGGGCTGTCACTGCACAAACCTGTTGTTCCAGATGCTCTTGAAGAGGTTCAGAGCCTCCTGCAGGCGGTTGGTCTGGTTGTCCTCCCGAATGACCATGTTGTAGCTGCTGCTGGCAACCACGAAGATGATGGCAGTCACATCTTCAACACAAGAAAGCACACATAAGGCATGTCATCAGAGAAAGTGATCCTTAACAATTAGAAAAGCACAATGTCCTTAAAGAGCGGAGAAGAACACGGCTTCCGTACCATTGAAGCATTGGATCCATTTGCGGCGTTCATCGCGCTGGCCGCCCACGTCAAACATGCTGCAGGAGAGAAATGATACCCGGTCACTCCAAGGGCCAACACTGGTCCACTGCTCTCCCTACCAGAGGGAATGTCAAGATATCTTTTTTTTTTTTTTTTAAAGGGAACCATTTACTTACTGGAAGTTGACTTTGTCCACCTGGAACTTGGTCTCAAAGATTCCAGAAGTCAGGACACGGCAGCGAAGCAGATCCTAAAACAGAATCTCAGGTCAAGGGGTCTCAGTGACACCAACTAAAACCCGTTAATAACTGCCAACCTGGAGTTGACAGTTAGTGGGGACAGAGGGCTCCGAGTCCTCTGCGTATGAGAACGTTTGCGTACCTGGTCGCTGGGCACGTAGTCATCCTGCTTGATGACATCAATCTTGTCCAGGAAGCTGGGAGAAAAACAGGTACCAGGGTGACCACATGCTCATGCCACTTCGTCCACCCACTATTCCTGCCTCTCTGCAAAGACCAGCTAATGGAAATGATCACCCCACAGTTCCATGGCATTAAGTCAGTGGGAATTTTATGTGTGTTCACGAAGCTTATGATTTCAAGCTTATGCTTTAAAGAGGTTAGAGCAAAGATAATATAAGATAAATGTACTTGGCTGAGCAGTAGTAGGTCTAGGAATCAGGAACTCGGAGTCAGCTCTCCTGGCCTTGTTTTAATTTTAAAAGGTTAGTTCTGTGCAAATCAATCAGCTGATTGATTTTGTGCCATTTGATAATGACTGAGTTAAAGTCAAATTGTTTGCCTTTGATTAAAATGGCAAGTAGTCTGAAAATTGTACCCTTCCTGTCATTTAGTTTTTTAAAAAATGAAAAAAAAAAAAAAAAAGACACATTTAAAAGCAGCAAGGATTTTTTTCCCTCCCAAGGGACTAATGAAAATGAGATTGTTTGAGTTACTCAGAAAGGGTATCCCTTCCTTCTACTTGTAAGAAGGGGCTGGGCCCTTACCACACTGAACAGGAAACAGACACAAAGTTCCCTTCCGTTCTACTTGGTCTATGAAATAGCACAGTCCAGATATTAAACTTTAGTGTTTTCAAAAACCCTCACAGCCACCCAGGTTAGGGGTCCTTATTCAGGCTGGGAGCACTGCACAGTGGAGGGGTGGAGGTCTTAGGGGCCATCCTTAATGATGAGAAAGCTTTAGGGAAAAGTGTTTTCTACCTCCCTCTCCACAGCTATACACTCTCCCCAAAGCAAAAGGTACCTTGGCTTGTGTTGCCAGACTAGATAACACTGTTAGGAAAAATAATTTTTAAAACACGAATTACTGTGTTAATGTTAAAACCAGCTTCCCCCGCCCCTTGGGAGGAGGGGTCTGGAATTATTTTAAAGTGGGCTAATCAGAGGAAGAAAATCACAAAGAAAGAAAAGTCTATTTAAAGAAATTCTGTACCTTTTTTTTTTTTCCTCTTTCCTCCTTCCTTTTTACCAGTTTAAAGTTAGTCTGGCTTAGAGGATATACTAACTTGCCCAATCAGTCTTACATTACAGTACCAGTCCAGAAATAGCTCCCCAGCCGCCCTGGCCTCCAGCATGTTGCCATGGCAACAGAACCACAGTTCTAAAAATAGATCATCAGCACCAAATCTTGTGAGAGAGACATCTGGAGTGGGGCCAGCCAAACCCCTGCTCAACAAATAAAAACAGGCACCTTAAGAAATGGGCAAGGTAGCAGTAGATCAACTTTTTAACATAAAGGCAGTGAAACCAGAAACACACTGGTCACTGCAGGGGCAGAGCTGCTTCTTAATCACTGGTCTGGGGAAGACATTTTATAAAATTTGAGCTGTGTTCTCTTTTTCTTAGAGTTTCCTTAAAACTTTCCATAAACTGCAAATGTTGTCTTTTTCAGATAAAGTTGCAGGAGTAATTGAGTGTTGCTTTAAAAAAAAAACACAACTTTTAAATGGTGTGAGATTTAAAAAAAAAAAAGCTGGCTAAACTGTTAATTAATGAAGTTGTTACACCCTCCCCCCTTCCAGAGCACTCCAAACCGGGATGGTTAAATCCTTCTAATCTTGTACCTGTACTTCTGACTTGGATCCAAACTACAAAAGGCAAACAATTCCAGGATTTCCATTTGTTTTGCATTACTATAATTAGCACTTCCAGCTTTAAGCTCAAACTTTTGAGAAAATCAGAGACTTTGTTGTAGAGGGGGTGGGGGTTGGGGGGGGGATGTCACAGAGACTGGCCAAGATGGACTTTTTTTTTTTTCTTACTCGTTGAAAAAATATACAGATTTGCTTGTATATGAAATCACAAAATAGCTATATGTGTGACAACTGAAAATAATCAAATGCACTTCCAATGGGAAGGCAGGGCCAGGGAGAGAGAAATTGATAGGCTTCACAGCCCCTAACATAAGCTCTTGTGATGTGTAGATAACAGGAATCTGGGCACTTGCTTTGTGTTTGCAGTTGGAGTGCTGTCACCTCTTCCTCCCTCCTGTTTATTCAAGTGGTTTTCATAAGTTCCTCAGGCGTGGGGCTCCTAACTAATGCAATTTTAGCTTTTTGTGAGCCAGCCGGGTACTGTGTTCCTGGTTACTTAATATTTTCAATAGCAAAATTGTGTGTGTTTCAGTTACTTACATAAGAGAGGCTGAAACATCACAAATATCTCTTGCCCTTCCCCTAGTCATAAAAGACAATCCAACTTGAGAATAAATGATAACTGAGACTGCTGAGTACATTTGTGCAACATCAGCAAACAAACGATACCTTTAAAATATCTTTTATGGCTCTGAACATCACATATTTGCTATATTATGTACAGGATAAGGAAGGTCGTAAACTATTTAAAAGGCAACTTTCCAGCTGTGTTTATCACATCACTGGAAGAGAGCCCATGAAGGGACACAGCAAGGACCCCATGGGGGGAGCATCCTTGAATTAAGCCCGGTGTGAATGAATCAATAAGGATAGGAAATGGAATTCAACACAATACCCAACTCTAGATGAACTAGACATATTGGACTCTGGCAGCTACTACACTACAGTCACTTACCTGATAGCAGAAACAGCAAAGCAATGGACTGACCACGAAGGAGGGGGGAGGCCTATTTTTGCCACACTGTTCCTCTTTGTCATGTTTTTAAATTACAGCAATAAAATATGATAGTTCTACCTTATCCAAAGTGTGAAAGCTGTCCTATCTCCCCGCAAGCTTTGAGGTCAATTCAATTAATTACTTCAAGGTAATTAATTATGAACATCACTTTACTGCAGGTAATTATCATTTTGCTCTACCAGGCATTACCTGTTTGTATAAAAATAATGTCACTGCACTAAAAAGTGCAATTAAGGGCTTTATAAAACCAGTGAATTGGACTAGAACTTTCAAACTGCAGGTGGGAATAACTGGCTGGCTTCTCTGAAAAGTAACTTGAACAGTGTGAGTTGTGGTTTTTAGGATGTTCTCCATGCGTTCGTGTGTGTGTGTGTGTGTGTGTGCGTGCGTGTGTGTGCGCACTGATGCGGAGACAGTGTACTTACTACTGGGCGCAGTCAATCAGCTGGTACTCGTTGGAGCGCTCATAGCAGGCACGCACCCCTTCATCCTCCCAGAGAGCCTTGGCATGCTCGTAGAATTCCTGAAAGTGAACAGAGAGGGAATGTTCAGACACAGGGGCTGCTCCCAGTGAGACCAGACTTCACCCTGCCACCAACCCTGGGTGCGATTATTCCCTGTTTTGAGGCAAACTAAGGAGTGAGTGTTCATAAAGAACTTCCGACGTGCTACACGTATTTGGAAATTGAGACCAGCTGATCTCTTATTGTGGATTACTGGTCTTGGGTAGTTTTCATACTATACTTTTTGGGAGTGGGATGAAGGGCCAAACTAAACTAGTGAATAAGTTTCTTTCTTCACACAATTGCTTACCTAGGAGGAATACAAGCTACTTAGGACTTTGCCAATAAATGATTTGATGTCATGGAGATGAGACATCTCATTTATGAAGATGTGGTGAGACCGAAGTTTTCCTTCCAGGGAAGTGTGAATTTTAGGAAGAAATATTATGATTGGGAGCCGTTGGCAAATCTGACCTTGTCAGTCAATGCCTATCAATCAAAGGAGCAGTTGGTTTTAAACTGCAATAGGTCACAGTTCATATGTCATCTGACGAAAAAAAAATTTTTTTTTTAAATTAATTATATGGGGGCAATCTTCCCTTACAAGGGAAGAAAAGGTTCTTCTGCAATGTGAATGCAGCAAGAAAAGAGTCAAAGCTCAATGGGAGGACTCTTAAGAGTCACCATCCTGGTGCATTTTAAATAGGCTGCCTTTTTTCACCTATTAGAGCTATAGAATCACAGAAGAGTCTGTGTTGGGCATTATGTATGCTGTTTACTGCTTGACTCTTCTTTTATTTTTTCTTATTTAAGAGAATTTACCTAGCCATACTTATTAATACTGCTTCCTGGATAGGAGACATTTGCAGCCAAACCCATTTAAAATATACAAACACAAATTCCCACGAAATCCTGACAAAAGGCAACAATAAGTCATTGTTTTTGCTGTAGACAAGTCTTTTCCTTCTGGACCTTATAAACTTGCCCATCTTTCCATCTTGTTTCCTGTTCCCCTCTTATAAACTATTCTTCCCCCACTAAGGGTCAAAACATATATATGCTTAGGACATGGGCAGTTCTCTGTTCCCTAAAAATAGTTCTTTATGGAGCCGACAAATCTGTGCAAAAAGTGTCCTGCACGCCAGCCAGGGAACAGAGAAGACAATCCCTGTGTTATGACATTTAGGTGAGGGCCTTTTGTAATTTTCTTTATTAATAATAATGAGAAAAGACTTCATTTGCCCCAAGGCAAGGACTGATTTTAGAAAAAAATTTAGTAACAGTTAAATGGCAAATTGTCTAAAATGAGAATATCTCCCATTTATAAAATTCAGAGCTGGCGCTTCATTTCTTGATATCTCAGAATAGTTTCAGTCAGCTAGACGATTAGCATTTCTGTGCCGTACTCAGCGCATAGTACTTCGTCACAGATGTGTATAAGGGAATAATTAAGGCTGCCACAACTCATGACTTTTTCTTCTGTGAAAATTTACCGTCCAATGCAGTGGGAACAGTCGTACTGAACCGGGATGTTTACTTGTGGAGAGGAGTGAGTCAAGACTGACAAGTGGTGACAGAACTTTACTCAATCGTCTTGAAAAAAGCCCTAAAGATTATTACTAGTTGTTGCTGTCATTTAAAGATTCTTAATGGGTTAACTGTTTTCCTAGCAGTGTCAAAGAACTGGGTTCTGTGGAAGAGTAGTGGGGGAGATCCTGGTGGTGTGGGGAGGGGGTGCAGGCCTGGCTTACGGGAGGGAAATCAAAGTCCGGCACGTTCATCACGCTCAGAATGTAATCCACTCTGAACTGGTTCTCCGGGTTGGCCAGCTCCACAGGGGGCACCAGGTTGCTCATGGCGGCCACGATGGTCTGAAAATGAGGGAGCAAAGGTCAGGGGGGAGAGCGCTGTCTGAAAGGGAGGCTAAAAGAAATGACAGAAAAGGACTAGGCACGTACTTCAATGGCCTCTTTCAGGTTGTTTTTGATGTCCTGCACTTTGGTGGCCTTCTCACTACAGTGGGATTGAAAAGGAAAAAAATCATCATATTGCATCACGTTGACTCACAGTGTTGTTTCAATCACGACTTTCCAACTAAAATAGTATTCTGTTTTCGAAGGAGTGGGGGGGTTCAGATCTGTGCTGAGGTTGGAGGTTCCTGAATAATGGTGGTTTCAAATGATAACCACCCATTGTGTCTTGAGGACACGCCCAAGTGGGGCAGAACCCCAAGCATCTAGATAAGGATTGTAGCTACTGTACCATAAGTGTGGACTGGTTATTTACTATTCAGAGGGGCTTCTACCCTCTTGTGGCCCTCACTGCATACCAGCACTTCCTAAAAGGTTCCTAATGGCCTTTATTAGCATCCCTATTGGGGGTTCAGTTGCTCAGTTGTGTCTGACCCTTTGCAACCCATGTACTGCAGCAGGCCAGGCACCCCTGTCCTGAAGCTTTTGGTGGGGGTGGGGAAGTGTTATTGTAGGGTTAGGTAGGAGGGGAAAGGCCATGGTGTGCCTTGGGGCTTTGTCAGTCACTGGATTAGCATAGGGACCAGCAGTGAATGAAACGTAGGTGGTAGTGTTAATTATAGACTTAAGGGCCCTGTTTTTATTTATTGTAAGTATTGTGTGTCCCTCTATGCGGCCAGCAGCAGTGGACAGTATTTCTAGTTGATGATGTTAATATACATTGATGCCTTGATGTGAATAGGGTAAAATGGAATTCTGCCACCCCTCCCTGGAAGTCTAAGATCTGGGACTTATGGGGGGAAGGGGAGGGAGGCAGTGTGGCCTATGCCCCACAGTTAAGTAGATGTCAGTGGCTTCACTTTTTAATTCTGATTTTAACTTGTACACCTGGGAGGGCAGGTGTGGTCGGTGTGGAACCAGCTACTTGCAGGGTCCCTGGGGCCACAGGTCAAGGCCCTTTGACTTTGGGGAACCCCGATGTTGTGCTTGTCCCCATGTCTTCAGACACTGTCCATCATCAAACACAGCCAAGAAAGGCTCTTTGGGGTTGTGTTTTTAGGGGTTAGGGACCTCTTGCTCGGAGTATAAATCTTGCCACAGTATTGCCCAGAGTGGGTCACCTGTGGGCTAGGGAGTTGGACCACATGCACGATACACCTGTGTATCAGGTCCTGGGAGGTGACAGTGGTTGTCACAAAGATGTCACAGTGCTGTCCTCAGGGGACGGGACAGGACGGGACGGAGGGTCCTGGTGACAGAGGCAGAAGGGGGACAGGGCTTATACTTTTCTTGCTGGGGATTTTTTAAAGAAATCTCTGGAATCCAGTTGTCGATGTATTCACGGGGTTAATTCACCTAGAGTACTGGGATGGAGGTAGAAATGATTAAACACGTAGCACCCCTGGGGAAAGGACACGACAGGACTTCAGCATAGAGGACACTCGGGGAGGGGATGTTAACAGCAAGAGCAGCCGAGCCGGGAGGTCAGTGTGACGTGGGAGGCGGAGGCGGCTCCTGGGTCGGGGGTGTGGCTATGTGATCGACTGCAAAGCCCCGCCCCCCGGAGAACCTGGCCTTCCATCCTTTCAAAAGAAGCCTTTTGCCTATTCGTTTGAGCGGTGGGCTCTCGTTTTCTGAATGATCTCATTTCATCCCTGCCCCAGGGTGCAACTGGCCACTGAGACACTGCCCGTCTCGTATCTGAATGGGGGGGAGCTAGTTTAGAGGTAGTGCCCTCATCAGGGGCTGAAGATGTGTATGCTTTGTGGGTGCAGGGCTACAGATGGTACCAGGAACCCCCTCATGGCTCTTTAATAAAAGTGCTGCAAGGCGGGAAAACTCCAGGAGAGCTGTGCTGCCAACCAGGAGTGGGGGATTTGTGCCCCAACCCCCTGACTCTTAATGCAACCAGCCTAGATTTAAAGGGATCTCATTCTGACCCCCTCTGAGTTTCTGAAATTACTAATAGTGTCCCGACTTGGCGCTACGGCCTAAATCAGGCATCTAGACGTTGGACGTGTGTTTGTCCCCAACCTGCACACAGGAATTCAAAGTTAAAACCCCACAGGACAGTCCCATTCCCATTCATTAGAAAGAAGTTCCATTTCCATAGTAATGAGAGCCTTGGAGGTTTGGTTTTAAGGTCCCACAATAGTTAAAATTATGTATGTCTGGGTATTAATGCCCAAATGAGCCCAAAGCAAGAGATAAGTTATTTCCAGAAACCTGGTTCTTTCATTCAGTTTGATATTTTGGTCTAAGTAGTAGTATGGTAATTGGAAAACTTCCAGTCTTAAATACGGATATTCTGAGAACGTGTTCAGTATTCATCTACGTATGTGAATAGGTGTGGGAGTATATCAAGTATAAAACAGCTAAAATAGAAATCTGAAATCTAATTCGGGTGTGTAATACTAAAACAAAAATTCCTCCATTGAAGCAATTACTATGTAGATAGAGATATTATACTGGGGGTTGGCAGGTCTATCGTAATTTTTACTATCGCTTAATGAATTTAACATTGATTGTGACATTCTCAGAGAAAGTTCTTCATATGTCTTTGAAGTACTGAAAGCCAAAATGTATATCAACTACATACAGAATGCTGATGGATGAAAAGTGGGGGCTGGAAGTAATGTTTGGATTTTGTAACACCCCCTCCCCCCAACATGTATAAAGCCTAAGATCAGGGCTGCTTTATATGCTGGGTTCAAATTTTAAGAGATGGTCACCCCCCGCCCCCCACCTCCAAGTAGGGGAAGGCTATGTTGTATACTGACTTCTATACCTTTTATCTTTATGCTTTTTTTGGGGGGGGGGAGTGGGCAGACAGACAAAAGAAGGAAGACAGAAGACAGACGCAAGATACAGGGATTGCTGAGACATGCAGAGAATTTTTATTTATCACATTTGTTAATACTTAAGTTTTACTTGTAGAACAGAGTCACAGATAGAATAGCAGGCCGTTAGTAGTTATTAGTAGGGTTCAGTCAGGGATCTAGCATAGCATCTAGGAAGTACACAGGAGGTGGTTCAATAGGGACGTGGTTCAATAGGGACGTGGTTCAATAGAGAGGTGGTTCAATAGAGAGGGGTCATAGCTCTCAAATGCCAACTTTTGGTACAGTAAGCTGTCAATCACTGTTTATGCAGATGCTTTGGGTGGTTGATACACTACATATTTGTCAATTAGGGATTACTTTTTTTGTTGATTTTTGTTTGTTTTTTTAGTTTTTTTTTTTTTTTTTTTTTTTTTTCAGTTATCTTTAGCAGTTAGGTGCTGGGGCCCCATCCCCCCACCCCCCACAACAGAATAGTATTCTTATTAGAAGTTCCTAAGACAGGCAATTCCAGCATGCAAAGTGTGATAGGACATAGCCGGGAAGATGAGAAATTGAAGCCATCATCTAGGGGTTATATAGTCTAAAAAAAACAGATGAACAAACATGTGTCAGTTACTTGGTCCCGACCCCCAGTTTCCTTTGCCCCTCCCCTCCCAAGTCACAAGCTATTTTTGAGGTGCCCTAGGCTAGGTCAGTTGGCTCTGAATGTTCTCAGGACAAAGAGCTGCTCCCTCACTGCGTGCTGAATACGCAGAGCAGTGCTTGGAGAAAGTTACCTGGCATGCGTGTATGTGTGAGTGTGATGGGCAGTGCGGATGCAGGAAGTGAAGAAAAAAAAAAATTTGATAATGAGTGGAAAAAGATGGAGGCCATCATTAATTTCCTGTCCACTCGATAAAATTGCAATTATAAAAAGACCAGAGACTTTTCGAGATCATTCTCAACAATGACCTCCCTCCTCCTCAAGGTGCCAAGCATTTATCTCCCCCCCGCCCAATTAAGGACGGTGCGGCACCACGTATTTTAACAGAGGTAAAAAGATTTTTTTTTTCCCAGAGAGGTCTGAAATTTTAACATCAGACCAGCCACAGGGTAGATAGAATTTAGTAGTTTTAAAAACAAGTAGCCAGTTTTAAAAATAAGTAGCCAATTCAAATGGAGAGCTGGGGGTGGGGGATAGAAACTATCAATTTTTGAAATCCTAAACTGACCGTCTTAATGCTTAAGTCTATAGCTTTCCCCCAGCTGGATCTAATTATACTTTAAAGATGGCAAAAAAAAAAAAAAAAAAAAAAAAAATCTGTTTTGCACTTCACTTGCTCTGAAATGACAAGAAAGTGTGTTGTTTGCAAATGTATCTACCAAGATGGCTGATGGCCCTTAAATGATTTTGGTTTTCTTCCCGGGTCTCTGTGTCCTGTTTCCCCGTATGATGTGTGTGTCAGGTGTGCGTGTGTGAAAGTTTTTCTGTTTTTCAATGTGCCTACCCATCGCTGTTGCTCCTTGCAGCCTGCGGGTCCTCTTCGCCGCCCCTTTTAAAGAGAGATTGAAAGCTCACCTAATCTGCAAGGCACCGCAATTTCACAAAATCCCCACACAGCCTCCCTAAATTCCTCAACAAACGGCCGCCATCCTCCCGTTAATTCTTAGGTCGCCTTCATGGCTAAATTGGCACGTCTACTGAGACCGCAGGCCATGGGGGGAAGAATTCCACACCTTCACTGCAGCATTAGCAGAACCCTCTGGAGACTTCCGTCAGGTACAGGAGGGACGGATAATTATTTTCTTGTGCTTTCACTAAATGTACATGCATCAGGGAGCTAAAGCAGTGATTTATCTCACAGTTCTTTGGAGAATATAGCAGCGCGTAAGGCCCCTGATGGTCCCAGACCTCATTCGCCGTGTTGTACTGAACACACAAAGGTCCATGATTTTGGGCCCCTGATTTCCTGGTGCATTATTAATTCCCTCCCTTCTTGGACTTGGGCTGCTACCTATGTTTTTATTTCTATACAACTGTTCCCCACAAATTGTCATCAATTAAAAGTGTGCCTGAACTGTGAGGCCCACAGCAAAAAAAAAAAAAAAAAAAAAAACCCAATTAAAAGAATAAAACCCACTACCACCAAGCCCCTCCCTCCCCAAACCCAATCTTCGTGATTGGCAGGAACTCCTCCTTGAAGGTGGGAGGGGCAGGATGGCTCAAGCTGTATACCAGGTTTTGTAATTGATTAGCTTATTAGCTCATCCAGTGTTAATGGCACTCTTCTCACCCCCAAATGTAAGGGAGTTAGCTAGCGTTGAGTTAGGAAAATCCGCATTTGACCTCTGTGTTTGTGAAGGTCAGATTAATATGCCACGGTTACTCTGCAGAGGTACTCGGCACAGCAGTCTGCGCACAGTTAAGGCAAATATAATAGCTCAGCCCAGCCCTGACAAAGCGCACGTTTACGGAGCAAGGAGGCAGAGACCCTAACCACCGCACAGAAACCCCTTGGGTGGACGGATGTCCTCACTTGGCAGGGAATTCCTAGTGGAGAAGGAAACCGCCTTTGTTGCAATACCGCAGCGAGGATAAAGAAAAAAGGAGGCTCATTTGTATGAGATAAAAATAAGGTTTCTAGGCTCACATAAAGAATTCCCCTGTATGTCACTTTCACAGGCTAAATTTAACATCCTCAGAGATTACCTATGGCTTCCTCTACAAACAGGCAAACTGGGAATGTCTCTTCCTCTTTCGGGAAAAAAAAAAAACACACAACTCAGAAAAGAGAAGTGCTGGTTTAAATGCCTCGTCTGCATTACAGACAGGCTCACTTAGGGGGGAGAAACTTTTCTCTAAAAATTAAACAATTTTAGGGCAATCCACAGAGTAATAAAACTTTAAGTGAATTATTTCAAGGATGTCCTATCTTCTATTGGACCTGAGCTAAGGTAAACAGTGGCTGCTGCATCCTTTTAAAAATGCAGGCCACATCCAATTTTAATCAAAATATTTATCTAGAGGGTACATGGTCAAATTATTTTTGCTTAACAAGCCTCCTGAAGCAGCGCTCCCCGGAAAGTTGCTGGAGGGAAAATTATGCAAGGTTTTTCTTTAAATTACAAAATCACAGCAAAAAGCCTATTTCAGGCTTTTTAATTGACAGACAGCAGTCTCTGGTGGATGGGCTTTACCGAAAGGTGTGTCAAATTAAGAATTTCAGAATTGGTTTGTGACATGTGAACGTGACTTAATCAACATGTACTTGCATACCGGTAACTCATCGGGAGAGCCATTCATAAAACTGGTTAAAAGAGCTCATCCCTCTGAATTTTAAACTTAAAAAGCATCCTAAACTAAATGTCCATTTGTATGGATGATGTCATCCTTTTCTCTACCTTACCCCTCCGTGATTATCTGGTCTGAGAAATTCTAGAACTTTCCATAAAGAGCTGCCTCCTGC
Organism: Odocoileus virginianus; assembly: GCF_023699985.2. Taxonomy (NCBI): domain Eukaryota; kingdom Metazoa; phylum Chordata; class Mammalia; order Artiodactyla; family Cervidae; genus Odocoileus; species Odocoileus virginianus. The sequence continues at coordinate 53,406,350 of NC_069682.1, forward strand.
AGTTCTTTTACTTCTAATAGGTGATAAAATTCATCCCTGTTTTCCCCCGTGTAAGTGCATAGTAGGAGACAGTAACTGGTCTTTGTTTGTTGGAGGGAGGGGTTGGTGCATAACTGAATTAAAACTATGCCCCTCTGACTCAACCTCCCCTTTGGACACTTAAGGGGAATACAATTTTAAATTGAGCCCAGGTTTAAGAAAAGGAATAGGGCTGCTAACCAACTAGTTAACTGCAAACCAGTGCCTGCAAGTGACTGTAAGGTTAACTACCCTTACCAGCCCACGTGAAAGTACAGGTGGGTCTGGGGAGACCTATGCCCCTTATTTGCATTCTTCTCTATAGTTTACATCTTCATATATGCACTCTCTCTTTTCACCTTTATTCTCACTGCGGTATTGTCACATTGTCCTAAAGCAAGATGCCTTGAAGGACTTCTCAAAGGCAAAAGTGCCCCTAGGTCTGGCCGGAAGTACCTAACTCCCAGCCTTTCCAATATTTAAATATCTTTTTATTTAGGCAAGATCATCGATTTTTAAAAAGGGAAATGATGATTTGCCCGTGATAATTCCAAAGGGGGGCGGGGGAATGAAGAATTACTAACAAGGGCTGACTCTTCCCACTTTGTTTTATGTGAGAATATTATTGAAACAATGTTTCCCTAATAGTTTAAAACATCCTGCACTGGTGCATTGCGCTGCAATGTGCTGGGGGTGGGGACCAGCTCTGCAGCGGTCAGCGTGGCCAGGCAAACGGATGGCCAGGGCCGCTGTCAGCCACGTTGGAGACCCACTGCACCAAAACCTACCGCAGACCTGTCATGGGGCCAACACAGGGGCTTTATTACTATTACTGCTTGCTGCTGCACCAAAGAGTAAAAAAGGAGGAAAACAGCCCCGAAAGAGCTTTTTTCCTGATATGTAGGCTGAAAAAATTAAGCGGACATTGGCTGCCCAGTCCCTAAAAGCTACCTAAACTTCCTAAAGGTTAGTATAAAATGTGGTACTCTGACCTTGCCCTTGGTACAGATTTGACACTTACTCTCCATTAAACCCATTAACATGCAGGATCCTCATTTGCTTCACAATGGTGCTTTTACCAGATTCTCCAGCACCTAGAAAATGAAAGTAAGTCTCAGGTTAAGAAAGAGGCATTTTACACATTTTGGGCAAGGAGGAGAGAGAGAGAGGGAGAGGGAGAGAGAGAGACACTACTGCTGTTTTCTTCATAGAAGCAACACGCAAAACACAAGCAAAATAAGAGACGTGCAAATTTCCTTGACATTTCGACGCAGAAAAAATGAAATAAACATCCAACTGTGTGTGTACCTGCAGTATTTCACCATCAGAACAACAAACATGAATTAAAGGTTTTGGTTTGTTTAGGTGTTTTCTTTTAGTTGTTTTAAAATTTGTGGGGTGGGCACAGAAAGAATGATGCAATTTTGTCATGGTGGGGGGAGGTAAGAAAATTACAGTTATAACTGTGAAACTGGATCTTTGAACTACGAGCGTTCACTGGTAAAAACGTACACCTTAATGTATATGGGCACATAATTCATTGTTTGTCAGCTGTTTCATGGTTAAAATACCCCAGGGTTCACAGACAATGCCCAGACCCCTATGGCGCCCCCAGATCTAAACTGACGCAGCAGCTCTCCAACATTTTCTCCAAGTAGCTGTTTTGTCTGCAGGGTTCTTGCCCCTTGGGCTACTTAAAAACCACCCCCTTAGCCCCACAATATTCCATTTGATCCACTTCTCCACACCCCTCCCCCCTTTCACTGCAAACTTTATTTTTCTAAAGCTAAACCCTCTCGGGATATAACAACCATTTGGGGGTGGGGGGGAGATGAAAGACCATCTATTTGCTGTCTTGAAAAATATTTAAATATAGTGCTTGAGAACAACCCTATTAATAACATGTTAAAAAGGACAAGACTTTAATCATAAGGGAAAATATTCCTGAAAACGACTGAATTTTCAATGATTCCAAGCCCTTCATGACTAACAGAGCTAGAAAAAGGGCGTATGCCCCCATTTGAAATCACCTTAAATTTGTAAAAACATGTATTTTATGGAAAAAACATAGTTCCACCAAGCTAGGAGGAGGATTGCTAGTTTCTCGGCCTCTGTAAATGGATACTCTCTCCAACAAATAATCGTGAGTGGACAATTTTTGCCCCCCTCCCACACAAACCTATTTGGTTTTTTAGCCCCTCTTCACTTTTTATTGTTTTGTTTTACTGCCCAGAGAGCAAAGCATTCCTCCTTCTCTTGCCTTTTCACAAGGCTGTAATCAATATCTATAAAAAGTTAAAATTAGTTTCCACAGAAACATTGATTTCAAAGCAAACATTCTATCTTAATGAGCCTAACTCTCATAAATTAAAATATTAACGGTACTACTGAAGAGAATACATAATATTAATCAGAATTTCCAATATTCTTGTTTCGTGTTAAAATTCGTAGCACCTCTTTTACATGCAGAGGTCCGTGCCTCAGTTTCCACATTTAGGAAATCAGAGAAACTGCAAAACTAAGGCAAGATCTTTTGTGGCCCTGTAACTGAAATTTTATTTCATAAATTAAAAAAGAGGATCCTGGGCATCATTATGTTTCCTTCTTTTTTTGGGTAGGGGGCATCACTTGGTGAGAATCACCATTTAAAGACGTAAAATGCGTGGCACTGACCCGGGCTGCAAAGCCCCATGCCAGAGGTTTTTTATGATAATAGGACTAGGACACCTGGGGCAGGTTAGCCTAGTGATGCCCGGTGCATTCAGAGTTAACAGTCTCAAATTAAGGGGAGACTATGATCACTGTGCAAAGGTGTTATAAATTTAAGGTACCATTCACATCACATTTAAAATAAGTATTCAGACAGCAAGAGTGTTCCTAGGAAAGATTCTAGACTTTTCTAGGCTTATACTTTGAAATCAAGTTATACGCAATTAATATTCACACACCATAATTCCACCTTTAGAAGTCTGACAACAGCTCAACATATGTACCATTTAATTACTGTAATTGCAAATGCATAAACACCAAAGAGACTTATTTTCACTTAATAATTTTCTGCTTTACATAAATCTGGACCCAGGAGAACAAAGACATGACCCCGTCCCCCAAAAGCAAAGGAGACGCCACCACAAAGGAAAAACAGCCCTTTACCTTTTATTCTTTATAATCAAGCTCTTTTGTTGATATGTGACCCTGAACTAGGTCTTAACCTAGCAAATTCACTCAGATAGCCAAATTACTAAGGAAGTGGAAAACTTCCATACTAATTAATGCTTGTGTAATTCTTCTGGTCATTTCAACAATTTCTTTTATGCTTCTTTTATTTATTTTTCCAAATCAGCACCTTTAAGAAAAATGGGGGAAAGGCCATCTCCTTAGAGTTAACAGCCCCCTCCCAACGCCTTTATTTATTTATTTATTTTGCCAAAGATGAAAAACCGCAATCAAAAGAGAAAACCCAAAACCAAACAACCAAATGTCACTTGACAAACTACTAATTAATGTATTCTCCTCTCCTTCCACCTGGAAAAAAAGTCTTTTCCTTCAAGTGCGCTGGATTCCCTCCCCCCCCCACCTTGAAAAGGACAAAAAAAAAAAAAAAAAAAAAACACCACGCCATTTCCAGACCAAGAAGCCATTTACAGACAAATGTCATTTTCCAGTTTTGATTTGTGCATGTCTTTTTTTTTTTTTCTCCTTTTTTCACAAAGCGCTCTCAATGTGGCCGACTAACAGGAAAATGTGTGTGTGCTAATGGTTTATGGGGGGGGGGGCGCGCTGCTCTTGGGGGGGTGGGCGGCAGCTGCTACAATTAATTCTCTTCTTTGCTTTTCAAAAAGCCTGCATATCTGGAAGGGGAAAAAAAGGTCATACTGTAAAATGACGTGTCATTTGGCTTCACTGGGCACTTCAGCGTACTAACTCCATTTTTTTTTTTTTCGGCCTTATTTTATTCGATTCTCCTTCGCTTCCTTCCACGGCCCGACCCGGCCCGGGACACGTCTGCTCCGCGCACACAGGGTGTCCTGCCCCAAACGCACCAAGTCGCGCCCAGCGGCCGCCGCGCAGCCTCCTCCCGCCCCCCGCCCCCCCTCGGCTCCGGCGCCACGACTCGCCCGCGCCCCCTCCCCCTCGCTGCACCACCTTTACCACCCGGAGCCCTTCCGAGGGGCTGATGTCACCCGCCCCCCCCCAACTCTCCGCGGCCACTTCCCCCGCCGAACCTCCCCTCGACGAGGCCCCCTCCGCCACCGCGGCGTGCCCCCCCCCCCACCCCGCTGGCTGGCTTTCTCCCTGTCCCTCTCCCGACAAATCACACACCCCACGGAGGCGGGTCCCCCTCCCGTGGCCCGCCACCCCATTTCCTGTCCCCGAAACCCTCTTTTTTGTCGCAGTCTCCCGAGCCCTGTGGGACTCCCCCTCCCCCTCCCCAACACGCACCCGAAGCCCCGGCGCCGAGTAGGCCTCGCGGAGAGAGACAGAGAGAGAGGGGAGGGCGCGGGGAAGACGGGAGAGAGACCGGGAGCGGGCGACCAGGGCAGGGAGCCCCGCGCCGGCGTCGCCACGGCCCCCCGCCCTATTTCAGGCCCCCGCCCGGCCGAATGGCGCCCCGGGGTCCCCCTTCCGGCCTCGCCCCCCAGAGGCTGAGCCCGCGGGCGGGCGGCGGGCTCGGGAGCGCGCGCCCGGGGCGAGGGGCGGGCTCGGCGCGCGCGGCCTGCGGGGCGCCCCGAGGGGCCCCCCCGGGCTGGGCCGGGGCCGGCGCCCCCCGCCCCGCCCTTACCCAGCAGCAGCAGACGGTGCGTGGCCCGGTAGACCTGCTTGTCCTTCTGCAGCTGCTTCTCGATCTTCTTGTTGGCCTCGCGCTGCGCCTTCTCCTCGTTGCGCTGGTCCTCGGTCTTGCTGTTTCCGAGACAGCCCATGGCGGCGGCGGCGGCGGCGGCGGCGGGGCCGGGCGCGGGCGGCCTCAAGCGGGCCGAGAGGGCCGGGGCAGCACCGGGCGGGCGGGCCGGGCGCGGAATCGGCTCCTCGGGGAGGAGCGCGCGGGGAGGGCGGTGTCGCTGTGCCTGAGCAGAGCGCGCGGCTCCCAGCCCCTCGAGCTTGAGCCCAGGGGTCTGATGGCCGCCGCGGAGCGAGGCGGACCTGAGACGGAGCTGCGGGAGCTGCTGCCGCCGCTGCCGCCGCCGCCGCTCTTATTGCCTCGGCCAGAGCCCCGCCGCCGCCCCGACCCAGAGCTCCGCGGCGGGCGGGGGGAGGCGGGGGGAGGCGGAGGCGGCGGCGGCGAGGGGGGTGGAAGGAGGAGGAGGAGGGATGAGGAGCGGCCGCAGCGGCGGGCAGGGCGGGAGCTGGCGGAGGGAGGCGCCCCCCCCGGGTACCCGGGGAGGGGGGTCCCTCCGCCCGCGTCCGGCCCGGGACGGGACAGGCCCGGGAGACGCCCCCTCGCCCCCCCTGGCTTGGGCCCCAAGCGGGCCCGGCCTCCGGGGGGAGAGGGGGCGTCTCCGAGCCGGTGACGACCCCTCGCACGACGCCAACGCTCCACCCCCCGGTCCGCGTCGCCCTGCGGCCCCCGAGGCCGAGCGCCCCCCTCCCCTCCCGCGGGCGCCACCGAGGGGCCGGGGTGGGCGGAAGGGGAGGGAGTGCGAGCCAGAGCCCGGACTTAGGAAAATTTTCGAAAAGAAGTGAGAGACATAGAGAGAGCTAGAGAGCAGGGAAGTGTGGAAAAAGCGAGGCGAGCACGAACCAAAGGACAGAGCAACCGAAAAGGAAAATGTGTCCAAACACACATACACAAATACTCAATAAAACTCCACACTACACAGCGATGGTGGTGTCTGGGGGCGGGGGTGGGGGGTCTGACTTAGATGAGCCGCTCCTCGCGCCCCCGGCGACGGGCGCCAGGGCCGGACTCGAAGGCACCCGAGGCCCCGGAGTGCCCTCGGCCTCTGCGCTTGGCCGGGCCGCCCACGAAGGAGAAGAAGGCGCAGCCCAGGAACATTCGGAAGCAGCAGGTCGCCCCGAAAAAGAAGCCGCAGCCGCGGCCCTCGTCCGGGTTCGGGTGCATTAGAAAGTCCAGTACCCACGCGGGGTTGCGCACGGAGAAGACGAGGAAGGTCAGCAGCGGCAGGTGGGCGCTCAGCGCGCTCATCTCCAGCCGCCCAGACCCCCACACGGCGCTCCTGAGGCCTCGCAGGGCGTCGAACAAGTCGTCGTAGTCGTCGTCCACCTCGTCGTCGTCATAGTCGTCGTCCTCGTCACTTGAGTCCGTGTCCCACTCAATCCAGATCCTACTCGTGGCCCCGGCGCCGGCGCCCACGCCGACCCCGGCGGCGCCCTCCGCGGCGCCCTCGACGGCGGCGGCGGCGCCGGCCGCGGCGGCGACCTCCGGGCCTCGGGCCGCCTCCTGGGCTTCTAGCCCCTTCTTCTTCATCTTCTTCTGCATCTTCTCCAACTTCTTCCTCTCCTTCTCCTTCTTCTTCTCCTCTTTTTTTCTCTGCTCCAGCAGCTTCTTCTCCATCTTCCGCCGCTCTTTTTCGGTCAGCAACTTCTCGCCGGGCGCCTCTTGCTCCGACTTCTTCGGGGGCTTCTCGGCGACCCCTTTCTTCCGCGACGCGCGCTGCTCGGCCAGCGCTGCAGCCACCGCCGCAGCTTCGGCAGCCACCTCGGCCGCAGCCAACGCTGTCTTCCTCTCGCTCTCCAGCGCTCGAGCTTTGAGTTTCATGGCCATCTTCAGCATGACGGCTTGGCCACCTCGGGGTGCCTGGCTCTCGCCTGGCCCGGGCGCCCTGTTTGCCCCCGGCCTCGGGCTGGCCGGACCCCGTGCGCCCCGTGTCGGGGGAGTCTGTTGCGATCCCCGCGGCTCTGTCCCGGGGGGGGGCCGCGAAGCGCGGCTGCCGGGCTTCGTCCGGGCTGCTGGGCTGGCTGCCTAAGAGTTAGCGCCAAAACGGATGAGCAAACGAAAAGGGGGCGAGAACAAACCAAAAAGCACCCAACAATACGATAAATCAAAAAGCACCAAGAAATGTCAAACAACTCAAAAAAGAAAAAGTGCAGAAGGCGCGATGGCACGAGTTTGCTGTTACCCTCAGACGCTCCTTGGTTAGGCTCTTGGGCACGCCAATGGAGAAAAGAGAAGAGAAGAAAGAGAATTGGGGGGTGCCCCGAAGGCTCGGGCAGGGCGGTAGCGCCGGGGCGCCCCTGCCCTGTCCTGGCCCCGGTGGCTGTTGCCCCGCGCCGGGCGACTCGCACTTCCGCGGGAGGCCACGGTGCCCCCGGACTTACATGTGAGTGAGGTGCACTCACACGCAAGGCAGTGCCTGCCTGCCTGCCTGCCGGCCGCCCGCCGCCACCCCACGCCGGGAGGCTTCGCTCCAGCCGCGGCGCCGCCGCCGGGAGCCGGAGAGCCAGCGAGCGAGCAGCGCGCAGGGCCGGCCACCTGACGCAGCCCGCTCCGCGGTGCCGACGCGACTGAGCGTGCCGCCGGAGAGCAGCGCTCCTAAGCGGCCCGATGACGCCCCAGCCTCTCTTCAGAGGACGGGCCCACCGCGGTGGCCCCTATAAACCGAAGGGGAAGCCGAAAAATCGGCCCGCCGGGGACGTGCCCAAACGGGCTGCCACGCACCCCGGGGGTGCGGGCTGGTGCGGGGGGCCACGCAGGTGTGGGCGCTGGGTGTGGGGGATGCGGCACTGGGGGGCTCGGGGGCGCCCAAGGCGGTGGGCGCCGGACCCCGCCTCCCAGACCTGCCTCCCAATTTTCGGTGAGTGGTGTAGCCCTGGGCGGCGTGCAAAGTGTGCGACGGCGGCGCTCACCCGGCCACGCGCCTCCTTACCTCCCGCTTCCCGGTTAGCGTGCGCGGGCCGGCTACCCAACCCTCCCTCCCAGCGGCGCGCGCCCGCGGAGGTAGGTGTCGGCACTAATTAATCGCGGCGCGCGATAGGTGATGTGCGGTGTGATATGAGCGCGGGACGGGCATCATCGCCAGGGGAAGCCGGCGACGCGAGAGCCAAGCGCTGGTGGCCAGGTCGCAGAGTCGGTGCCCTTGGAGTCCTCCCGAGTTGGCGAGGTGGTGGGCCAGGGTGTCCCAGTTATCCGTGGCTGGGCCTGCGGGCTGCGGTGGCTGGGGGTGTTCTGGAACAGATGGAAAAGTAGTTTATTGATCACGAATTTGTTTGAGAATTGTTTAAAAACTGTCAAGTGTTTCCCCCACCGCACCCCAGCACTGTCCCATTTAAGGATGCGGCAGACCGAGAGCAGTGGGTTAAGGGCAGTGACACCGAGTCAGTCCTCAACGACTCGGAGGCGGCTCGCTTTTCCTGGGACCTTGGTTGAGTCGTTTGAAGTCAAGCGGGTGTCTGCTTGGGTACAATTCATTCATTCATTCAATAAAAGTTTGGTCCCAACAGCCCACCTGGTGCCCAGGTGAGTCAAGAGTAGCCAGGACGTCATGTCTAAGACCTTGGCAACTGCCTTGGGTGGTTGATGGGCCACCTGCCAGTCAACCCAGATTCACAAGTAGTCAGGACTACTACTCTCTCTGTTCTTTAAGTTTCTTTCACTTTGAAACAGTCATTAAAACTTTGGATAAAAGTTGGAGTGATAAAAAGAAAACAGCCTATTTGTAAATGGAAACACAGCTAACATACCTAGGGGGTGGGGTGATTGATTGGTTGGGTCAGAGGCCTTGAGTAAATTGTCCCTATAGTTTTTCTTTGAAAATAGAAAGGCACTGTTAATCATTCAACGGGACTGTTGAAATTCCCCCCTTCCCCCAGTTTGCTCAACTCAAAATAAGAAAAGGTGTGACAGATGAAGGTGTCACCTATTATTTGTTGTTGACCCCATCAGGTACACCTCTGCCCCCCCTCCTTCCCCATTTCTACAAGGCCTCACTTCATGAACCTGAGAGATGGTGAGGGCAATTCAAAGTCAGCAGAGAACACTCGGAATTAAGAACAGGAAGCGAAATCTTCACGCCAGACTCTCATGGTCTATATCTGCTACCTCTCCTGACAACGGGGTCCAGACATTCTCGGACTCTGCAGAAAAGTTGCTGTGTTTGCCCTTCCACCCCCATTCCCAAATCAGCCAAGTTCTGATCACGCTCTGGATATGTCCTCTCTTTCCACACAAAAATACACCTTCTGTCGACAGAAACCTCAAAGGAACTGCCATCCACCAAAACAAAACCGGATAAAAATATTCACCCTATAGGCCGGAATGTTCTCATAAATAAATTCCACAGTAAGGCTGTCTGAAACTATGACTTAATCATTCGCCAGCTAGGTTAGAAACTACCTAAAGATTGAGTTTTGTATCTTTACCTATTAAATAAAAACCTCTTGCTTGAATTTGATTAATTGATCAACTGTCGTTTTTTAAAAATTGGTGAAGGCTTATGAGGAGGAACAGGCCAGATTTTTGTTAAGCTCCATTTGTTCCAAAACATCTTCCTTCCTGCTTCTAATGTGGCGAAGAGCAAATACATTGTATTTAAGAGGAACAAGGTAAATAGTAACCAATACAACCTTGATACTTATGCCAGTAGCTACACATTACTACAAAGAATATAATGAAGAGTCTCCTTATTTGGAAATCCCTGAGTTGGGTTACCATCTCCCCCTTTTAGATAAATACGAAGCCTGAACTTTGAAAGGAGTGAAGCTGTCCCATGTCATATGCTGACACATATTCCAGGCAAGTACAATCAGGACTATTGTCCTAGAATGTATAAAGCAAGGTCAGGCTTCAGCCATTTCAACTTCTAACCTGGCAGGTCATTCTTGGAAAAAAAAAATTTTAAGTGTAGGTTTCACCTATATTTTATTATGACCAACCACTGATGAACAAATAAAGCATTTACTTTGTAAATATATGACAGCAGGTGGAATCAATGGTTTACAGGTAAGCAAAGGCCACTAAGAGCTCTGAAACACAAGCTCGTTTGTGGTCTGTTCGGCTTTCTGTTTTCACCCCACACAAAGTGAAAGATGAGATTTTACTTAATTGGCGTGGTGAGCTGACACTGTCTACAGTTTTCAGTCTAGCAGCTGACCTACCCAGGGCCTTAAAAGTTTTAATTTAAAAAAAAATTTTAAAAAGGGCTTTCAGGTTCAGAGGCCACCATGCGTGACCTTTTGATATGAATTAGTGATTTATTTTAATAGGTTGTTACCGTTTTAAGGGCCTGGTTTATGCTCTGAGAGTGAGCAATCCATTAGCATAATTCTTGGAACAGCCCAGACTGGTGAGTTTTCCAGTGGAAGGGGCCTCTTGTTTGGCTCAGGGACAGATGGAAGTCGTGGAAATTTCAAGCTCTGAAGAGGGGCGAAGGGCCAGAATGTCCCCGGTGTAAAGTGGCTGGTTCAGGTGACCTGCTCCCTGCCAAAGCCAGCAAGTGGGGATAACAACACACCCATAACCCGAACACTAGGTCACCTCCCGCTATGACTGTAAAACAGAGGGGGGTCCCATGCTATACACAGGGCTGACGGATCAGCAGCTCCCTCCAGCAAAGAATACTTTACAACAATGGATGGGTTGGCAAGTCGGGGTTTGTTTTTTTTTTTAGTGGTCTTGTAAGCTTCATATTTATGGGTGGATGTGTTCCTTGGCTCTTTTGCATCTTCCTGTCTGAGAAAGAATGCCTTGTCTGCTGTTAGAAGCAATATACTTGCTATAGCTCAGAATCTTGAAAACGTTTTTTACACTTAATGGTGTAATTAAGTTTTTGGACAAGCATGTGTTCTTCTTGGCCTTTCATTAGATGGGTCATTGTGAGGTTCCAGAGAAAATAAAATTATGATATTATTTTAATAGCCTAGCAAACAAATAGGTCTCCAGCGAAACAGAAACCTTAGCTGTAAGTTTTTAATAATAATGCTTAGTACTTCAATGGTGCGTTCTGTCTTTAAAGCACATTTTGTACTTTAACTAGAATGACCGAAATTGTTGTTGCAAATGAATGTGACTTGAGACCTGTACTATACACATGATGAAGCAGGTATTGTAAAATGCCTTCCTAGTTAATCCCTGATGAGAAGGTTCTATTACTTAGTCCCATAAAGTTTTTAAAAATCTAATATACTGCTTACCTAGGGCATTTTTTTCCTTGTCACATTCACTAGTTAACAGTGACAACCACAGAGTTACCTTAAACTTGCATTCAAAACTAAACATGGTGTTCAAGTGAGTGAAACTTCCTTTCAAAAGCTGACCTCCAGGAACTAACTACAGGGCCACATGACATTTCCCAATTTGATTCCTATTAATTAATTCTAAAATAATTTATTTTTAACTCAGAATATACTCTAACCAAAACAAAATATGGAGGCACGTTGGCCAATGTGTTTGGACCCAATTTCTTGAGCCAGTGGCTCTGGGATACCAATCAAACATCTGAAAGGCACAGTTCACAGAATGGTGGGAAACTGGGTCTTTGGTGCCGTGATGGATCTTTCCTGACTCTGCTGGACAGACGTCATCAAAGAGAGGAATGTCCTGGTCTTTGTGATGCCCAGTTCCCAAGACCCTTAGTGCCTTTCTTATGACATTCCCAGGAGTGGACTTTTAACAAAGTCACCAAACACTGTAAAATTGGGACACAATAGAGTCTACGCTGTTTCTTTTAAAAGCGGAAACCTTAATAACGATACACTTGATAGCCCTGAAAAGATTCAAGGTAGATAACTTGGATGACGGGCTTACTGACATCAACCACAGATCAAAGGACCCACTTACTGGAGGTCCTAATTGAGGGATGAGGTATGTAAAACTGTTACCACTTTATAGCAGAAGAGTTAATTTTCCTAAACCAAACTAACTTTTGTTAGGTAATGGGAAAGCCTGTTGCTTCAAACTTTTAATTTGGCCTTTAGGATAGAAGTTCATCCAGAATGGGAAATAATGCAGGGAGGACTAGTTAACAGTAGGTACGGGGTCAGCTCACTTGTGTCTTTGTTCACAAGATGTCTTATTTAAATGACATTTTGATTCAACATCTTATTAAACAAGTACCAACAGGAAAAAACAAAAAGCAAGTTGGCACAATCAAGAGAGCCCTAAAGTCCTAATAAGATATGTGAAGATAAAAGAAATCCTTTAATTGTTCCAATTTTAAAGATTTTGGTTTTTTTTATCCCCCTTTGCATTCAATTCTTCAAATTTAGCCCATATTATAATTAAGTGTTTAGAGTGTTAAATACTTTGGATGAATCAGGTAATAAACTTCTTTCATTAAGTACTGTTTTGTGTATAAAGGAAATAACTGCTAAATACAACTTTTACCATCTTGGAGTTTTTACTGTATTTACCTACCAACCAAATGTAGATTACTGTTTTCAAACCGGCCTGCAATTAGTTATTAGCCTCAGTTTGGGACAAATAAGATTCTGATGGGGCTGTGGGTGTTACTTGCCTTCGACCCCACCCCCCAAACCCACTTCTATCTGTTGTTGGTAAACCCAGAATTAAGCAATTAATAGGACATAATTAGTCACACATTTATCTAAAACTGGGTACATTTTCATCTTTCTGTGCCCATACATGTTGAAAATGAAATAGAAAAATGTGTAATTATAGTTTAGCTCCACCTCCTTCCCTGGGTTTTTATTTTGAGGGGCACAAATGCTCGGTTCCCAGAGAGGCCCCAGCTTTGCCCCCTCCCCCCTCCATTTCCATTTAGCCTCTGTTTGGTCAAAACTCAGTACTTGCCCAGAGAATGTGCCCTCGACTCTGTCGGCAGTCCATGGAGGACTGGGCGCCGTGCACAGCCCTCTGCCTTGATGAGCCAGGAGCTACTCAACTCAGCAAAGCCCAGATGCTACAGCGGCTTCCTCAGGTCTTTGCCGACCTCTGGAAGTTATGAGGAAGAGAGAACTAGCCAGCTGAAACAACGGGCATTTGCAATCAGTCTGCGATCAGATGGAAAGGAGATGTTTTCATGAGCTACAGACCTCAGCTGTGCCCACAGCCACGTCCCAGGGTCTCTGCCTGCCGCCCAGAACTGGGAAGGCGGCCTCTGCCTGCTTTCTCGAACATTCCTGTTTCTTGGTCGCTGAAGTCTCTACTACCTTCTCAGATTACGGCTCCTTTTGTGCTAATTACACCGAAAAAATTGAAAGAATGTCGCTGACTTTACAAAGAACACAAAGCAGGCTTGCTTAAAAAACTAAATATAGCCAATTTCTTTCAGAAGGCGGACCACTCAGCCTTCAGAACGATTTGCACTGTGTGGATTAACTGCAGATGGACAATTCATTTATGAAGACCCAGGTGACAGAATGGAGGATACATTTAAAACGTGGGTCGCTTTGGGGGGCCGTTCACATGAAATCTGAAGATCTGATTAATGATGAACTGCCCCCCTACCCCCGCCCCACACACACACCCAACGCTTAACTGTAAAATAAGACTTGCCAGTGATAGCAGGCTAATATAAGCTACCATGAAAAGAGGAAAGAAATGGAATGCTGCTGTGTAGAAAGCTATATACTATAGAGGTAAAAATATAAATGAGAGGAAAAGAAAGTCTAACTTCTCATCCTGGAAGCCTGCGCCTGCCACAAAACAAGAAGATGCTGTTTTTGCAACTCCCTGTTCTCCATTATATAAGGAATGGTCTTTTAAAAGACAGAATTGGGAAGTGTATGTTGCTGGCCAAGAAAATTATGGATGGCATCCCCATGATCCTTCTATGAAATCCTCTAAGGGTTAATAGGTGAACAGTAGCCGCTTGAAATGATTTTTCTAAGGAACGTTAAATACTGAATTGCTCATGCTGAAATAATGCCACAGCTGTGACCCTTTAGGGCTGCATTTTGGACACCGGTTCAAGTGACAGGGGTACTTGGTGTATGCCCAGCTTGGCTGAAATCGTGAGGCCTAACTCAAGTTTTCCCCCTCGACTTGGTGGTGGCAACTCTGGAGAAAGCCAGGAAAGGGCCTTTTGCCATAGAAGACCATGTGTGCTCAGCTGTCAATGAAAACCGCCAGCCTTGGATTGGGGAGGGGGAGGATGGGGGCCCCTGCTCCCTGAATAGAAAACAAGAAAATCAAGACAGACAGAAGACAGGGGGAAGAGGAAGTGGGAGCTGAGAAGTCTGATTTGAAATCCTTCTAGGTTTTAAAGCAAACAGATCTGTCCTTGGAGGATTTTAGCAAATGAAGCAAGCCTGGGATTCTAGGAAATGTGTCACCAAAATTGGTATTACTAGAGGAAGTGGCACAAAGCTGGAAATTCAGAGTCTAATCTGTAACATACTAACTACACCTATTTTTATCCCAGGGTTGCAGTGACCTAACACCAAGAAATGAAAACTCTACAGAAAACTAGCCCTTCATTGATAGAAGACATGAACACCTTGAGAGTGGGGTGGCAGGGCAAAGGTTTCACTAGGTCCCTAAGCTGACCAAGGGTTAGACATCAGCAGTCACTCATGAAGGCAGCTGATTTTTGAGGAAAGCCAGTGAAGGCTCCAGACCAAACCTTGGGAGCTCTGATGTGAAGTGAGCAACTCTGCAATGTCAAAAGTCTGGCTGGAGCAAAATGCCTATAGGGTGTCCTAGTGGTTTGCAGAGGGCAAGAAGGCTGGGTAAGTCAAGAAGGAGCCCAGATGGAGCTTCCCTTCATCTATGCCACCAGCCACAAAGGTATGGGGTCCTTGTCTTTTGGCAAGATGGTGCCAGGTGGCTGATGAACAGAGAACCACCTCCAGAAGTTGACAAATGTCCCACTTTGGGGCCTGGTTCCAATAAGGATGCTTCTCATGAAGATGATGGTTGAAGCTATTGCTCCCTTATTCTGAAAAGGCAAACCTCTACCTTCTGAGTACAGGATGCTTTCATAATTGGAATCCCTGGGAGCTGCTTCAAAAAGCTAGTGAAAGAATCTTTCAGAGGAAGCTGATATAAAACTTAGTTGGGATGCAAAGACATCTAATCTTCAAGCTAAATGGATGCTCTGTTTACTCATAACCATCCAAAGCATCCTAAAGCCTAGAAAGACCTAACTCAGTTCAGTTCAGTCGCTCAGTGGTGTCTGACTCTTCTCGACCCCATGGACTGCAGCACGCCAGGCCTCCTTGTCCGTCACCAACTCTCTGAGTTTACTCAAGAGCCTAGGCACAAAGACCTAACTAGTTAGCAGCAAATTCCTATCATGGTGTTATTATTAACCCAGGCCTCAGGGGGGCGCTCCAGAGCAGGGGAACAGAAAGTCTCAGCCTTCAAAGTCAATTTCTTAAATAGTTTTGAGTAAAAATCAGTTATCAGCCTAAATACATTTCAGTGATCTGCCACAAATTAGTTGAATGCAAAAGGGAAAAAAAAACCCAAATTGTGAACTAACTAGGGTGATCCCCAAGGACACTTAATGTCTTCATCTCAGATATAAGATAACTTTATATTTCATTTGCCTTGCGTATTCTTAAATGTGCTAAATAGATATGTATTTCTTACCTTGGCATAACTATATATCCTCTAGATTTACTGAGGGTACAGAAGGCAGAGAAGGGGACTTTGTAAAAAAGAAGACGAAAACTAAAGAATAGAATTCTACAACAAAAATTTAGTTTCTGAAATGGATGCCAAAGTAGAAGAGACTGAGAGAAAAATATATGCGTTTTCAGTAAAACTACAAACACACCGAAAAAGGTACTAACAACATGAAAACCCCAGGGAAACAAACAAAATCACTCTAATTTATAGTAATTGAACCCTTGCTGTACCTTCCCCCAACACCTGATAGTTCTGTGAAATCACCCAGCTGTCACTCTTTTTCTCTTAGCAATGTGACACTGATTTGTCATTATTAGAATTCAGAGGTCTGCTTAATGAACTGTTAATAAATGAAAGTCATCAATTCTTGACCTTTCCCCCCTGAAATTCTCGCTATGTGGCTAAACTGCTAAAAAAGTATCTTCAAGGTTCTGTGACTATAACATAAAAATAAAAGATCAATGCTGGGTGGCTTGGGAAGCCTGAGAAGATTTGGGTTCTGCCCTGCCTGCACCCCAGAGGGAAAATGAGTAAGATCGATTGGAAACAGCATCTGGGGGTAGTAGCAATGCTCTGCTTTGGCTGAGCTGACTGCAAACAGAACTACTCTGCCTGAGACTGAAGTCCAGGAGGGAGGGGTGCCAAGGAGCCCTTCCCCCTTCCTCTGCCCCCACTAGCATCCCCTTCCTACCTCACCTGCCTAGCTATTGAAAGAAACTGGAGCCCAAAGAGTCTGAATTAGCTAGCCAAATGAGAAAGAAAGAGAAGAGATTGATGATTGAATCCTAGTTTTAGTGACTCTGAGAATAAAGGATGGGGGAAGGGGGGCACTTTTTCAAGAAACTGAATCATGACCATTTTTTTTTCCTATGAAAGCAAGACTCCTCGTCCGTATTTTTCACCAGCTGCCCTGAGCTGGTGGTAACCTAAGACAAGATGAGGGCAGGTGGCTTCAAGCCTCCTATTCGTGCTAAGGTGGCCGCAGGCACCAGATAAATCTTGACCCTGACAATGGTGCTGCCAAGAGCCTAATCACAAAGACTGCCCTCTGCGTGCTTGCCTATAAAGACCGGTGACCCTCTGCCCCTCTGCAGCAGACTCCAGGCGGCCACTGCAGAGAAAGCACAAGGGTCTCACGTCTTATTCATGCCCCTTCTAGTTCCTCATTCCTCAGAGAGCAGGCTGACTTTCTAGGTCTGTGTCCTCTGATCCCTAAAAATAAGTTTACTTGTCGGGGGGAATGTCAGGGGAGGGGGTCAGATGAGCTGATCCTCAAATATTCCACAAACTGGCTGTCTGGGGACAAAACATCCAGATGCTTTTTCACAACTGGACTTTTGACCAAATTGATTGGATGCTTCAGTGTCAAGAACACAAAAAGTCAGAAGGGTCACCAGAAGAGGAAGTTTGTGGGCGACAAGAAAAAACATACTATAGTAGGAAGCATTACATTTTTCGAGCAAGGAAAATCTGAGTTTTCAGGTTTTGCTAAATGACTCAAAGTTTGCCAGAGTGAAGATGAGGCAGAAAGAATGGATTTTGTAAAAGGTTATATTGGTCCTATTTATTTGGCTCTGGTGCCCCCCACCCCCTTTTAAGCACTCTGTAAAATGCAAATGGTCTAAATTAAGAAACCATCTAATCTCAACCAATATTAATTCTGACATGAAAAATGAGACCAATTCTTCAGACAGGATTATGATCACAGCCGCCTGACATTAACCGATCACCCCCGTTTCTCAAAGAACAGGATATTTTCCTTTTCCAAAGTGCCTATTTATTTCTGAGAGAGACCCCCAATCCTCTCAGATGATCCTTATTCTGACACTGAAAAGATACAATCTCCTAACATGGTCTGCTCTGACCCTGTAGACTCTGTATCTTATTTGTCTGTTTTATTTTTCCCCCCTCCAAACTAAAATCCCTCTAAAATACCTACAGACCCCCAACACAGCGGGAGGTCAGGATGCTGCCCCTCTCTTTCTCCATGCAGACACAAGTGCCAGCCCCGAATATTGTTTCCCAAGCAGAAAAGAGAAAACTGAGAAAAAGATTTGTTTTTCTGTCGTGTTTTCTCAACCGGTCCATTGAAATCAGCAGGATCACCGTTCCTCCATCCCTGCAGCAGGCAGAATCGCGGAGCATCTAGATAAAGAATCTGCCTTTCGGCGGGGCTCAGATGGGGACACTGCAGTTGTTCTAGAAAAATGAGGCGTCTCTGCACCCTGAGACCACTGCCACCTCCCGTGAGATCCTGTGGGTGTTGCACTTGGCTTGTGAATTCTCTCGGCGAAGTGCAAGAAATAAAGTGGCTTCACTGGGAAATGCCCATTATTCTAAGTCCCTGCTGTCTCACTACCCTCTGCCTGGTAATTGTCATCACAACCGGAAGGGTCTGTACCAGCCTGACGATTCAAAGAGGGGCAGAAGGGACCCTGGAAAAGTCATGGACTATTTGGAAGAACCTGCTGGCGTAGAGAACCCCACCCCCAAGGGCTGGGGGAACTACGCCCCTAGGTGTTTACCGCAGCCTGCAGGGTGCTCTGCCTGCATGTGTAACAAACATTGGGTAATTCAGAGGCACAAAGTCAGGGTCACATCACGTCTCCTGCTTTGTGTAGTTCTGTCCTAGAGGCTCTCCGGCAGCTGGTACCTGGTGTCTGCATGGCATGAAAAGGTTCTAAAAAGGAGGAGGGGGCTGAAATAATGCCCCGCCACCTCCCTCCATTCCTGGGCCCTGTGGGCAGCCTGGATCCATGTTGCTCTCCTCCTCACATTTCCAAGCCCAGGAGCTAAGGCTCTTTTCAGCTGAGAGTGAGTCTAGAGTTGACTTTTCTTTTTCTCTAAATACTGCCCGTCTGAATCCCAGGGCCACCTTCACGGGCTGGGGGGGTTGCGGGGGGGGGGGGGGGAAGGAGGAGTTCCTGAGAGCTCAAGGTTGAAGGTCAAGGCAGGGTGGGTGGAAGGGGAAATGGGCCTTTTCCCTGATTCTCGCCAGAGCTGAAAGAAACTGATTAACATCTGCTTTCCACCTCTCTTCCCATTGCTACAACTCGGGCCTCAGTCCTCAGACCTGCAGGGTTCTCTCTGGCCTCCTCTGCAGCTCCCAGGCCCTAGAACCTGACTTGAAAAAAAAATCAAAAAAACAAAACCCCACCATTTTCAACAACGAGACGTGTGACCACTGAAAACCCCTCAGCTGCTTTCAAAGCCAATGGAGCAGAACACTAGGAGACTCCCCCAGCTCGAGGTTAAAGTCACAGCTCACTCCACAGAGGGGAAGGGAGAAGCCGACATTCAGAAGGCACTGGCTAAGGCCGGTCCTGTGGGCTCTTCCCAGGCCAGGCTCAGCCCCGGCTACAAACAGCCGGCCTGACCAGCACAACTGGGGCAGGGACCCGGGACCACAGGGGGCTTCTCTCCCTCCTTCGGCGTATCCATCACTGTGTGTAGTAACAGTCCGCTTGGAACTCCCCTCATCTCTCTTTCAGAGCCCCCTCCCTTCCCCCCAGCACAAGCCTTCTTGGTTTAAAAAAAAAAAAAAAAAACACAACAACCAAAAACCATCTTGTTCTTTCATCATAATTAAAGTGCTGTCAGGGAAAATGGCATGGCTGATTTTTGCCGCAGTTGAAATGACCCTTAGCTTTCCTCTCCTCTCATTTGCTAAAGTGGTCCTTTCTCTGCCTGAAATCAGGCCCTTTGGTGATGGAAATTTTAGCAGGAAGTGGAGAGTTCTAAGCAGAATCCTAACCTTGGGAGTGTGGGGAGAAAAATCGATGTTTTTGGAGCCGGCCTCTCTGCGGCAGCAGCCAAGGTGCTGTGAAGCCATCTTCCCCAGGGCACCATCATGCCGGCTCCCTCCCTCCCAGACGTTGTCAGGGGGTCGTAATTTAGCCACACTTGGAGGTGGATTCTCCCCGTTGACTTATCTAAGGGGCAGAAGGAAGCTGCTTGGAAGGAAGATAAAATCCGAGCGCCTTCCTCGCTCAGAGGGAAAGCGTGACTGCATATTTAATATCCTCGCTGGCCTGCATGTTTGTGTTTGAAATAAAGCTATAACTTCCACGCGTAATGAAATGCGCCCCCCTCCCCTGCCCGCCGAGGGCTACAGAGCTCCGGTGACACTCCTGCCTGTCACAGCGACTGCAGTGCCCAGGGGGCCCTCCCCGGCAATCGCAGCTCTTCTCATTTTGTAAAGACGTCACCAGCCTGTGAGCTATCAGAGAACTTTCTGAAAAGGACATTTCAGGTGAGCAACGCAGTAACATTTAAGGGGGGGAGAAAAAGGAAAGAAAGGAGATTAAAAAGAAAAGAAAACAAAAGAAGGCAAAGGAAGCCAGGGCCCTGAGTACTTCTGAGCTGCACCTTTGGAAACCATGTGTGGAAGCCATGACATATATTCAAACACATATGTGAGGAATTCATAATATTCAATCCTAGCCTTCAACTACCTAGATGTTAAGGAAACATGTCAGGCACTTTCACAATTAGCTTAATTTCCTTTTCCTAAATATCAGGCATCTTGGAAAGGCCCCGGGGTTCTGCGTTTCACTGGGGAGCTTAATTGGCAGGTTCCGGGTTTCTAGAAGAGTATGCTAATATGTGGCAAGTCAAAATGGCTATCCAGGCCTCCCTCGATTGAATCCTTAGTTGTTAATGCACCTCTGAGTAACTCCAAGCTCAGGTGTGAAACCAGCCCGTGTCAACAGCACCACTTCTCCCTGGGCTGCAGCAAAGGATGGTGGGGCTGTTTATGTAACATACCAAGCTTATTGCTATAAGCTTGTTTTTGCGGCATCATTATTTGCCGGCCTAATCTCCTGCCTCCTTGCTCCTTTCTCCCTCCCCACCCCCGACTCTTTTTTTTTTTTTTCTTTTTAAGAGAAAGCAAAACAACTGTATAGTACTCGAATCTTTTATTTCCTGACTATTCTGTGTGTCAGAGAAGTGGACGCTGGAGAAAAACATGGGGCTTGTTATTACCGGCCTGAGCCGGAATGAGTCAGGCACCTGAAGCTTCGATGTGGACCTGACTCTGCCACTCGGATGAGGCCCCCTCCTACATCCGCCGAGCTGTACCTGGAGAGCTGAGGCGGTGGGGGTGGGGTGGGGCAGGGAAGCAAGCCCTGGGGTCCCAGGGCAGTGGGGGCAGGGAGCCAATTTGCTGAATTCACTGCTTGGGGGTGCACAGACCTGGGGTTGGGGGTTCGGGTGTCAACGGCCCAAATGTTCCCTCCCCAGTCTTCCTCCACCGCCTCTTGTTAGAATTCTATTTCACTATTAAAAACGTGACTCTTTCAGCTCTCTGGCCTCAGAGAGCTCTTTATTAAAATGCAAATGTCCCTTAAGGGTAGCCCCATAAGCCTTTGCCAGCTAATGGGATTAACTGAACAGAACACAGTCACCTGCAGGGAGGTAAGGAGACCTGGGGCCAGAAGCCCCCTTCTTAATTTGCCACAGGCTCATCCCTGAGCAGGGAGGAAGCAAAATCCAGTCTTCCCAGTCTCAGATGTCCAGATGTCTTTGAAAAGGGACTCTGCAGCCGGGGCCCAAGTCCCAGCAGTGGGACCTTTTGCTCACTGCAGTTCTTGGCGCCTTGCTGGCCCCATCTCTTAACAATCAGTTCTCTCAGGATGGACAACGTTTTCAAGGTATCCTAGCAGAGTGGTCCGGATTCAAGAGAGCATCAGGCTGCGGTGGGGAAGTAACTGCACATAACTAATTCATTTACAGAGGCAGCCACTTGTAATAAAGGACGTTTTCAAAGTGACTTGGCAAACTGATTCCCCCCCCATCCCCACCCCGAGCTGGTAAACAAGCTTCACATTATGCCCTGAAAATGGGTTTTCACTCACATTGATTTCGAAGTGTGCCTCTCAGGTGAAGAGTATGAAAATGTCACAAACAAGGAGAAGCCCAAACTTATTAATTCTGTAAATCTGAATTTGACTCATGAAATAAAACCAGTCCCTGTTGTCTGGGGAGTTCCTTCAGTTCAATCGCCTTCACAAAAGCACTTTCCTCCTCTTATATCTAAAATAAGAATTCTCTATTTACCTATCTGTATATACACACACACGTAATTTTATAAAAACCGCATATCTTATGCTGAGTATTACAAGAGCCCTATAGATAAAACAACTCTTCCAAGGCTCTGAAGAGATGACTGAAAAGTATTTATGAGAGAAAAGCTGGAAATTAAATTCTGCAATTAACTCTGCACTTTTCTTTCCGCAAAGACTGGGGGTTAATTATACTAACCTGAATAGTGAGTATCTCTATTTCCATTAGGAAAACAGGAAAAAGACTCCCAGAGCCCAGAAGCTAAAATGGAAGACAGAAGCTAAGATGGAGGGCAGGCCAGGATCTAAGATGGCGGACTGGAGCCAAAATGGAGGGCTGTTGAAGATCTAAAATGGAGGACTGACTAAAACAAAAATGGAGAGCAGCCCAGAAGCTAAGATGGAGGACCCAAGCTAAGATGAAAACACTTCACAGTACCTCAGGATTTCTGGATGCAAACTGTGAATGCTTTTTTACCCCACCCCTCAGAACACAAATCCTAGACATAAACAGAAGATTCTAAGCTTAGGGGGAAGAATTTAAGGCTATCCCCTAAGAGGATTTTCAGTCCCAGAAGATCCTGAAAGGCTTAGGCTCCAGACAAATCAGAGAAGAGAGAAGGAGCTGGCTAAAGGAGCTGGATGAAGAAGGAGCTTCACCATCCCAGGGTCAGGCCTCTGGAGTCCCTTCTGAAAGCAAGTCCACCCCTCAGTTCGCCCAGCAAACCCCCAGCAACACCTCCTGAAGAAAGGCCTGGTTTGGTAGCTTCTCTGAGACCCACACTGGGCCTGGAGAAGGTGCCACCCCTGCTGTTTACCTATAACTCTTCAGCCCTGGACTGATGTGGAAGTCTGAACCGTATGCCTGTTGAATATCTACACATGGACATCTGTTTTGATCCTTCTGGGTTTTCTACAGTCTCATTATCAGGACTCAACAATCATTTTATGTGACCATTGATTTGCTTTGCTCAACTAGGTTGGAAAAGGGTAGGAAGGCCGCTGACATCTGTGTTTTTTGACAACCTTTCTATCTTTTCTTACCTGCCATGTCTATTTCCTATTTAATCACCCAGCAGCAATGGTTCACGGTTAACTTCCTGGGATTGTTTTGACTGTAAGACCAAAGAGAGCAGCAACACCTTATACCTTTGTCTTCCCCGTGGGGAAGGGCACATTTTAAGTGTATATTGAATGAATGAATGAATAGATAAACAAAAATGCCCAAATGAAGGCAAACTCACCGACCCAGCAAGGATTTCATGCTTCTGAGAGGCCTGGCAGACACACGCGTGGCTACTGCAACTTAAGAGATGCTACTAGAAAGGCAAAAAGGAAACACAGCCATTTCGACATCTCATTGAACCCAATTCGGCAGTGACTTATCAGTGAGAGAAAATGGGAGCATTTGCACTGAGAACTGGGCAGTATTCCATGCCCTTTGCCAAGTTGGACACAGTCTACATATGAGGTAAACCTCAGATCTGCCAATGGTCAAAAATTAATTCGTGACAACTGTTTTCACTTGGAACCACGATTTCCTTCAATTAGGTGTGTCATTTTATGCTAAATTCCCATTAAACACTTCCCAACAAGCTTTTCTCTTTTTTTTTTGAAGAACAGCCATGATGACCCTTTTCCCCCCAAGGATTCTTTTCTCTCCGGGCACCCCCCTTCCCCACCCTGGGCTCAAGGATTCTTAAAGGTCACAGAAGGCCCATTCGATAAGCATACTGGTGGTGAGGCTGCTTTCTGGGCTATTAGGTTAGCAATTACATTTTCCCCCTCTGGCCCCTTGATCGGCCATTCTGCTGGGTTTCAAAGCAATGCAAATTTAGCTCCAATCAATTAGTAACACGTTTCTAACTTGGGGGCTTGGGAAAGGGGTGAACTTTTCCTGGTGGAGGGAAGTTAAAACCTTGAGAACAAACGAATCCTGTTCAACATAGCAAAAGTCTTCTGCCTCTGTGGACTACGTTTTTTGTTGTTGTTTTTTGCTTTAGGCCTAAACTGGGGAGAATGGGGTTCTACTACAACAGATTAGGACAAGATTTTTATTTTTTTTTTTTGGCTTGAGCTAATGAATCAAGCACAGGACACAGAGGCAGCTGACGGAATATTTTCCCCACTAATGCCAGGAAGCTAAAATCAGCTTTTGTGTTGTATTTTTTTTTTTTTTTAAACAGCCTGAGAGATTTGCATCTGGGAGTGATATGCTTGAGGGCCCCCCCAGCTTAAAGCAATCAATCTTGTCTCCTCTTGCAGAAGCCCCCTCCCCCTTCCTCACGGAACAGAATTGTCCCCTCTCTAATGAACATACCCAGGAGAATAAAACTTGTTTTTCAAAAGTGTGGGGAAGGAAGAAAGGAAGGAAGGGAGGAAGGAAGGAAAAAAAAAGCACACAATGCCTATACTGGGTCTGGCAGGAGCCAAGTTCTGGAGGACACTAACCTATAAACTTCTGAGGATTTCCTCAACGTCTGAGAGGTATACGTAATATACAGGGTGTTCACTTTCAACTCGAAGATTTACTTTGCTTTGTTTTGAGTAACTATCAAATCAAAGAACTCATAAAGATTGGCTTTTTTTTTTTTTTTTTTAAGTCAAAAAAGTCCAACGGGTGCCAGATTTCTTAAAAATCAAACCACTCAGTGGGGTAAGGCTTGTGAAAACACTCAGAAAATCAGGCTGTGCCAGAAGGGGGCTTATTACTAATTAAGGAAAAAAAAATTGAGGAATCATTTTAGGGTCAGGAGAATAATGTTCTGGCAAGTGAAAAAGGGCCAACTGTGGTAGAAAAAGTGGAGGTCACAGCTCAAGGGGTGGTGGGGAAGGGAGGTTGGGGCCTTGGTCTTGGCATTCAGCACCAGCCCCCAGTCCCTGTCCTACTGGGGCGGGGTCCTGAAGGGTGGTGGAATGGGGAGGGAGCGAGATGTTGTGTCGTTCTCCCGCCCCCCTTCAGATTCCTGGGCCTGCACCCCAGGCCTTCAGTCAAGGGCAGACTGGCCCCTCAGCTGTGCTGGCCATTCAGCCTGAACTGACAGCGCTCCATCCTCTACCTAAGTGCAGCTTCCAATCCTTGTAACCAGATCCCCCTCCTCCTCCTTCTCCCAGACTATAAGTTCCTAGAGGGCAGGGACTATGGCTCCTGTCTAGAGCTACATTTAGCAAGGGTACTTTTTCTTTCTCTCTCCCCTCTTCCCTCCTCTTTCAAACTTTTAATTTCATCTCTATATTGCTATATCTCTCTCTTTCCTTTTGTACCTTCTTTCTCTCTCTTTCCTCAAGAAAGAACTGGCTTGGAGGGGAGCTGGTTTTTCCACTTCTGAGTTCACAAAAGTTCAGAAAAGAAAGGAATTCAGATTCCTTCCCCCCTTGTCCCACCCCAGGGGAAAGCGCTGAGCTAGTAAAAGAACCCTGAAAAGACACAATGGAGAATGTGGGAAACGCGCTCAGGAAGTCAGCGAGTGTTGGGTGGGGGGGTGAGTTAAAGGTGAAGTTGTTTGCGCACCGCGATCAGTACCCTCTTTAGAAACATCCATATGTCTGGGTAGAGAACAGGAGGAGATAAGGAGATATAAAACCCTGACAGGATAAGGGCAGGGCCGGGGGGGGGGGGGGGGGGTGGATTTCCTGTAATATTATAATGTCATTTTTAACAATAAGTACAATTCTGGAAGAAAAAGGGAAAGGGGTCAGGGAAAGTGTGGGGTGTGGATTCCCAGTCCTGTGGGCAGCGAAAGTGGGCAGCTTGGCCCTATGTGGGAGACTGGGTTCTAAGAGGACATGGCCCCCCAGAAGGTAAAGATGTGTGTGCTGTCCAGGGGGAAAAACTGGTAGAGAAACCCACCAAATGAATGGACCTAAGCTCCCTGTCTCCCTAAAGTACAGAATGGCAGCACTGGTGTTAAAACTAAACTCCCAGGGACCCAGAACAGGATGAGACCCTAATCTGAGATACCCACCTCCCCAAACCTGGGGCTCTTTTCTGTAGGGCTTGCTACATTTCATCTAGAAAATTCTAAGTGATCCCACTTCCTGTGAGCATCCCAGTCATTCTGAGCTCTCTGCTGACCTCTGGTGGGGGAGAATTCTACTGGCCCGGAAAAGGTGTCTAAGGGGCAGCCCACCTGCCCTGCTTTCCCAGGGACCCCACATCCAGAGGAACCCCCACCTGGGGGAAGGGGAGAGCTTTGTTAACCTGCCTTGTCCAAGGTTCAGGGCTATGGGTCAGAAGGTGCGGGGAGGAAAAAGGTAAGAAAAACTTTAAAGGAACCCCAGGAAATTAGGAGTTTAAGAGAAATCTGTTGGCATAAAGTCTATTTTATTCAGTTTCATTGAGTTTTTTTCAGCTATAAAAGAGGAAGGGGAGAGGGCATATTTAAGAATGCTGTGTGGAGGGTAGGTTTTGTTGGACAGGAATGAACTCCTGTGACAGGATTTGGTAGGTCCTGGCATGGGTGGAAGTTCACATGGCCCTTCTCAAATAGATGACCTCATGATTTTACAGCTGCTGCAGGGAGGGGAGAAGAGAAATGGAAGGGGTGCCTGTTCTCTTTGGAACCAAGGAACTTGGCTCCAGACACCATTGGATCTCACTGTCCCTCCACTGGACTTGGCTTCATCATGACAGATGTGACCTTCCTTTAAGCCCAGGGTTGGGCCTGAGATGGAGGTCCTCAGCTGGGGAAAACTCTTCTTAGTAAGAATGGCCCTGAAAGCTCAACAGGCTTGCAGCACTGAGATGTAGACCTATGATGTAGGTCATAAAGGGGGGAAAAGAAAAACTAGCCCTGAAATCTCAGAGACCCTCAAAAACCCCAGCCTTTTTCTCATGAATGGAAAAAACTGTAAGGATTCACCCTCAGCCAGTATCTTCTCTATAAGACAGCACTGAGTATCTACCCCAAAGTCTACTCCCTCATCTCCCAGCATCTTCCCATATTGTCTCAAATGCTAACTCCTCCAGGAAGCCTCTCAGGGTTTGTCTGGACAAAAGGACCTCTGCCACCTCTGAATTTCTTTTCTAGCCCTTGACTGGGGTGAGAAAGAATCCCACCCTCTTGTGCATCCTGAAGAGGTTCTCCCAATGACGGGTACCCAGAAATTATTAATTAGGTACCAAAGGGCAAAAGATAGGCCTGACATTTCCTGTACAAGCTGCTATTTTGGAAAGGATGCTTTAAGAGAAAAGAGAGAAAGATATTGTGTGTGTGTGTGTGTGTGTGTGTGTGTGTAAGTGTAGTGGGACAGGATGGTTGTTTGGCGTACCTGTCCTATTAAAACTTTGAGAATTAAAGAAGTTTAAAGTGAAAAGGACAGCCTTCTCACTTTTCAGATGAGAAAAACTGGGACCCAGAAGATAAGCAATTTGCCCAAGGTCTCAGAACTGGTTTCCAGAAGACCCAGGGCACGCACAAGGGCTGGGAGGTTAGAGGTTACCGTGATAGTGTGTTTTTCTGCACGGGCCATGGTCTAACAGAACCACAAGTTAAAAGGGATATCTGTCCTTAGAGATCCATTGTTCCACTGGAAAACCTTAAAAAAAAAAAAAGAAAAGAAAATAATCCCTGGGCCTTGCGGGGCGGGGACTATGACCCTGGGAAAGAGGATTAGGGGAGGGGGCTTCGGAATTCTGTCTTGGGCGCAAGCTCCCTGTGAATTCTGGAAAGCCAGGCTCTCAATTGTAAAAGCCGAGCGCCATCTGCCAGCCAGATCTGAACAGCCTTGCTTTATTTTATTGTCTTCACTTCCCAACCCTAAATGGTTGGTGTTCTGGTCCCTTCCCCTAAAAAATAAAAAATAAAGGTATTTCTTGCTCAGAAACCTCCCTAAAATAATAATCTTTTTTTTTTAATCTCAAAAGAGAGGAAGAGAAAACGAGAAAGCAAAGAAAAAATGAGGGAATCTCTTAAGAGGCTGATTTCTGACCCCACGTTTGAGCTCGGCAGACCTCCGGGGAGAATGGGACAGCTCCCCCCTCCCCTCGCCCTTCTCCAATGAAGCAGTCCTGGTGGCCTTTCCCCTGATCCTTTCTTCCTGGCAGAATACAAGGTCAGCGCCCAGCTTGGAGCCTGCCTTAATATGGGAAGTCAGACCCTATCTCTGGGGAATCAAGGTTTTAGGGTCAGAAAGAATAAAAAGCGAGACCTCTGCCACCTGTCAACTTAAATCTCAGGGTAAGACGTCTGCAAGGGATTTGGCTTTGTCCCTTGGGTCTTTACCTCTTTCTGCATAAAGCTGAACACTGAGAGCCACACCTCCTGGCTCTCTAGGACCGCCCACCAAGTTTAAGCATCCCCCTTGACCATGGCCGAGTCTTCAGGACAAGAAGCCTTGTCGGTACCTTAAGAATCAAGTTTCAGCCTTTCCTGGCTATCACTTGGAAAATTCATGGAATCCTTGAGTAGAGCAGTGGAATCAACCAAGGTTCTGGAAATGAGAGCCTGCTCATGTTCACCCAGTGCACTCTTTCCATGATCCTGGGACCCTCCAGAGAAGCCAGGCCTTCTCTGCCCACCCCCCTCCGCAATCCGGGTAATTTGGGAGCATGGCAAAGGATGAACACCACAAGTCCACCCCGGACCAAACCTCCCAAGGATAAAGATCCCGAGAGCCCTCCGAAATTAGGAAACCCTCCAGCTGGAAAAGAGAACCCTCTGTCAAGTGTCCATCTTAAAAGCAGCCATTTGTTTGCAAAACAAAATGATCTTACTATGCTTCCCTTTTAGCAGCTAAAAAGGGAGAAATGAAATCACCTAAATGTGGAATTATAAACAGCTATTAGTTTTATGACAATCCAACTTTAAAAATTTTTCCCCTAACGTCTGGCATTTGTTTTGGGTTCTGCCTGGAGCCTTCTAAGCATTTCCTTGGAAAGATGTTGCACTTGGTCCCAGGCAAAAAGTCAAAATCAACATTGAGAAAAAAAAAAAAAAAAAACATGCCTTGGGTAGTTTCGAGGATTCTGCAATAAGCAGATCTTAGTTAGAGGGCACTTTGCTTAACTAAACTTGGAACCTATTTTAAAAAAAAAGCCCAGTAGATAATTTATTAAACTATTAACCAGTTTTCACCCTTTATCCTAAAGTAATCTTAATAGTAAAAGCAAAAATCTAAGTTCTCATAAGTGTGTAGAATGGAGATTAGGGTTTTTCTTTTTCCTTCTAGACTTTGCAATTAACTTAAGGGCCCCAAATTCCAAGTTTGCTAAAGAAAATGAAAAAAAAAAATTCTTAAAAAATAATAAATCTCAAATAAATCTGTAATAGCTGTATTGGAAGACCAGAAGGGGGCAAACATGTAAGTGTTTTAGGCTCAAAATATAATAAAGAAGCAAAAAGTCTCCTTCTGTAAGGGTTACTTGGGCGGTTAGGTGCAAGCTGGGAGGTGCTAGACCACTATTTAAAAATAAAATGACTTACTCAACTATACTTGAGTAAAAAAATAATCTGTAAAAAATTTAAAAAATTACTTAGTCCTGTTATGACTATTTCAAGATATTGGTTATAGAATCTGCCCTAGCACTGGGGGTATGGATGGGCGGGTGCATCCACCATCTTACCAAAAACCAAGTGCAACTCTTGAACAGGAAACGTCCTTGGGTTCTCACTTCTGTTGGCACAAGTATGTCTTATTTCTAAAAGATCTTATTTTACCTTCATCAGTAACAGTCATTCAGAGGCATTTCTTCCATTGTCCCCTACCACCCCTACAACTTCCTGTCTTGAAATCTCAAGTCCTAACGGTTAGGGGTCACCCCCATGCAGTGGGCTGGTTCCCCTGGGGCTAGGACTACAATGACCCAGCTAGCAGGGTCTGCACCCTATGGCTGCAATGCGCACATTACCAATCACAGGCTCCGTTTGTGCTTTTTTTTTGTGGGACACACACAGGTGGGGCGCCAGCCACCTAGAGCTGTTATGTGACCAGCAGCCATCTGAGTACCAGTCCTTACTATCCTGACCATACTCCTCTCTGATGCAGAGTGAATCAATTTAGGCACATCAGAGAGGGAGAATCCCCTCCCCTGCCTGCTTCAGACAGAAGCCCCTAAAGAACCCCTACGTGGTAGAAGAGATCACTGAAGGGTTAAAACCTATTTAAGCCCTGATCTACTATTGATTAGCTACAGACTGACTTGCGTAATCAGCAATCTTAGACCAATTCACTATTTCCTTCCCTGGAATAATTTCCTTTTCTCTTCCATTTAGGGTCATCTAGTGAAACTCTGGAGGTCACCTTCTTCTCAGTGATTTTTGGAAATCAGTTCTACCCTAGAATGTAGGATCACCAAGGCTGGAATTAACATTTCTGAGTGGTTACTAGTAACTTGAAGTTAGCAACTTTTTCTCTGATGATAATAGTTTTCTTTTTGAGGTGGTCAGGTTATGATCTGTATGAGCCCGGCCTTTCCTAGGATTTGATGTTACTGTGAGGGCAGTGGTTCTCAGCTGGGGGTGATTTCTGCTCCCCTCCTTCCAGGGGACACTTGGCAATGACTGGAGGCAGTTCTAGTTGTCAAACTGTGTGTATGTGGTGGTGGTGGTGGGTGGGATGTGTGTGTGTGTGTATGTGTCTGTGTATGTGTGTTTGTGTCTGTAAATGTGTGTATGTATATGTGTATTTGTGCATGTTTGTGTATATGTGTGTATGCATGTATGTATGTTTGTATCTGTGTACATTTGTGTGCATGTGTATTGTGTATGTGTGTACATTTGTGTTTGTGTGTATATGCATGTGTATGTGTGCATGTTTATATATGTGCACGTTTGTGTATATGTGTTTGTGTGTATGTGTATATGCATGTTATGTATATGTTTGTGTGTATGTGTGTACATTTGTGTGTCTGTATGTGTATGTATTTTGTGTATGTGTATTGTGTGTATGTGTGTGTTACTGGCATCCAGTAGGCAGAGGTTACAGATGCTCCCACACATCCCACATTGCACAGGTTGGTCTCCATGGCAACATGTCAGTGGTCTGCCTATGGAGGACCCCTCTGTCATACAAAGCCCCCTGAGAATGCTAAAATCCCAGCAGAGAGCCAGCAGGGAGAAGTCACAGTTTAAGAATAAGAGACTAGGTTTGACCAAAGCTCCAGGGCCTTACCAACCATAGGGGTTTTGACCAAAACCTGGGCTTGGTCCTGGGGTAGGGCTGCAGGGGAGAGGGACCCTTCTGTCTCGGCTGGCTCTCCCCTTCCCCTCTCACTGTCAGTACAGATGTGACACCTTTCTTCTGCCTGTACCACCTCACCATCTAGTGGTCACCTGAAATATCAACTCACTCTCACCATCTCTTGGCCCTTCTAGATTCAGTCAGTAAAAAAATCATTCCTATTTGGGGGTGGGCAGTGGGTGGAAGGACCCTTGAATGACATATATGATTTTATGAAGAAGTTAATGAAGTAGACTGTGGGCCTCCCAGACCTCTCCAGAGAACAGTGATTGAGAATTAACAGGGACACTTTCTATAACTTCAGAAACTACAAAGGCCAAAAAAACTTAGGAGCTACCTTAAGGAACCACAGATAAACGAGCAGCATCTATTTAAAAGGAAGTGTCCATGTGCCCCAGCAATTCCAGTAGCCGTGTACCTCATAAGTGACATGGCCTATTTCAACAGGGTGGTTTGTTTTCTTTTTCAGATGGACCAGTTAGCTACTTGTATGGCTAAAGGGACTGAGGCCCAGGCCCGTGGTGCCCCAGGTCAGTGGGGCCTGGACGCAGACTTGCTGAGATGCAGGACCTGGTTCCTGTGCCCTTCAGCAGAGCCCTGGCAAGCAGCCTTTCTTGGCCATGAACTACATTACAGTGTCTGCTTTTAGTCTGTGTGCCTCATCACAGGAATTACTGTTTCTTTTAAAAAACCCCACAGTTATAACCTTACCTGAATGAAGGTTCCCTGTAAAAATATATATCTCATCACAGTCATTTGCAAATTAGCAATCAGTTTGCGGCAAGGCAAAACAGCTCAGAGAGGAAAGAGAAGTGAGGTGCTCTGGTCTTTTGATCGAAGGAGGGAGGCGAGAGCTGGATAAATCGAGCTCTTTTTCCCTTAGAAGAACTGGCTCTGTGTGCTGATATGGAGGTTGGGAAAGCTTGTCTGTGGCACGCCTTCAAAAGTGGGTACAAGATTTCCCTTCCCATTATCAACTCATTAAGGGAAGTTTAAGGTACTCATTCTGTCCTACACACCGAGTGTGTGTGACAACTTCAGAAACATTGACTGACTCATAATAAATTTGGGATCCGATAACAATTTATGCCTTTATACCTCCCTCCTCGCCCCAATTTGAATCATTAAGAAACATTCAGTAGGATCTCATGTTCAAGTTCTGTGGGCAGAACTCGACGAGTCAAAAGGCTTGAGAATTCTCCTGAGGTTTAACAAATTACCCTGCAGCACATTCTTCCTCTAAGGCAGGATGGCAGCACATGCTCCCTCAACATTCACTGCTCTGTCAGAGATCAATCACCTAATGTCCTTCTCTGTTACAGCCCCCAGTTGCTGCCTGGGTGAAACTACTCCAGGAATTCTGATTGGAGGGGGCCACACCTCTCAAGGCTTTGCTGTCTATCAGAGACCAGAGCATCTCATCTCTCAACTGAGCATGTCATCAACAACCAGGAAAAGTCAAACGTGTTGTTCCCTACCTCATTCTTGGAGGGTCTTCTCATCTTCCATTCCCAGGGGCTGGCCTTCTTCTCCATCTGGCTGTCGGAAGGAAAACTAGAGACAATCTTTTTTTTTTTTTGGCATGTGTAATAAGCTCAGAGCAATCAGTGCTCAGGACCCTGGGCTCAACCACAGTATTGATTTGATTTATAGATAAGGGCTAATAAAGAGGAGGAGGTGGTGGGCGGGGGGGGGGGGGGGTGCAGCGAGGGATCCGAGAGGGGGGTAGGTAACGCTTTTTCAGGACATGTGAAAAACAAGCTCCCACCTCATCTTGTCACTCACCTACCAGTGACTCCACACCATCATAAATGTGGCAATGTGTCGGTCTACTGCTTGGGTTGACTCTTGTTTATAAAACCTGTGTAAAAAGTGTATTCGGAAATGTTGAGATGGAAAGACAGGATGGGTGCCTAGGATTTTTAGAATTTGTAAGTCTCACAGGGAATACTGTAAACAAAACAACCAGTGACTTCCCTGGTGGTTCAGTGGTTAAGACTCTGTGTTGCCAGTGCAAAGGGTGTGGATTCAATCCCTGGTAGGGGAACTAAGATCCCACATGCCAAGAAAATAGGAAACAAACAAGCAAATAAAAACCCTCACTTGGACCAAGGAGAGAAAAATCCAGGAAGACAAGTAGACTCCTAAAAATAACGGCTGCCATTTATCGGACACTTAATACGTGCCAAGCCCTTAGTTAAAGGCTCCTCTCAGTTTTTAGTATCTGATGCCCATTTTAGACAACGAAGGAAAAGGACACATCCTTCTCTGATTCTTCTGGAAACATCCCTCCCCTCCCTTTTCAGAGGCTCCTTGGCCTATGCCAATTGTCAGTTTGTATCTGGGAGTTCCCGTTAGCCTTCCTCAGTTTTATAAAGACCACTTGGACTAGTTGACCCTTTAGAGGAATCACAAAGAGAGAGACCCCGGCCCGACTTTCACCATCTTATGCCCCGCGTGACCAAGGGCCAGAACAGGAATCTGATGGAACAAAGACTCTTTAAGTGTAATTCAATGAAACCTGTTGAGGTTGGTGTTAACAGGGCCAGAGTCTGAGTCCCTCTTCCTGGGGGGCCACCAGGGCTGGAGAGTGTTAATTAGGCTGACCCCTGCTTGCAGTTTCCTCCTCAACTAACTTTTTTCATTGTTAGTGGGGACCCGGTCACATAAATTGGCCCTGCCCTTTCTATTTTGAAAATCCCTACACTTTCAGTGGAATCAGATTTTGAAATGGACAATGGGCATGTTAATTTCACATTCCATTAGGAACACCAAGAGGCACAAGGTGAGCTGGGATGAACCCCACCTCTGACACAGGTTAAAGAACCCAAGAAGTGTAGAGAACAGTTTGCCTTTGCAATCTATTCGTCTCCCCAAAATCACTTCATGGGGAGGGATTTGGAGGGTCACAGTTCTGCTGGGGGTGAAAGGTATGTTTCCTATGGTGGGGAAATTGACTCTAAAAAGATGCATGGTTGATATGAAGAATTTCAAATCTAGTCAATTAGGTTACCTTCTCTAAAAATGATTTCTAAAAAAAAAAAATTTCTTTTTTTCTTTTTGCTTTATATCAAACTTCCTCCATAAAATTCAAAGTTGATTTCTAAGATTATACACTGACTCTCACTAAGAAGGAATTAATCCTGACTAAAAGGAAGGAATACTTTTTAAAAAATAATCACTATGAAGAATATTGAGCAAGAGTTATTTTAATAGGGTCATTAGATCCAGGCCAGGAGATTCTAAACAAGTCTATTACACTGGAACACTAAAAATGGAGGGGTCTAGGTATAAAAGCAACTATTTTTAAATGATGATGATGGTGTATTTTTTGGTGTGTGTTTTTTTTAGTAGAAACCTGAGTAAAGAGAAAAACTTTAGACCTCACTAACGAATACTTCTGGGGGATTTTTAAAAGACTTTAAGGAAAACCTGCTTTTAAAAAAAGAAGTCCAACAAACAAACTAAGGCTGTGGTGTTGGCAGATGGGTTACAACAAATGTGGAAACAAAATACCAACAGAACAGTGACAGGTATTCCAGAAATGGGGAGGCTCACGTTTCACGGACACACAGTGGACATTTATAAGCAGGGATCTGTCTGGTTCTGGCTATAATTCAGGAAGCAGAAGACTGCCGGACACCTGTCATCTGACAAGGGATTAGTGAACACACAGCACACTTACAAAATGATGCCTTATAGCCTATCACGGCATTTTGGGGACAAGCAGGGAATTAGAAACAGAAATTCTGACTCCCTCACTTACCTTGCAGAGTTGAGCAAAAGTACCTGACATTTAATCACTAGGCTTTTGGTTTATTTGCCTGTGAAATGGGGTCCCATCACATTTTTATTGCCCAAGGCTATTGCAAAGGACAAATGTGACTGGATTAAAGGCTTTAAAAAAATACCGTAAGAATGTGCTATCATTATGTGTAATCATTACTATTACAGGTTACTAATAACTCTGAAGGCAGTGAGGCTGTTCCTTTCAAGCTGGGTGTGGGGAAGGTAAGGAGGTGGGAGGAATAAACAAAAAAGTGACAAACATTTTTTTTTTTTTTTGCTTAATACCAGTTTTCCATGGTATTTGTAATGTAGGCAAATGATAAAAATTAACATAGCTATATAGAAAAACAGTTTTACTTGGAAGGAAAATCTGTAGGAAATTGGATTTTAAAAGGCAAGGAAGAGATTTTTGGCCTGATAAGCCATGACTTTCCCACTGCAGCAAATGACTCAGTGGAAGCATTTTGAAAAAAGGAAAAAAGGGCTGAACTGAAAAAGAAAAAAGAAAAAAGGAAAGGGGTACTGTAGCAGGATGAGATGAAGCCCTCACTGTTGTACTTGGTGGCATAAATGATCTTACAATTAATTGAGATTCACTGTATAAGTAAAGTGTCATGGCAGAATAGTCATTATTATATATAGCATTTACCTGCACAACTTTAATAAATGTAGCAGCTACTAAGAAATTCTAACCTAGCAGTCCCTTCAATTCTTAAAGGAAAATGAGGGAATCATCCAAATTAGGTTTCCAAAAAACATGTTTAAGCCACTGAAATTACTCAGAAAGGCAACAGAAACATGGAAATAAATCTATCATTGGATAGTGTTGAGTAAGAAATGGACTTCATTTTTTTTAGCTATTCGATGATCTAACTATCTATCTTTTTAAGATTCTCTGTGGGGGAAAAAAAAAAGATTCTCTGTGATGTGGTTAAGCTGTTTGGGCAATGAAAATGGAGAAGGTATATACACAGAAATGCACACGTGTTGTTAAAGCAACAGTTGAATCTGTAGGTCACAAATTATCAAAAGATGGTCATTTGGTCTGCATTTTCAGGGGTGGGCATATATGGCTGTCTTGTTTTATGTGTTAGGATTTAAATGTTAGTGAAAATGTTTGTCCTAGATGTACATGGGTCTTCACCCTGCCTTCTCTCCCCCTCCCCAATCAGTCATTCAGATCCAGTGGGGTACCTTTCTTGTCACTTCGGTAAAAAACAAAACAAAAACAAAAACGAAATCTTATCAGATTGCTGCCTGGCTCAACGAGCCACATTGACACAGCAGGCAACCTGGCTTTTTGAATTCAGGTTTTCCTGATAGACAGGGCCCACGGCTCACTGGACTACACTGCATGCAAAGGTGCTTGACCTGGGTGCAGGACCAGGGTGATGCAGGGTGACCCCAGCTAATCTTCTTTATAAGGTGAATTTTCCCCCCTGCATCAAAACAAGGGTAAGCAAGGGAAACTTGTAATGTTCTTAAGGCTCAGCCCCAGACATGGACTGTGTGCTGCAGGGTAGATGTATGTATAACCTATGGCAAAAGCCTCCAGTCTTGACTTAAGTGGATGATGCTCCCCATGCTAAAGCCCTAGAATAGGGGATTCTGGGCATGGAGCAAAGGAGAATTTAGTAAAGATCTGCTTGAAAGATTTTTACAAATAAGGCAACTGAGGCTGCAGTATGTGAAGGACACTGCCAATCAGGTGTCAGGTGCACATCATACCTTGGCTCTCCTGTCTGCCCCATCACAGGTGTCCCACCCAGTGCTATGTTTGGAATGTTGAAATGGAGCTGTTGTGGCAAAATCAGGTGTCCGCAGGAGAAGAACACATTGTCATTTGAGGCTCCGGGCCTTTAGTGCAGTTGGGGCATCTGAAGTGTAACACTACCTCCCTCCTGGATGTTTTTGAGGGAAATGATGCTGTCCTTATTTCCCTAGGTGGGCATGAATAAAATGACCATCACATTTAAAACTGTGACTCGTGAAAAGCACACATCACAATAGCACACAGTTATATGGCACATTACAAAATATTTCGCAAATGTAGCACAGCCTGAAAAATTGTAATCTTGAAATCCCTCGAGAGGGCTTAGAGAATAAGCAAAATAAAGAAATTAGGATTGTGGAGTTTCACTTTTGAAATCTTCATTTAAGCCACACATTCAGATCTTTGCTAATTTGCTGCTCTGATTAACTGTGGCACAGGAATCAAGACCCAGATTTGAGGGAAGGAGAATCTAGGGGAGGGTGCAGGAGGGAGGGGGCCTGGGCGGGGCCAGGGAAGGACTGGGGAGATGCAGCAGAGGGTCTTGTTGTGGGGGGGAGGAGTAGGCTGTTGGAAAGGGGAGGGACCCCTGAGGGTGGCATAGGTGAGGGGAGGAGGAGGGGGGGGGGGGGGAGGCCAGGGCCATCAACGGTATCCTCCCAATGGGATTATTAACAGATCTTTCAATGTTTTTGTATCCCAAGCCCATATGCTGAGGGTCTTACCTTTGAGCCTCTCTGCCCCCAGCTAAAGCTGCTTGAAAAAAATTCACATGTAAACATTTACATGTCTCACAGTTTTTTCACATTTTATCCATACACTTAAAATACACTGGAAGCATTTTTTAAAAAGTTTTATTTGAATTGCATTTCAAACACAAGACGGGCATTCCACTCCCAACGCATAACCCCTCTCTTAGAACCAAGCCCCTCCTACTGTATCCGGAAAAAGGGTAAAGGATTGGCTTACCTCAGGCTCTTCCCTAGGTTAAAAAAAAAATGATTTCATAGTTTTTAAACATAGCCACGCCCAGCCCCTGGAACCAGCCCCGGTGTGGTTCGGGATCCGAACTCGCCTGCAGAAGGTTAAGTAGGACTTTTTTGCCCCTCCTCCCTTCATCCCCCACCAGGTAAGCCGAATGTGTGCAGAATACCAAATTTTTGCGCGCAGTCCCGGACGCCCCAGATACCTGCGTGTCTGGTTTTTCAACCGTAAAGGCGGGAGGGTTTGGCGAACGAATAAGAAGTGAGGAAACGCTTAGCGCAAAGGGGAAAAAAGAGAGAAAGACAGACAGAAAATAGGTTATGGAGGCCGCCCAGAGGCGGCCCCCGCCCCCAGCTCAGCTAGCGGCCCCATATCCTCCCGGGCATCTCCCGCTACTTTCTAAGGCTTTTCGCGCCGCCCGCTGCAGAGCGCCAGCACACAGGTACCGCCGGAGTGTGTGTACACGGAAAGTTTTTTGCCCGCGCAATGGCGCAAAACACAAGACAGCCCATTCCCCAGTACAAGTACACAGTCGGCGGGTAATTTGGGGGGTGCCAGGGATGGGGGTTGGAGAACACTTGAGGATACCATGCACAGGCGGACACAATGTGGACACCGATGCACACCCACAACAAGCTGTCTGATACGGGAAGCCGTGCCGGGCGAGGCAGGGACGCACGTTCTCCATCAACCCCCAACCCACCAACAGCCCCAGCCAGCTAGCAAGAGCGACCCCCGAGCGCCCTCCCACCCCACCCCCCCCCACCCCGCCCCGCAGTTCCTGGCTCACCTGAAGCCCCCGCCTTTCTTGCCGTCCCCCACCCCACGACTCGGCGACGTGGTCTTACGATCGCTGGCACTGGTTTGTCCAGCTGGAAACGACCCTCAAGTGTTGCATCGCACCATGTTTATCCTCCAAAGGGCACATATTTCCCCACCCAAGCCCACCCAAGATCCCTCCCGCTCCCAGGGCAAAGTTAGGGCCCCATGCTGGAACTTTCTGGCAGGTTCTTCCCGCCTCGGCCCAGACACCCCCCTCCCGCCGCCAGGCCCGGAGGCCCATCGGGCAGCCCTGCCACCCGCTCCCGGGGTTCCTGGGTGGCCCTGCTCCCCACGGGCAAAGTCCGCCGCATTACCTAGAAACAGCATGCGGTGCGTATGCGAGTTGTCCATCTTCTTGTTCTGGAGTTGCTTGTTGGTGAGCTGGCTCTGTCTCTTCTCGGACCACTTCTGGCCACGCTTCCCCGCGTTTTCCTTGCGGTCTTGTCTGCGCTTCTCCGCCAAGGCAACCTTCTTGACCTTGGGGCTGAAGGAGCCTCTGAACTGGGGGCTCTCGGATCCGAAGACGCAGCCTCGGAAGACCCGGACGAGGAAGTTGTGGAGCAAGTTGCGCCGGGGCTTTCGGCGGCGGCGGTTTCGCTTGGACGAAAACCAGCGGCGGCATCCGAAGGTCCCATCGTCGGATTCGTCTCCGCTGTCGCTGCTGACCGATATCTGGTCGTTGTAGAGGTAACAGCAGCTGGGCTCTGACCTGCCCCGCCAGGCAGATGCGCGCGGAGGCTGCGGAACAGGCGGATCGGCAGCCTGGATCTCTGGGCTTGGGGGTCTAAGGAAACTGATCTCGGGTCGGGCTCCCGAGGCGGGGTTTGCCCAGGTGATAGGAGTGGCCCGGGGGACGGAGGCTGCCCGGGGGACAGTGGCTGCCCGGGGGACAGTGGCTGCCCGGGGGACAGGAGCCGCTCGGCCAACAGGGGCTCCCCTGGCGACAAGAGCGGCCGGGGCTGCCCCAGCGACAGAAGCGGCTGGGGCGGCAGGAGCGGCTGGGGCGGCAGGAGCGGCAGGGGCTGCTCCAGCGGCTGGGGGGTCTGGAGCAGCCGAGGCTGCCTCGGCGGCTGGAGCGGCCAGTGCTGCCTCGGTGGCAGCGGCAGGGGCTCCGTCCCCGGGATCGGGGACCTTGCCTCCCTCCGCGGCAGTGGTGGCTGAGCCTCCCTCCATCTCGGCTGCTTCTCCCTCAGCTGGGGGTCTCTCTCCTTCTGCTTGCTCTCTCTCAACGGGAGCTCCGGAGACCTCGATGCGCAGAACGTCAGGCGCGACTGGGGGGCTGTCCATGTCGCCGGGAGCGTCATCGACCCCAACGGGGGCGCTGCCAACCTCGCGCGGGGGTCTGGAGACCTCCATCGGGGGGCTGTCTCCCGCGAAGTGTGGAGGAGGTCTGAGAGCCTCTCGAGATGGGCTGCCGATGATGCCGGGGACCCAGAGGGGGGGCTCGTTCGCGGCGGGAGCGAGGAGGATCGCACTCGAGACCGCGACTGTCGTGATCTGGCTGCCCCCACCGCCGTCGATCTGTGGGATAGCTCGGGGGAGCCCAGGGGGTGGGCTGTCGTCCCCCAAGGCTGCTCCATCAAACTCGAATGGCAGATCCTCCTTGTGGGGAGGGCTGCATCCTCCTCTGATGCCTGCGTTTGCAGGTCTGATGGCTCGGGGCTCCTCGGGAGGAGCCCTGAAGACCACCGAACCTGGGCCTCCTGGAGCAAGGTCTGAGACCTGCAAGGGAGGTTGGTTGTCTCCCTGGTCAGGCTGCTCAAACTCAAAAGGCATGGCTTCTTCTGGTGGAGGGCTGTAGCTTCCCAGGCTTGGAACGGCCTCATGGGAGGCTCCGGGCTCCATGACCGGTGGGCTGAAGGCCTCAAGGCCTGCACTGGTCCCAGTGGTGTCTCCAGGATGCTCCAGGGTAGGCCAGAAGCTTCCCAAGCTGGCCTGTTCGACCTCGAAGGGCATGGCTTCCTCGGGAGGTGGGCTGTACCCTCCATGGGCCCCGGCTTCCTTGAAGGCCTGGCTGAGGTCCTGGAAGTTGGGTCTGGAGACCTCTGGGGGTCCACAGGCTTCGCCTTCAGTCTCGATGGGGATGGGCTCGCTGTGAGGCGGTGGGGTCTCCATCTCTTCGGCTGGGCCAGGCCCAGCACCGGGGGCAGCTGCCCCTGGGGCCTCCAAAGGTGGTTGCTCGGGCTGTTCCCCGAGTTCAAGGGGGTTATCGCGTTGTCCTGACATATTATTGCCGTCGAGGCAGTTGCGCACGCCCATAACACGGTGGCGGTTTCTTAAAATAAACTTGGGGCCCCGTGAGACGGAGCACCCAACCGAACTAGGGTGAAAAAAATTATTTTCAAAAAAATAAAGCAAAGTACCAGCTGGAAAGTTCTCCTACCTCACTTTCCAACCCTAGTGAGGTCTAGGGGTTCAGGGGTTCAAGGCCTCGAACCCCAGACCATGGCAAAAACAAGTCTACTTTTGCTTGTTGAGTCTTGGCTCCTTTCTGGTCACTTTTTAATGCCCTCAGGCTGCCCCTGGCCCCCCCCTCCCTTTGGCCTTACTTGTCCTCTCCTCTCTCTTTTGCTCAGTCCCAGGCCAGCCCCGCCTGCTTGGATCAGAGGAGCGCGCCGATTCGGTCCGAAAATCGCTCGTAGTGCTCTTTTTCTGCCACCAGAGGACGCAGGTCCAGTGTCGAGGTGGCTCCGGGAGCCGGCGCCAGGCTCCGGGAGCCCCAGACTTTGGGTAAGGGGGCTGATGCGCGCAGGCCTCGCAGGGATGTTTGGCTCCTTCCAGTCCTCTCCCTGACTGATTTGGAGTGTTTCTCCTCTCTTCTCCCCTGGTCAGAGAGAGCGCTCTTCTGCGTTGCAGGACACGTGACGCAAGACGTGGGCCCCGGGCTGCGGGAGCGCAGGAGCTGAACCCCTCCCTCCCAGACCCAACAGACTCTCCTCGGGGGGAGGGGGGACTGCAGGAGTGTTTCGTAACCCCAAATTACCCCTGCACCCCTGAGCCGCAGCCCCCAGCCCTGAGCAGCCTCAGATCCTAAGTCCCGAGTCTGGAGCGCAAAGCTTCGGGCGCGTGCGAAGGGGGTGCAGGAGCGCGCGGGGATGCGACAGGTGGTCGTGAGCCCACCGGCGGAGCAGACAGGTGGTGAGGGGAAGGGGGCTGACGAGTGTGAGCACGCAATTTGTTTTTAAAATGTGTTGGGGGTACTTTACATCGCTTCTGCGGCTTTTGTTTGCGGGTTGCCGAGGCTGGCTCCTATAAAGCACATCAGTGTCCCCCATCCCCACCACATTCTGGGGTCTCTGCAGTGGCCTAGGGTGACGCAGGCATGGTTCTTCCCCGTTCATGGGGACGACGACAAATACAAGGGAGGTAAGAGGGTCTTGGGTATCTACTACCAAGACCCTCCAAGCGGTAGCTGCCGCGGCACGGAACTGGGGGTTGCGGGACGCACACAGGGACCCCACAGACTGAAGGCCCCAGAGTTCCTGCTGTTCTGGGAAAGGGCTAAATGGAATTTCAGTTGAGATTTATGGCCGGTTTAAGGTGGTCTCGGAGACGGAAAAACCCCGTGCGCACCGAATCCAAAGATACACACCGTGCCGTGCGGGCAGCTGCGACCGCGGTGCGCTGTTGCCCGCTTTGGGCACCGGCCGCGGGGTTGGTCAGTCAGCTCCTCTAGCCCCTCTCCAGCCCCCTTCAAGTTCTTCTCGTCTCGCTACGGGTCCCCCAGAGCAGCTGCTTTACTTTTCCAATGCCTGAGCCCGCTGAGGCGGCAGAGTCCGGCCACAAAACCGGCAGTCACCCGGCTTGAGCTCCCATCGCAGTAGCTGTAGCGCGTGGTGGGCTCAGAGCCGGCAGGGATAAATGCCAAGACCACCTGGGTGGGCTTGACATGTCCATGCACACAGATCAAGGTTTGGGGGGTTGCGGAGAGATTTGAGCCCCAGGAAAAATTTGCTGCGTGTGGTTCACGTAAGACCCGGGACTCAGGCATCGTATCTGTCTCGCCAGTGCGTGACATGGACCCATGAGCCACTTTTAGGTGTAAGGTAGCTGGGCAAGGAGGAGGTGATCACTTGGCCTTAGGGCGTGGGGAGGGATGGCTGGGTACGTGCAAGGTGGGCTGCGGCAAGTGGGGCGCATCACTTAGATCGCATCGCCTGGATCGCTGTATCTACGAGCCGCAGCCAGGCGAACCACGTACGCACACACACTCCCACCTTGTTAAACCTAACACATCCCTCTTTGAACGAGGGGGTCAGAGCCACTGCGCATCACTGCCCCTGTAAACCACCACTCATGCGGATGAGCTGCGCCGAGGAAAACGGACAAAGTCGGACCCCGGGTAACGTTTGGAGCCCCCCGAAGGGCGTATCATCTCAGCTCTTCGGGTCAAACACTTCCAAGTACCAACACCGAACTTTGGTTCAAACTTTGGACAACTACCCCCACGCGTAACGGCTCAACCTTTTGGGCATCCACGGAATGTGCCAACTGGGTCGCAACAGTCAACTCACTCCCCTCCGACCCCAGCGCTGGGTCAGCCATTGGGCTGGGGTCACGCCAATCAAGGCTGCCTAGCGAATGAACGGGGGGCGCCAGACCGGAAACCGGATATGAGTGGGAGGTCCAATAGGGGGCGCCGCGTTGGAACGCCCTAAGAGGTTGTGCCGCTGGGGTGGTTTGGAGCGGTTGGTGGGCGGGCGTATGGCGGTCAGGCCTGGGCCGCCACGAGGCCGGCTGGCACTGTGGGGTCACTTTCTGACGCCCCAGGTCACCGAGGCTGAAAGGGGAGGTGGGGACTCTCAGGGAGCAGCTCTCGTTCTCGCCGATGGCGGTGGGTAAACCCCTAAGAGGGATCCGCTGCCAGGGCGAGGCGAGGAGGAGGCGAAAGGGCCTGAAGGTAGAGGGCCAAGACCCTGAGGAGAGAGGGGGCTCACTGCCCCGATGCAGAGGATCAGCCCCAGATGGATAAGGAGTTGAGGTCGCGGGGATGCTGAGCCCTGCCAAAGTGGAAGGTCAGTAGGCGTCGCGGTTTGGAGCCTCAAGGAGGCCGCGATGGGGGCCCTAAAGGGA
The DNA here is from genome assembly GCF_023699985.2 of Odocoileus virginianus. Lineage (NCBI taxonomy): Eukaryota > Metazoa > Chordata > Mammalia > Artiodactyla > Cervidae > Odocoileus > Odocoileus virginianus. Next base: position 53,449,542 of record NC_069682.1, read on the forward strand.
CGGTTTACACTCGCCAGGCCTCGCGCGCAGCCCACGTCACCGAGGCTCTTTTCCACAGCACCATTCAACAAGGAATGGGTGCAGAGAGTCTGTTCTACATCCCCAGGAGCGTCTAGCACCTGGATTATTTGCCAGGAGAGCACACGCACCGATGGGATGAAGATCGGGCCGACAACATCCTCCCTCCTAGAGGCTAAGCAACATAAAAATGAAAGAAAAGACCCCTCAACTGGGGCGGGGGGGGGGGACCTTGTTGGAGAAAATGGAGTTACAGATGGGTCTCCACGGAGGGATGGATGTCTAGGCTGTGAGCAAAAGTGGGGGGGGGGGGGGGATGGGAGACGTCGGCCTACCAAGAACAAAGATCGAATAGTAAGAAACATGGCACACGGCTGGGTAAAGAGATCAGGTCACCTGGCTGGGCCTGGGGGGAGCAGTGGGAGAGAAAGGCAGGGAATACTGGATAGTGTTTCTCTGAGGATGCCATGGAATAGCAGGGCAAGCAGTTTGGAGGCTTCTTTGGTAGGAAATGGAACAGATATGGAACTTTTTAAAAAAAATCCTGCAAGTGAGGATTGAGCCTAGTTTTAGGGCAGGATTGAGGCAGTGTGGAGGATGGCCCTGATGAAGAGAACACAGGAGGACCTGACTGGTCCTGACCTTTTAGGAAGAGAGAAACAGGCACAGCGAAGGAAGCAAGAAGGCTGGAGGGAGGGACTCAGAGGGATCCCAGAGGACCCTCCAGAAACTCCCTGGTGCAACATGCAAGGGGCAGGGGAGCCCAAGTCTGGCACCTAGGATGGAGAAGTCAGGGAGGACCTGGAGAAAAGCTGGCATGGTGCCTAGCCAGTCTGGTTTTGGACCTGACAGAGGGGGGAAGGAGGTACAGTCTGGGTGGAGATTTCTTTCAGCCTGTTATTTAGGAGGACGGGACCAAAGTCAAGACAAAACCCCAAGTTCAAAGTGACAGTAATCCTTATTAGGATATGAAATCACTCTATCAGATAAAATCTTCAAGGGGAGAAATAAATTTGGTGATAGGCTCTCAAACACTTGGAGCACTGGAGAGAAAAAGGGGGGGACATTACAGGAAAGACTGGTGGGCCTAGGAAGGGCTCCCGGGTGGGAGCATGGCAGAGGTAAGAATTTAAGAATTGGTCTGCATCGCTCATCTAGATGGTCATTTCTCTGCCTCTTCGCTGGTTGCCTTCTGGGGCCAGGGAGCTCTGTGCTGTGGGGACTGGCCTGGGTGCTGGAGGACATCTAGGAGCATCCCTGGCCTCTACCCACTAGATACCAGCAGCATCCCCTTTGTTGTAGCAACTAAAAATGTCTCTAAATGTTGCCAAGCCTCCTCTGGGAGGCAAAACCGCCCCCCTGCCATGGGCTGAGAAGGGACCCTCAGACTCAAGTAGCAATTGCCTTAATTTAAAGGTAAATGAGGATCAAGAAGAAGAGATTGCGGCATTTAACTCCAGTGTCCCCCCTTTTATCCTCTCTTTATTTCACCGTAGTGACTGGCTACCAGGATCTGAAAACCCCAAATCTCTTGGATGAGTGGGGATCAGAGCTGAAGCTTCACCACAAATCAGAAGTGGGACTTGAGAGACTGGCAGAAGGGTAGCCAGATGTTGGAAGAGGTGGCTAACCTGAAAGGCAGCTGGGGAGCCTTGCCGCAGGGGCCCAAGAAACCAGTATGGTAAGAGCTGGGGGTGATCAGCTGAGGCGCTAACTGGGGGGCCACTCTGATTGGTGGGACTGTCTGGCGAGCCCATTCAGGGCTGGTGATCTTGTTGGCCAAGACAGAAACGTGGCCTTGACCTGGATGGAGGTGGCCAGAGGGCCCAGTTTTTATTTTTTATTTTTTTTAGTTCTACCAATTTATTGCTACCAACCCATCTCCCTCCACCCTTGTGCACACATGCCCAGTCATGTAATCCCATGGACTTCAGCCCGCCAGACTTCTCTGTCCATGGATTTTTCCAGGCAAGAATACTGGAGTGGGTTGCCATTTCCTTCTCCAAGGGGGCCCAGTTTTTAAGATCGGCCATTATGATTTATAATTGCAAAGTATTACCTTAGACATCGATTTCCAATTCTGGATGGATTTCTATCAGGGAAGAGGTAAATATTTTCTAGGGAAGAGGTAAATATTTTCTAGAAATGAGCACGAAGTGGGAAGGAACATTAGTTAATGGGTTCATGTGGCCCAGAAGAGGAAGGCAGAGACTAGGCAGGGTGCCTGAAGAAAGACTGAGCTGGGGTGAAGCTGCAGGCTGGGGTTTGGTGCCCACCCAGCAGGGCTTGTGCTAGGGTCTGCAGTGAAATGGTACTCTGAGAGGAGAAAAGGCTGGGCTGTCAGAAGCCAGGTGGAGGTTTCCTGAAAATTGTGTATCCTCAACTACTTAAAAAGAACAGGGTTTCTACACTTCATGCATTGAGAAAGGATGGGAAATACTACTCATGTTTCAGTTAAACATTGCACTTTTAAGGAAGTCAGTCTGTTCAGACCTGACAGGCCAGGTGCCACAGGGAGTGATCAGCTGGCTTTTTGTAAAGAAATAACCCCAAATGGAAAGACAGTATTTTTTTCACTGTTGACTCTAAACAGCATCAGTGTTACCTGCAGGGACGTGGCCCCCTTCCTTGGCGGCCCCACATGACTCCCTGCCCACCGCACTCCTCCCCCCCGCCCCAACTCCGTCTTCTGCTCTATTGACGCCTCCATGGCAGCACACGTCATAATCAGTGAACGATTGTCAGTGTACTTACGTCTGGAGGTTCTTACTCATTGCTAAAGGCACATGGCCTATCCAGACTGTAAGTAGCTGCCTATCAGCTTTCTGTTTTAGTTCATCCCTGTATCCAATAAAGAGAAAGCAAAGTGGAAGAGGGTCCCTTGAGAGGGAGGGGAGGTAGGCAAGAGAGAAGAGAGCACAAACCAGGACAAAAAACGATCGCTTTTCCCCTGGTGGGGGCATTTCTTCCCGGAAGGTGGGGAGATGGTTGGAAGGGGGGCAGTTTGCAGAGCCTTCTCTGCAGCCCCCATGTGTCATTAACTGGCAGTGGGTTACTGTCAAGTGAGGAAAAGGAGAATCTTTTCACCAGTTGTGAGGAAAAGGCAAAAGCAGAAATGAGAGGACAAAGGGAAGAGAATTCAGGCAACGATTACGTTTCTCAGCCTCCCAGTGACAAATGTTTTCTGAGTGCTGACTGAGTAGCAATAAGACTTTGATGCTGTTCAATTAATTACTGTTCAATTAGGACTCACTGCGCCCATCCTTTTACCTCCCAGCATCTCCTCTGCCAGCCTCAGCCAGTGGAGGCAGCAGCAGCCTACTGCTGTCTGCAGAAGGGTCTGCGTGACCAGGCTATTTCAGCAAATGCCAAGTGCAGGGAAAATGCCTCCAATGGATGAGGCTTAGGAGCAGGCGCAGAGCTGACATTACAGAAAGTGGCAGCCATAGGTGTGAAAAGACTTGATCTCATATTAAAAAGCCCCAGGGGCCAAGGGTTCCCACCAAGAATTCAGACTTCTTCGTTCAGCTAGTCCCTTCGTTCAGCTCACTAGCTGTCCTTGGTGGCCCTCATCTTGGAATGGCCACCCCATTCTGCAGCCAGACACGAGGCTGGCACCTGACTCCCTTGCACTTGTCGGGGGGGTCCAGACATTCTCTACAGCCACCTGGATGGAGCTGTGGATTCCTCCTCTGGGCTGGCTAATGGTGCAGCCGAGAATTCCAGGGGAGGAAGTGGCTATTCCAGATTAGATGAACACCACCACCCTGGGAAGAGGACTAAGAGGGGGCAAAAGTTGGGGGCAGAGATGGTGGGAGGAAATCCCAGAAGAGAAATTTGGCTTTAGTGGAAGCTCTATTTGAAATTTCGGTAATTCTTGGTGGAAATTCCAGGCCCCCAGGGGCTTCTTGGCTGCATGACTTATTCCCCTTGACTTTGTAAGGGGAATGGTATATTTCACCTTTGTGCACAATCTCAATTACCCAGAGCAAAGTCTCCTAATGAAATCTAATTGAGACAGCAACATAAGCCAGGGCACTCAGAAGCTGGCTCTCGCCTGGGGGAGGAAAAATTTGTCTTCTTCAGCTTGGGGGTGGGTGGGGGCAGTCTTGGACTCTGTGATCCTCACACCCCTCAAGTTTGAGATTTGGGGACTCTCCCTGAACCAGAATCCAGGACTTAGGATTTAAACCATATAAAGCAAGGTTTCCTAGGTTGTAAATCTTCCCATTTGACTGAAGCAATTGAGGTATATATATATGACAGCTCGACTGCACCTATGAAATTGAAATTTCTGGGCCAGGCCTGTAAGAGACTGTCAGGGGGACAGTGACTGTAGGGTGGCTAATCCACTGGCACCCTCAGCTGTGAAAAATGCTCTAATACTAAGCTGATGTTGAAGGCTGCCATGGAGGCTCCTCTAAACCTTTTCCTCCCTTGCTTCAGCCTGTTCTTTCTAGCCCTAACACAGGTTTTGTGACCCCCCCCCATCTCCAAACCTCAGCCTCCTTTCTTCTCAGGCGTCTCATCTCCCTCCCTCTTTCCTTTTTCCTGTGATTTCCCCCACACTTTCCTTTTGTAGTCCTCAATCTCCCACTGAATTACAGCACTGCATGCCCTGGAATGGGGAGGTGGGGGTGTCGCAGTGCCAGCTCCTCTCCGATGTCTTGCCTTTACTGGCTGAGTGCTGTCAACAGGTGACAGTGGCCCCGCACTGCACACTCTTGGCCTTGGGAGAACTAAGTCACTAGGCTGCTTACTCAGGCTTCTCTGCCATGTGAATTCACTAGCACCAGTCTTGGGGATCTTGGGGGAAAAAACACAAGATTTAAAGAAAACAAACATCAGTAAAATTCATCTTATATATAGCCTTGTAATATGTAGCCCCCCCCCAAAGGTTAAAATACAGAACAAAAATGGTATGTTAAATCACTCAATTTGACATACATTAGTTTTTCTTAAACACTTAAAAAATCTCATGCATTTGCGACAGAGGTAAGATTGGTTTGGGGGGGGAGTGCAAAAAAACCTTAGCTATTCCGAAAGCCCACAGTAGAGAGGCAGATACACGGTGTGTCTCTGAATCTGTGGTATTCACATTTCATGAGTCAGGACTAATTCAGAAAGAAATGTCTGAAAAAGCTCCTGGGAGGAAGCGATTAATGAAGGGGGAAAAAGGCTGAAAGAAAACTAGTTTATCTTAACTAGCTGCAGCCTCTGAGCCAATTTTTCAGGTCAGTCCTCATCAGGGCACTTGTGTTACCAGAACATATACTCAGCACTTGTGGTCAGTTTGACGGAGCATTTGTCTGCTCTCTCCCCAAACGGTAGGCATCTCCAGGCTGCCTGCCCCCACCCTGAAGAGCCTATCTTCTGACCCTGTGATGAAGGAGGGCAGATGAGAAAACAGCACACCTAAAACAAACTAACTCTTAAGCGTAACAGCTGCTCTTCAGAAGGCTGTTCACCAACCCCCCATCCTTATTAGTAAGAGGTTGTGGTGGGATTAGGAATTCCCTAACCTGTCTGCCTCAGTTCTCTAAATCCTATGTATGAATTTTTTTTTTTCTGACTTGCCTCTACACCATTTTTGCCCCCAACGCAAAACCAGATTTGAGAAAATCAAATTAGACAAACACAAAACAGAAAGATTTCTTCACAACTGGTGTTTTTATTTTATCAGCCTTTCTTTCTTTTTTTTTTTTGGCGGGGGAGGCTCCTTTAACATTAAAATCATTGATCTGAGTCAAATTGGGCAACTCTGGGCTTTACTTAGTCACCCTGTAGGTACTGGGAGCAGAAAGGGTGCTAGGACCTGCTTTTCACCTCCTTCATGTTCCACATGAAGAAACTGAGGCAAACACCTCTGGGCCTGACCTCAGGCAGGGCTGGGCGATGAGCCTGAGGTCTTTGACCCAGCTGTCCAGCTCTGGGGCATCAGAATTTAGAAAACATTAATGGCAAACCCGAAGAACAGGATGAGGGATTCCAGCCCTCAATCTGAAACGGGATTAAAGATGTAATTTGAGAATCTCATTGCCTCTTTGCAGGACAATTTTTAAGGGAAGGGCAGTCCTTGAGTTGGCATATGACATCACTCTGGAAGCTTGATTTGATTCTAATGATTTGTTTGTAATTGGTCACCTTTCTGTTGAGACATACTTTCCCAGCCACCAAGATTTTTGCTCAGTTTCCTCTCTGTAGCCTCCCTTTACATGAAGTGCAGTGATAATATAGAAAAACTGAGTAAAATCTATGCATTTTTTTTTTTAAACTTATTTTTTAACAACACTGAAGTTTCAGCTTCCTTCCTCATTAAACCTTCTATCACAGCTGCTAAAACTGAGGCTAAAGAGTAAAGGGGTGATAGCAGTTCCAGGGGAAAAGTTTTGAGTGCGTTAATAGACATTATCTGTGGGCTCTCGGAGTAGCTAAGGTTTTTTTGCACTCCCCCCCAAACCAATCTTACCTCTGTTGCAAATGCATGAGATTTTTTTTTTTAAGTGTTTAAGAAAAACTAATGTATGTCAAATTAAGTGATTTAACATACCATTTTTGGTCTGTATTTTAACCTTTGGGGGGGCTACATATTACAAATAGACTATTTAAGATAATAGACATTATCTTAAAACAATTCCAAACTTTAAAATTCCCAATTCCCAAATTCTGATAAACATTAAATGTTTTGTTTGCCAAACCTTAGAAGTAAACCTACATCAGACTGTTGACACCACACAGTATTTGAACACTGATGCATAATTTCCCAACTCAAGTTCAGCTAAAAGAACGCTTTTGTCCAAGAAAAAGCACATTTTTATTAAGCAAATGATTAATGTAGCAAAACGAAAAATCCTGGATATTGGAGCAGACCATTTAACCAGCTTTATTTGACTAGTTTTCCCCTCCTCTTCCTCTTTTCCTCTCCAGTCGAAACCGTGTAACTGGCTGGTAATTCACCCCTGTGGTCAACTCTAAGGGCTGCTTTTTGGGAGCCAATTTCCTAAATTGCAAGGGCAAATAAGGCCATTCAAATGCTAATGCCTCGGTGCAGCAGAGCAAGACAAAGGGCTAGTTGGGAGACTAGAGAGTGGGGAATGCTTGGAGAACTTGCCAGAAATGCTTCTGGGAGAGAAAGGCAGCTAAACACCAGTGTCTTAGGTAGAAAGAGGGCTTTTTGAATCGTGTGTATAGCAAAAGCCCCTCTCCGTGGGGTGGGGGTCATCCTCACAGGGCTTTGGTAAGTTCCTCAGGTGTTCTGATTCTTTCTATTGACTCTTCCACCCTGGAATCAGGATGGAAGGAGGGAGGGGGTGGGGGAAGGGGACTGAGTGGGGGAGGGTAACAGGTTTTCTCAATCTGGGAGTTAATGGAGGAGTGTCTGAAAGAGGTGCGTTCCTGGAAGGGGGGACCCTGCCCCCCACCCCTTCAGCTAACCTGGTACAATGCCTACAATTAAGAAAGCCACCCTCTCCCGCGCAGGCTTCTGTTTAAAAAAACAGCCTGAGACTGGGGTGACAGGTGTGGGCGTTGACTTTTTTTTTCAATTTGTATATGCTAAAGCAACATGCTAGTTTTTCTAATGCAAAACCCAGCTCTACAGGAAAACGGTCCCCCTAGACTCTCCAACCTGGGAGGGCAGCCCCCACACTGAAAAGCATCCTGACTGCAGTCGCCTATTCACCAGAGACCTTTTACTGGGTGAGCTCAGGCTGCCAGGACATCACCAGAGAAAAAGCCAGCACTTTTCAATGCTTCTGATAGGAATACTGCGCCGCCGTTTTTACATTAAATAGAAATGTCAGCTTTGGGGAGCCCCATTTCACTTAGGCAGTTTAACGCTTTCAAGCCAAAGACAGGGCACGCGGGACCCGCCTCCAAGTCCTTGGCAGCCTCCAGACTTCTGGACACTTCCCCCGCTGCCCAGGGTAGCCCCCTCGCCGCTATTTACTAGTTAAGACCAGAACAGCATCCAAGAGCCATTAGTCAGCGCCGCAGCCCACCAGAGCTGTTTTGGGGCGGCGCGACGCCTTCCCCCGGGCGGAGACCTGGAAGGAAGATCCCTTAAGATATGTTCTGCATATAGACCGAAACCTTATTTTAGGAGTCTAAGAACCCGACCCGCCTTTTCAAGTCTCCAAACGCCTCACTTTCCCCCCAAATCCTTCTCATCAGAATAGCTCAAACCGGCACCAAACGAGACGCCCGCGCAACAAGAAAAGATCAATTTCCAAATCGGGGGAGGTTTTATAAATACATTTTTACTAACTAGTCTTTCCCCCCAGGATTGGCGAGAAAGGCACACTTTACGCACCGAAGATGCGTTACCGGATTGCGGCTGTTTCTGTGCTCCAGCTTTGCCTTCAGGTTACAGATTCCAAACTTAGCCCCACCCGAGCCAAAAATGGCCGGTGCCCGCCGCCTGCCCTCCCCTCCCCGAGGCTGCCGGAGCCTCAGGCCCCTTCCTTCTCTCAACTAATCGCCCAGGGACTTGCGGCGGCTCCTACACCTTTCCCCAGCTCGGCGGGTGCTGCGCTCTTTCGGAATGCGCTCTTTGGCTATGCGCTCTTTGGCTATGCGCTCTTTGGCTATGCGCTCTTTGGGGGTGCGTTGTGGGGTTCCCTGATGATAGGCGCGACTCCGTCTCCAGCCTGTTTCTTGTTCCGCTTTACCTTTCCGCTCGCGACCACCTCGCTGACCTTTTAGCTACTATCTAACATCCCCAGGCAGCTGCGCAAAAAGCCCGGGACCTCTCCAGCCAAGATGTACCCAGTCTCACCACAGACCAGCTGCGCCAGAAGGTTGGCGATGCCGCGACACGACCATGTCTGCGCCCCCAACCCTGGTAGTCCGTCGGGCACCTCCCGAAACTCCCGTACCTCCTCTGCCTGCCCTCCAAGCACAGGTGATTCGTGGGGAACCGCCGGCTGGCTCGGGGAGGTCGGCTACGAGGCGCGCAGGCAGGTGCGCACGCTCTTTGCAGCGGTCTCTGGCCCCGCGAGCGCCCGGGGACGGGCGGTGGCGGCCAGAACTGGCGCACAGCCGCGAGGGGCACTGGCGCCGAGGTCCCGCGGCTCCAAATTGGCAGCGACGCGTCCTGGGCTCCAGGCTCCAAGTGCCTTAAGGGCCGCGCGCGCGAGAGACTTTCTGGGAGCGGGCAAGTCTCCGGAGTTCTCACCCAATCCCAGCCTGGTTACTTTTCGCACATTGCAACAGTGTCGCTACAGCGCGGCGGCTCTGCTTTGTGAAAGTTGGCGTGAGTACTTCCGAACCACGTTTTTGGCACCCGCCAAGGCCAACTGGTTTGAGAGTAGTTTCTCTAGGAGGGAAAAAGCACGTAAAATAAGTGACTTACCCGTGCCTTCTGGGTGTGCAGCTTGGAACCTGGGGTACGCCCGGGATTCAGTCGCGCGTCCTGGACACCAGCTTGGAGACCTCTGGCTGTTTCCAGAGGGGCGCAAAGACGCCCCACTGTCCAACAAGCGTGTGGCCCCCTGGGCGCCCACCAGCACCCTGGGGGAGACCTGGGGAGCCCTTCCGAGTTGGGCCCTGTGCCCCTGGCCCTCCCGGGCTGGCTCACCGAACCCGCTCTCTTCCCGCTTTCCCTCTAACCTGCCTCTCCTTCCTCCCTTCCTCCCGCCGGTCCTGCACCGACCCCAGACTCCCCAGTTTAGCGGTGGGCAACTAACCTGGGTCAAAGAACACAAGGAGAATCCGGGGCGCGTCTTCCATTAGTGACGCCGGATGGGGATGGGCCCCCTTTTGGAAGGGGACTCGGGGGATGGGTTGCGGCGGGTGGGCTTCTTCGGCTTGCAGCGGCGCTGCTGCTGCTTCTCCTCCTCCTTTGGCTCCTCAGACTCTTCGGGGTCCCTCGGATCCTTGTCCTTGGGCTCCTCCCCTTGTCGGGGGCTCTCAGACTCCTGAGTGCTGGGCGGCGCACGAGCCGGGGAGGCGTCGGGGCTCCGCAGCCTCAGGGCGCTGAGGCGCTCGGTGAGAGATTGGTGGAAGGTGGGGCGCCTGGGCACCACGGGGCCCCGCTCGTCCTCGGGCTCGGTCTCCGGCTCAGTGGTGGGGGCGGTGTCAGACTCGGTCTCGAATTCGGTCTCGGACTCGATTTCAGACTCGGACTCGGTCTCGGATTCGTAGTCGAACTCTTCTTCCTGGTACTCTGGGCACTCGGGGAGGGAGGGCTCGAGGTCTATGTCCTCGTGGTCAGATTCAGGGGGCTCGGGAAATACCTGGGCGGGAGAGCGGTGGTGGGCGTTTAGGAAGCTCCGGCGCTGGGCAGCCGCGCGCTGCTGGGCGCGGGTGCTGGAGGTGGCAAGGGCGCGGAGGAGCGCGATGGAGCAGGAGAGCCAGAGGAGCGCGGTGGCTGCCCGGCGGCCTATGGGTGGGCACAGATCGTTGTAATTGTGGCGAGCTCGGCGCCCTGGCTGAAGTCGGGATCTACGATCCATCCTCACGCACACTCGGCGAATCCGACCCACCCTCTGGCTCTGCAGAGAGCAGCTCCGAAGCGCATCGGCCGCTAGAGCCGACAAAGGTGCTCCTCGCGAGGGAAGAAGCTGGGTCCAGTGGTCCCAGCCCCACCTCGACTCGAGGGGAAAAAGGGAAGCACCTACCTTCCTGACCACTCAACTTTCTAAAGCTCCGCGCCTCTGCTTGCCTCTCTGGGCAGAAAGAAGGGATGGGAAAAAGAGTGGCAAAGTCCGTCTCCTCCGGGGCCCCTCTCTCTAAGTCTTAGACTCTGCAGCCTAAGACTCCGGAGAGGTGCCTCCGCTGGTCCTCTCGCCTGGGAGAGGAAAGAGGAGACTGAGGCGAAGACAGACGGGGCTGAGAGGTTCTGCAAAGTTGCGCGCCCGGACTTCTGCCGGGCATGTGCAGTAGGGAGGCGGGGGCGGCTCCTCGCGCGCTGCGCGGTGGCGCGGAGCCGAGGCTCAGACCCTAGTGGACCGGCAGGTGGCAGGAGGGAACCTTGTTTGAAAGATTTTGGACGTCGCGAGCGGCTGGGGGACCAGGCGGGTGCCATGGAGTGAGCGAGCAAGCCAGCCAGCGAGCCACAGGTTAGAGTGTTTGCGCAGCGGGGCATGGGTTCTCCATGGGGTCTGGACCCCTCCCCAGCTTCTCTCGGGTTATTGATAAATTCAACAAAGCCTGAAGCAGCTAAAAAATTTGCAGGTATTCTGGAGGAATGAGCATCTGTACGACCCTATTAACTATCCAGTCCAGGGCATTTTCCAAGGGCTTAATATTATAGTTGGAAAAGGGTAATCTCAGGCAATCATTAATCGTGAGACAACTATGACAGATCTGGTCTAGAGACTGTAATTAGACGTTTCCAGTCCCCTCCCCAATGCGATCTAAAGCGACTAATTAATTACGAAATGGTTAGATAAGCATCTTCTCTAAGAAGAACGCTCACAGACAGACGAGGTGATGCTTTACACTTCCCCAAACCTGTTGGTGGGCCACCCTGAGCTCTAGATGGGGTCTCGAGCTTAAAGTGTCTCTTTGCCCAGAACATCCCTCAGGGAAGATCTGTGCTGATGTTCAGTACGTGCAAACCAGTTCGCCGCCCCTGGAGGGCGCTGCAGGGCGTCCGGCTATCAAGGAAACCGCCGGGTACCGTTCACAGCTCTTTTCACACGTTTTCAACAAAAAAGTGCAGTCATTCAACAAATATTGAATGCCTAGCTCTTGCCAACCTTTGTTCTAGGTGCTAAGGATGGTAGAGTAGGAAGAAGAGGAAAGGAAAGGCAATCTTATATTAAGGAGAGAATCTTTAGGACTAATCTTAGGTTAATCAGAGCATTAAACCACTCAGGACCCACTCCTTACCCATCAGCATTGTTTAATCCAGTGTGCATTCTATGTGAGAAAATTTATTAGGTCAACCAGAGTATTAAGGCTAGAGGACAGCTAGACCCCCTAGGTCATATCGTTGAACCCCAAAGAGATGAGACCACCCCCTAGGTCATATTGTTGAACCCCAAAGGAGATGAGACCATCTCTTGGCTCTGGAAAATCAAGAGAGCTCCATGTTCTCCTGGAGGGGGTCCCTGGAGTGGTCCTTGCTCAGGAAAGGGTGGTACTTTGGAAGCTCGGGGGTTCCGGTTGCAACCTGACTGCTGCTTCTGCCCACCTCGTTCAAATATGGAGCATCACTTTTGCCTTAGTGACAGGTCCACCAGCAGTATGACTCAGCAAAACCATCTTCCTCAAGTCTGTGCAAGTACCAACAAGCTTCCAGGTGGCACAGGTGGCTTTTCTTGTCTTTGAGTCAATGTGGCGGAGACTTGAAGAGTCCATGAGGCGATTCTGTTTCTTTCCTTTCTTTCTTTATGGCTCTGCTGGGTCTTTATTCCTGCGCTTGGATTTTCTCTGGTTGTGGGAAGCAGGGGCTTCTCATCTCGGTGGCTTCTATTGTTCCGTAGTTGTGGCACATGGGTTTAGTTCCTCCATGCCACGTGGGATCTTCCCCAACCAGGGACTGAACCCACATCCCCTACATTGGCAGGTGGATTCTTAACCACGGGACCTTCAGGGTAGTCCCTCCTCTATGAGGTGGTTCTGCTTCTACCGCAGAGCGGTAGTCCACAGTAGAGTGCCCTGCATGCACAGAGCTTCCTCAGCATGGTGGAGCGCACCCTCACCCCTGTCCTTCCACGTTCGCCCTAGAGCTGTCAAGACCAGAGTTAAGACCTTAGTGAGATCCTAGCCACTGTTTTACTGAGATCCTAGCCACTGTTTTGGACATGGGGAGGTTTTATATCTGCTTCTTGGCTGTGAATGGTCTTGAATGTTCCTGACCTGGCTTCTCGGCAGTGCCTGTCTTGTGTCTTGAGTTCATTGAATTCGTTTGTAGCATTAAAATACTGATTGGTCTAATAAAGTGGAATCGATTTGCAAACCTCGTCAAAGGGCACATGTCTGCATTCTTGTTGTGCCCTCCTCCTCGGTCCAGAGCGACCGAAAGGGTTTTACTGTCACAGATGTTTGGATGGCACCAATCACACATGGATGTTATTACAGGACAGGGGACAGGGTTCTTTGGAGCCCTAGATCTCAAATCCTGGTCTCAGCCCTGCCCGGAGACATTTCCAAAGGTTCTGCTCACACTGACCCGTCTGCTTGCTTGCTTTCAACCAGTGCAGCACCCCCTGACAGTGAGTGGGACATAAAGACATCATTTGAGTGGTTCTCAGGGCACACTGGGAAAAAATCAGGCAGATGTGGGTGCTGCTGAATGCCCTTTCAATGGAGACAAATGTCAGCTGTCAGCAATGAGGGGGATTATGATTCTTTAGTGGACATAAGAAAGTACTTCGTTTTGCAGAAGGAGTGCTTTCTGCCTGTAATGGAGATGGCAGCTCAGAGCCGATCCACTAATACAGATACACGAGATTGCCTGCATTATTAAAAAATGTGCATTACATAATAGGTAGTTTTGGACTACAGTCTGCATTAGACATGCACTTTCTTTGTAAGATGCATTTTAATCAACAAACGAACATTTAACAAAGCACCGCCTTTAGAGCCCCAGTCATGTATAGCTACAGGTACATTTCTGGCGTTCATTTGACACAGGCTCCGAGAGCAGGGGGACCACACTAAAATACTGTTCCATCTCACGCTTAGTGCCGAGGCCAAGCAAATGGCTCCGTGCAGAAAACGCTCTTTAAAATGCATTACGTGTATGACTTTAAAAGTGCTTGCTGCAGAGTGAATTTCAAAAAGGAGCAAGTGGTGATGAATGACCTCGGGTTGTTACCAGGCTAAGGAGCGAGGGGCTGTCTGTCTGCGGTAAATAAAGTGCAGATGTATATCACCTGCAGGGCTCGGCTGGAGGGTGGCCCCTGAGCCCATAGGTTAGGGAAGTATAGTTCCCAGTTCATCGTGAAGAATATTGTCTCCAGCCCTTTACAGGATCATCCTGGGGAAGAGGCACTAAGATGTCTTTTATGTGGCTTGGGAGGGTAGAATTAGGACCATTGGGACACAGTTCCAACAGGCTGAGATGTCAGCTCAGCCCAAGGAAGAGTATTCGAACAGTTAGGCTGTCAGGAGGTGGTTGGCTCTTTGTCAGGAGCACAATTAAATCAAAAGACAGAGGACCACATATTGGAGATGTTTTCCCCAGGACTCCTGAGCCGGGTGGAGTTAGAACCCCACACTCACTGAGTTCTTTTCAAGTCAGAATCTGATTTCATGAAAGGGGCCTGGAGGCCCTGGGAGAGGAGCTGGGGGCTCTATCAATGGATGTGTTCTTCCAGCTCGGCTTCTGTTTCAGAGGCATTTGAAAGTGCAAGTGGCTTAATGGCAGGAAGGAATGTCTAGGTGGCAGTTTCAGGACACAAGCAAACAGGTGTTAACCGGGGAGACTCGGCCAGTGGTGGGGGGGTACCTTTGGGAACCAAGGTGGGACTCTGGCTCTCTGCTCCACAACTCACTGGCAGAGAAATCAGCCATCTGTCCATTCATTATATTGGGCCTCTTTGCCTCCCTGCCCTGAGCTGTCTCAGAAATTAAAAATGAAACTAGCTGTATAGCAATTGCACATTGAGTCACTTCTGTGACCAGGACAGTCTTCCAGGCTTCATGGGGAGATGGAGGTGATGGAGAGGGGACCATCCCTGCCATCCGACAGCATACACGTCAGTGGGAAATGCCCCCAATTAGAGAGTGGATTGCCAACAGGTGGCAAGTCCTCAATCCTTCCCAGATGGGCAAACCAGGGAGGGAAGCCGGCGGAAGGTGCTTATGTCAGGGAGTGTCCACCTGGTGGGTTTCTGCAGGAGGTGGGCTCTTTCCTTGTCCGACTGAGGCTTTCTTTTCTTTTCTCTTGTTTTGAAGCCCATTAGAAGGCTTTCAAGCCACGTGCCTACTGTGTGCAAAGCCCTGCGCTGGTCCCTCTGGGGAGACAGATGACTCACAGGAATTCTCAGAAGGCTTGCCGGGCCATTGTCACAGGTCCCCTCGACACCAGCTCATTTTCCAAGATGAGACAGAAGATAAAAGATTGGTTCTGCTCCTCCAGGCGAGTGGGTACAATCACTCTTGAACATATTTTTTGGACAATCATTTGAAAAGGTTATTTTTGAAGATGGAGAGCTTTTCAAACTTTCCTTTGGGTAGAAATGAATTCAGGGAGTTTGAAGTGCTCCCCACCCCTGACTGTGGCAATCAGCCAGAAGGCTCAACCCCTCCAGCCCTGGAAATTTGGCTTCAGCCCTCTTGCCTACCCCCTACAGAGGTCTGGGTTTGTCTCACTTCTCTGGGCACCATGTCACTTACTCAAGCGGTGCTGGCATCGATTGGCTCTCATCAGTAGAAAGGGTCACAGGTCCGGGCCCCTGGTTTTGTGATTTTGGGAGCACTCCTGTCCAGAGCAGAAGCAGAGAACAGGAGGAAATCATATTTTTGACCTGGCTGGCTTCTGTTGTTGGGATTACGATTCCCTATTCTGTGTCCCTGTGCAGCGCTGCTGGCATTGTCCTCTCACGAGTGGCCTTCTTTCGCCTTGGCTTTGTGCTCGCTCAAGGTTCTTCCACCAACCCTACATCCACCTGCCTTCTCACCTGCTCCTGTCATGGGCAGAGCAATTTCTAGGCTCCTGATCCAACAGGAAGTGCCTGGAAGGCCCCTCCCCGAGGCAGGGTGTAAGCTTGGGTGGCCAGGGCCTCCTGGGGCATGATGCCTCCCTTTCTCTGCCTTGACTCTGGCTCTCAGCTTTCGTGTGATGTGGTCCCAGGTTCACATTGGACTCTGGCTCTCTGCCTGCTTTGTCCTAGAGAAATGAGGGCTGGGCTCGGTCATGTGCCCTGCCCCAGACTGCCTGGTGCTTTTCCGTGGCCAGCGCTGCCCACAGCCCAGGTGATGCAGTGTGAGCTGCACCCTCTGCCGTTCATGGCAGCCCCTCATGGAGATGGTGGGCGGTGGGTGAAAGCACTGCTGATGGCAGAGAGCACTCAGCCATCAGGAACGTCTTCGGCACGCTGTTTTGCTTTTTTGTTCAGCTCACCCTGACTCCCACCTTGTCCCCCGGCCACTGGCATTAACAGAGAGCCTCCAAGTTGTTTTTCTCTCCTCTGATGAGGATCTGACTCACCCCTCCAGGCTTGGTCCTGTCTGGGGGGTGGGGTGAGGCAGTGGCGGGCCGGAGGGAGGGAGAGAGAGAGTCTGCTGGTGTCATGGTTCAGGCTGGCGCTCGGAGCTGTCCTTTGAGCCCGAGCTCTTCAAGATGTGATTAGACCAATTTTACACGCCTAGTCACTGAGGCTCGGGTAGATTGGGACTGTTTCTATATGGGCAAAGTGAAGTGGAGAATTGAGGCAATTATCTTCAGGCAAATGACGCTGGGCTCTGTAATCAGTCCGTTCTGATAACTGGGGAATCAGCCTCATTCATGGTGGTGGTGCTTGAGTTGAGGAGGATTCTAAGGTATTTGTTTGTTATTTGCACTTGGCTTTGTTTTACCCCAAGGCAGTCAGGGGAGGGCCGTCCTACCCACACAGATGTGAGGGGCTGTAGGCTGTGGGACCTGTCAGCCAGGCAGGGTCGGGAGGTGCTCCAGACCAGCTCCCTATGAGCAGGTCCACGGCCTGCTGGGGCCCGACCTCTGCTTCCTGCTTCTGGCAGAGGCCTACCTCCCGTTCTTCTCTCATGCATGCTCGTCCTGAGATGTTGGGCCAGAGGATGGACAAGGTCACTTCCAGGACCATGATTATATAGGTCTCAGCAGGCCCACAGTTAGACACAAACTGCTAGAGAGAATGAAAATGTCACAGAACTAGAAGAATGAGAGAACAGGTTCTCTTAGATCGGAAGTGAAAACTCACTCTTGGCTGGTGATGACTTCCGGACGCTCTCACTTCCATCTGTTTTTTGTTTGTTTGTTTTTTTTTTTGAGGGGGAAGCCTAAAAGTCATTGTAAATTGGGAAGTTTTCCCTTTGCTGGTCTAGAAATTTCTTCCTGAAAGAGCCGACACTTCCCTCCCAGCTCTTCACTGGTGAGAGAAGGAAAAACAAGACTTGTTTTCCAAATGGCTGAGTCTGAGTGGTTTGTGGCAAGTGAGGACTTGGAGAATTCCTGATTGCTTTCTGGAACAATCTGTGTAGTTGGGAAGTCGAGGGTTGCATGGGGCCTGCTGGATGCCAGGCAGGTGGGCCAGGGCCCCTGACTAAAGCACTCAGAAAATTCTCTGGTGCCCGCTGCCAGCACCTCCGCCACCTCATCCTCACACTCACAATTAGAGAACAAGATGAATCTAATGAATTTCAAATTGTGATTTGGACAGCCTAGGAATGAGGAGGTAGGGCTTGAGATGACCCTAGGGAAACACACAGGAATTCAAGAGGTTTTTTTTTTAGATTGCCAAGAAATCTACATCTTTGTCACTTTGAAATTTTCTGGTATTGCTTGGTTTGGTTTAGTCGCTAAGTCGTGTCCGACTCTTGCGATCCCATGGACTGTAGCCTGCCAGGCTCCTCTGACCATGTGATTCTCCAGGCAAGAATACTTAGAAACTCTAAAATGTCCCGTTCCAAATTGAGACAAGAAGGTTTTGAAAACTGTCACTCTGTCTTCAGACTATGGGGACAATAGTGGGGCCTGTGTATTTTTCTATTGGTAGCGAATTTGTTTCTGCTGTATTAAGTTGTGGTCTCTTTGCCTAGTGTTTTAGTTGGTTTATAGCCTTAACGATCATCATTTCATACTGTAGTTTAAGATCTGCTGGGGCAAGAATCTTCTGTGTGTTCTCAGAATCCTCTGATGGTTTTTCCCATTTATTTTTCTATAGAATTTAGGAATCATTCTTACCAAATTCTGTAATGACCTTGGTGATGCCTTAACTGGAATTTGAGTCAATCTATAAATTAAGTTGGGAAATAGCATTGTCAAGCCTGCAGCCAGAAGTTTGGTCTCTTCTTCATTTGAGTTTTTATTTCTCACATTAAGGATTTGTATTTTCTTTATACAATTCTAACATATCCTTTGTGGAGTTTGATACATGAATATGTATCAAGTATTTCCCAAGTGTTTGATGTTTGTTGCTATTGTGAGCAGAATCTGCTTTATCGTTATATTCAGGCTGTTGATTATTGTTTATGGAAATGGTATTGATTTTTGTGCATCTTTCTCTTGTTTTGCTCCCTTTAGAATTGGTTGGTTTATGAGGCTTCCAGGAGCTGCTCCAGCAAACGCTGAGAGGTGGCTGTGGGAAGGTTTGTAGAGGAGAATCCCGTAGGTAGGAGAGAGTCCTACTAAGTCACTGGTTGCCAGATGCCAATGCACAGTGGAGGGAGAGAAATAAAGATGATGTCGTGGGGTTTCCGTCAGGTTAAATGTATTCCGAGAAGGGACTGTCCTTGAGATGGAGGCTACAGAAGCTTCCTACCTTTTGGTATTTCAGTGTCATTTCTTTTTGGATGACAATTGATAGGGCTTTTTATTGGAAGATATTAGAGGACTTTTTAGAAGTTTATTTAAAATTTGGTTTTTATTTAGTTTTTTAAATGATAGCATATTAAAAAAAAAAAAACGTTGACAACCTAGGTTGGCATTCCATATTTGAACATTTTAGCATTTTCTGAAATGTCAAAATCAGGAACTTCCAACTCATGTTCTTTTGGACTTCACAGTTCTGTGTTATTTGGTAACTCTGGGCTTTTTAAAAAATTATTAATTTAAAAGTAAGTTTTGGCTTATCCTTTTATCTTCTAGTTAGTCTTGTCATGTAGTTAGATTTGTGTTTTTATTTCTTCCTTCTTCTTTTCCTGGCTTCTTCACCCTTCCTTTTTGTGTTGCCGTGTTCCTGAGACTATGTGAAAGACAGGAGTCATTGCTCCTTTTCTAGAGGAGATGGGTGCAGTGGGGCATCCTCACTATGCCTCTTTGTTTAAAGGGATTTTCTCAGTGTCTCTTCTCTGAAACTACTTAGGTGGGACTTCCCTGGTGGTCTAGCGGTTAAGACTCTGAGCTTCTAATGCATCCCTGTTCAGGAGATTAAGAGCCCACATGCCATGTGGCATGACCAAAAGTGTACAAAAATAATAATAAAATAAAAATGAATTGAGATGGTATTCTGTGAGAGGAACTCAACAGAAAGGCTAGGATGAGAGATAAGAAGCTGGATTGGGAACAGCTGGGGCTGGAGATACAGCTTGCCTCCTGCTTCATAGCTAACCAGTGGCACTACCTGTCCCGTCTTCTGCCTCCGCAGTGGCAAAATAAGGTCCTTCTAGGGTCCAAAGTACCTTCCAGGGTTGTGAAGGTGATCAAATGAGGAAAGGAATTAGCAAGCAAACTGGTATTGAGTATTGAGCTGCTGAATTGATAGCTTAATTGATGGTAGCTCAGTTGGTGGTGGTGGTGGTGGCAAAGGCCTAGAAGCAGGAAGGCAGTGGTGCTCCTCCCAGAGAGGCAGGAAGAACCTAATGGAAAGTTGGGGCAGCCAATCAAGCTGGGTCTGTGTCTTGGTGGCCTCTTACGTACCATATCTTTATCCATTCATCTCTTGAAGGAAACTTAGATTGCTTCCATGTCTTGGCTATTGTAAATAGTGGAATATGTATCTTTCTGAATTAGAGTTTTTGTCTTTTCCTGATATATGGCCAGGAATGGGATGCCGGGTCATATAGTAACTCTGTATTCAGTGTTTTGAGGACACTCCATACTGTTATCCATAGTGGCTGCACCAATGTACATTCCCACCAACAGTATAGTAGGAGGGTTCCCTTTTCTCCACATCCTCTCCAGCATTTGTTTCTTGTAGACTCTTTGCTGTGAGATGATACTTCATTGTAGTTTTGTTTTGCACTTTCCTAATAATTAGTGATGTTGGGTATCTTTTCATGTGCCTCAAGAGATGAAGTCTTAGCTCCTTGGCTATATAGGTGGAGAAACTTGAGGCTCAGAGGTGGGACCTGCTAGGAATGGCAAAGCCATCTCTTAGATGAGAACTTCTGTGATTCAGGTTCAGTGCCTTGTTCATTCTGACAAGTGAGGCATCTTCACTGAGGCGTGGACCGTGAGCTGAGGGCTCGGATGTCAGCCCCTTGTTATGAGATCTACCTTTTGTGAGCATCCAAATGGTCAGTTCCCAGCTTCACATTCTTTTCTTGATCACTTTAGAACTGACATTCTGCCGGCTCCTTGTTAAAGAAAGAGCAGAGCTGGAACTGATCAGAAGTGGTTTGGAAGCTGGAAATAGAACTATACCTGCCCTTAGTAATCAAGCCTGGCAGAGTCCACCCAGCAGCCAGGAAAGCCTTGGGCAAGGCTAAAGTGAAGATGATTTGGTGACACTTATTTCTGCCGGAAGTTCAAAAATTCACCCAACTCCAAAAGCACCTGTTACTACTTAAAGCTTGTCCCCCAAACATGGAAGTTAGGTACAAGAAAGACAAGTCAGTTTTCTCAAGATGTCTGCTCCATGAAACCTGTGACATAGCAGCAGCTTCTCCCTGGCATTACTTTAAAAAATTTGATGTTTAATTACATGTGGAATATATGAATAGTACATTACATAAGAAGTTTCAAATACTAACTAGAGCTAAAGGCCAAAGTCTGTCTTAATAACCCTCAACTTGTGACGTCTCCATAACCTACCTCTCGAGTGCCCCTGAGGTTACCAACTTCACATACTGGCCAGTTTCCACAGCAAAATTGCTGTAAAAAAACAATAGAAGTAATGTCTGTGCCACTTTATGGCTTTTCTCTTGGCCCTGTATCTTGGAGACCCTTGGCTGGTTCACAGAAGCTGCCTGGCTCTTAGATCGTCAGTCATCGTCTCTGTCTGAATAGAAGATGCTGATAGCTCCCCCCACCCCCACCCCATGCACTTGGCCCCTGTTAGAAGACCCCTGTTCTTTCACCTGCTTCTGTGTACGTGCTCACAGCGGCTTCTCTAGGGTTGATCTCAGGCAATGCGACTGCTGAGGTAGATCTAACCGTCTACCTGGGTCACAGGTAGACACGGGGCCTTGGCTCAGCTGCCCTTCAATACAAGGCCACCAGTTTGATCCCCAGCAGCATACGTGACTCCACTCTCCACACCACCTTGTTCTTCTGGCTTGGAGAGCCCAGACCGCCCCAGGGTGGGAGTGAGGGCTTGGGGCTGGGTCTGTGGGGTTGTGACCTGGCCTTCATTATTCTTGTCTCTAATGGGTCAAGAAAAAACACTGAACTTCAGTGAAGTTTATTTCAGAGTCTGCCATGAAGACAAAGGGTGGGAAAACCTCAATAAAAGATCTGACAAAGAGAGAGGCTGTGTATGCTGGGGTCAGGGCCACTTTTAGTTCTTGAAAGTAACTGAACTCCTGTAGAAATAGCACTGTTCACACTGCTACCATGGGGCTGCTGATCATTTTGAACCCAAGAAGTAGACCTCTTTTCCTAATCCTGGATCTGGACAGTTTAAATTTGGAATGGCCACAATTTAAACAATGCTCTTCGGCCTTTTGAATCTCTGTCCTCCTCCTACTCCTACCCGGCCACTCATTGCATGCATAGACAAGTTCGTCATGGTGCACAACTAGGGTGACTGTGTCATCTGTCATCCAAGTGGGACATACTTGAGTGTGGAAGGCAGTGCTAATGAGGAGGGTGCTAAGATGATAGGTAAACCCTGGCTTTCCCTTAATAATAGTATTAATAATGTGGCACTAAAGTACATAAGTAAAGGAGGTAATACAATTAATAATATAATTATTTTTAATGATGTTTAAAAGAAGTCATTCCCATCTCAAAGTATTTTTCAAATAGGCTTGTGTATGATGAGAGAGGGTCTGCGATTGAGAGCACTTGTGGAGTTGGGTGAACTGCCTGCATGGAGTAATGTGTTTGTCTGTTTCTTTCTGAAGTCACTATGGAAACTTGGGGCAAAGAGCAAACTCAGGAGAGAAAAACGGGAACTTTCCGAGAGGTTCCTTGGGGTTCCTGACCAAGAGCTGAGCCCTGTTATTGGGGGCTTCCTTCAGCAGCAGCTTTGGGGGGCAGGCAGTTCTGGGCTGTCAGAGCCATGGAAATGCTCCAAAGCACAGGACCTGGACCAGGGAGGCTCAGTCCAGCCAGGGTGACTGCCTACTGTGTGGAATGGCCACTTCTAGGCAGAGAACATAGTCAGAACTTTCTGAGCTCAATAGCAGCTTAGAAATTAGAGAAGATTTTGCAGTCTCTTAGAAGTGTCGAGATCATTTGTGCTCAAACTCTTTGCTCTTGTAGCTGCACGATTTTGCCCTATTGCCACACTCTAGCCATGGAATGGTTTTCTTTAGGTTCACTTGCTTTCTTTACATAAATGAGTTTGGTTTTAAAGCACAGTTATACCACCATCACTTAGCTCCTGGCTGAGTGTTTCTTAAATACACGCCAAGATCAATGCATAACTCTTAAAACAGATAGCGGTGGTCCTCGTCCCTGGAAATCAGCCCAGACACTGCCTACATCCAGTCCAGCACCCTCTTGTCTCTGATAGATACTTGTGTGGAACCCAGACAGGTGGTCTTCCTATATCCCTCCCCATCAAAGGGGACAGCTTAGATTTGACCCCAGGACCAGAGAAGGCCTCTCCTGGTGGACATGCGGAGAGAAGAGTTCTCCTCCCATGCTGCAGCGCCCTGTGGAGTCTCACCAGGACCCAGTGGCTGGGGCGGGTCTGCTTTCAACGACACTTGCCTTCTAATAATACATCGACAGACGCAGTTGTCTTGCTCTGCTTTTACCATGACATTTGCCATCACTGCACATACTTCAGTTCTGTTTGCAGACACAGCCAAGAGCGAGGCTTAATGGGGGGCTTCACCCCATGCTCTTGGCCTCAGCAGAGCTGTCTCATAGGCAGTGCCCCTGGGCCCGGGAGGGCTGCGGCTGCCCTCCTCACTCAGGGGTTTGGTGGGGGAGGGGGTCTTCCATCGCAGTCTCTGTTTTTGACTGACTGCCAGAAAAACCAGGAAAGAGAGCCTGTGCCTGAAAGGCCGTATTCAGACATAGTGAAGTTCAAAAGCAAGTGGTCTATGCACGATGAAGGCCAAGTGCTGTTCATGAGCAGCACACGGTCAGCCCAGATCAACTCGTGTGATGTCTTCGCAGCCTCCATGAGAAGGTGGGGAGGGGAGCAGGGGGTCCAGTCTATCAGGTTACCGCCTGTGCTTTCTTGGGTCGGCCGGAGGGTTACAAGGCTCATTGTGGTATTTTTAAACACTGAATTTAAAAGGTATGCGTCAGTGGAATGGGACATCTGACACCAATCTGGGGCACACAAGGAGGGGACCCGATGTTCCGTCACCTGCCAGGCCCCACTCCCTTCTCTGCCAGAGAGTACCAGCGCACACTAGGCCCTCAGTAAACTTCTGCTGAATGCTTTTTTGAGATGTATATTTTTAAGCTTGTTTTGGAAGTTTCCAAGCGCCCCGAGGCAGAGAGGGGGCCAGGGCCCGAGCACCTCTGCTTGGCCATCAGCCCGGGTGCCCTGCTTCCCTCGGTTGCCTCTACCTTTTCTCTGGGCGGACTTTAAAGGATCTCAATTCCAGAAATCATCTCATTTCACCCCTACTCTTTCTGAGTTCTTTTGGAGACTGTTGAGGCCACCCTCTTCCTCCATTCCTCAGGGGCGAGCATGTCAGGTCATGAACCTGCTTTCCCTTCTTCCCCACAAGATGTGTAATCACAGCACAGACCAAGGGGACCTGGCCTGGGAAGCAGACCTCACTCCCGCGAGCCGGAGTCTCCCAAAGCCACCACCCGACATCTGGGTTCCCTCTTAAAGGCCCCCAGTTGCTCATTGGAAATGTCTTCAGTTTCCCCAGCGAAGTGGACACATTTCCAGTGAGCAGGCAGGTTGCAGCTGTGGTCTTTCCAAAAGAATGCACACATGGAGCCTATGGGGCCCAAGTCAGCATGATGTCAGTTGTCACTGTCCGTGTGGAAAGATTTTGCCCCCGCCAGCTGCCGGGCCCCCTTGTGCTCTATTAATCCCAGGGCTGTGGGGCCCGTCGGGGTCGGCAGCCAGGCAGAGGGACAGCTGTGGTGGATACCGCACCACGCTCTGGGCATGTGCTCTGTGTCCTGGACACACAGATGGCGCAGAGGCCCCCAGCCCGCGCCTGTCTTCTCCTTATAGGGTTGGGAATGGGCTGGGCTGACAATACCCTTGACACAGGAGCCAAGTTAAGAGCTCTGAGATGAGGTGGAGGGCTTGGCCGCTGCGTTCCAGGTCAGCTGACGCATTTATTGGAAGCGGTGGCATGTGCCGGCCAGTGAGGCCCTGTATTCCAACAGCTGGGGGCACTGGGCTTTTATGTGCCAAGGCTGCACAGATATTTTTAATGTCCCAGGACACATGGAAGCCCAGTCGTGGCAGGGTAGAGGGGCAGGGGGGTTTGGAGGCCGCCGCCTTGCCATGGCCAGATATGGTCAGGAGAGCGGGGCGGGATTAGGTCTGGGAAGCAGCCCAGCATGTGAAGAGGTAGCGGGAAGGTCATGTGAGTGAGCTAAAGGCCTTGGCAAGCGGGGGTGGGGGGGCAGGTGAGGACTCTGAGTGGGTGCTGGGGACAGGGGACCCACCCGCGAGGGACAGGTCTGGAGGTGGGAGGTCAGCAGGACCCAACCCCCAGCTCAGAGGGGACTGGGGATACAGCTTTGGTTCAGGCCCTAGTTTTGGCTGTAGAACAGACCTGATCACCCGCCTTAGTGCCCACCCAGTGCCCCCTGGGCAGCTGTTCCTCTGCCTAGGACCTTCCTCCCTTCCTGCACAGGCCCCTAAGTGCCACCGCTGTAAACAGCAGAAATCCATCTGTGCACGCCCGCTACCCCAGAGGGGAGCTAGACACTGCCCCCAGGCCTGAACCCACGCAGCATGTGTTTCATCCCCACAGAGTTTTTAAAGTCTGAGTTCTGTTGGCCGCGAACGTTTCAATCATAGATTTTTCCAAAAGCTTTGGAGATTTGACTTTTCTGCGCTTAAGGGAGCCTTTGGGTGTCTAGGGCCCGCCTTCCACAGGCCCCGAAGCTGAGGGGCGGCCGCCCCCTGTCGGCGAGCCACAGACCCGCCACCACCTGGCTCCGTCAGTCAAGGCTGAGCAGGCCTGGCCTCTGTAGGCATCTGCACTTGCCTCCTGCAGTAAAGTGGAGCTATTATTATCTCAGGAGGAATGAGGGCCATCAGAATTAGCCTCTGAGCGGCTGCCCAGGGCCTCCTTGACTTTGCCTTGACATTGGGCCGGGAGACCTGGGCTTATGGACCTGCCTGGGGTGGCCTGGTCCGGTGAGGAGGCAGTGGAGGAAGGGGGCTGTGAGCCCTCCCTGGGCCTTCGCCGAGCCCACAGGGCCAGCGAGCTGGCCTGGTTTTCTCCGGTGGCCGCTTAGCAGCCTGAACAGACTCCACAGGGTCAGGGTAGTGACCACAGCTAGCCCAACATCTGTGCAGCTCTGGGCCTCTCAGCTGTGGTTAGGAAGGCACCAAGGAGGCTGGGGCAAGGCTGAAGCCTGGATGTGGCTCAAGACTCAGGGCAGGGAGAGGAGGAGGGGGCTGTGCTGGGGCGTCTCTTGGGGCTTTCGGGGCCTTGGCTGTGGGCAGCCCTCGAGTAATTCCTATTCCTGTACAGAATTTCTCCTGGTCCTCTGTGGTTCCGACTTCACTATTGTTTGTCCAGGCCCCTGGGAGGAGCCACGGCAGCTGTGACTACTGCTAGGCCTTCAGGGCCACCTTCCTAGGGGCTTGGGAGGTCCTCTTTCCTTGAGGAGCTTGGCCTAGAGAAGCTCTCCTCCTGCCTTGTTTGTTCCTCTTTATTTGATGAGTCTTTTCCCTGATGGCTCAGTGGGTATAAGAATCTGCCTGCAATGCAGGAGACGCAAGTTCAACCCCTGAGTCGGGAAGATTACCTGGAGGAGCAAATGGCTACCCACTCCAGTATTCTTACCTGGAAAATCCCATGGACAGAGGAGCCTGGCAGGCTCCAGTCCATGGGGTCACGGAGTTGGACACAAGTGAGCACACACAAGAAGTGGTGCCTGCTCTCTCCCAGGAGAGTGCATTCACTCACTTAGTCTTGACAGTAATCTCACAGGGAAGCTGAGGCACAAAGAGGTCAAGTAACTTGCCTGAGGCCACACAGCTGGAAAGTGGGGGAGCCCAGATTGGAACTCAGGTGGTGGGTCAGGCTGGAGCGGGGGTGGCTTCCAGAGGCTAGTGTCTGGGAGGCTTTCCCTCTGAGACCTTCCATGGACTGTGTAGTACAGGGTCTCTGCTGCCTCTGGGCCCTTCCTCCCCTCCTGGGGCTCAGTCTGTCCTCAGAGCTGCTTCCTTGGGGCCGGGAGCCCACGGGATGGGGAGGGGGTCCCCGCTGACCTTACAGACCCCAGCAGTGCCTCCCCTCCTCTGGCCCCCTTTGAGGAGGCCGCTCATCCTCACCTTCCGGGCAGGATGATACAGGTTTTCCCGGGTTTTCTGACCAGGGAGGAAAGTGATCCTAGAGAGAGATCAGTACGAGAGCCACATCTCTAGTCCCGATGGGAACAGCAGGTACCTGGGGGTCAGCTGTGGCGAGGGTGCGGGGGGGCGGTGGGTGGGTGCCTGGTGCAATGTGTCCGCTATGATAGGGGCTCCTGGACACCTCCATGATCTCGCTGGAGCCCCACCCATAGTACTGCTCTCTGGGTGATTGACCTTGCTGGGACTGGAGCCTTGGCACAAAGTGCCCCAGGCCCCCACCAACAGGTGGTGCCCCTTTCTTAGGAGACTCTCCACGGTAGGTTCCTGTGCCTGCCCGCCCCTCCACCCTGGACACTTCTTGGACCTGTGGCCCTGTGGTCTCAGGTAGGTGGTGTGACCCATGTGGGTTTCCTTGTCTGTATGATGGTTGGGTTCCACCAGCTTTTTTCCTCCCAACGTGAAGGAGGCCATGCCATACAGCTCCCCACCCCACCCCTGCTCTCCAGCACCAGCAGGGCCTCGCGACTCTGACTCCTTCCTCTGGCCAAGTAGAAGGGCTAAGGCTCGCAGGAGCTAACTTCACACAGGTGATCTGTCTGAGATCATGTTGGAGGCCTGGGAGAGCTCCACTCAGCCCATTTCATTACAGCCTGCTCGCGTTCACCTGAGAAGGGGCTTGTTCTCAAAATCATGGCTACTTCTCTGAGTCAGCAGACAACAGCCTGAAGATCACCCGTAGATGTCCCCTGCACTGAGGGCTGTTTTGGCTAACGGAAGAAGGACACCAAGTTGAAGACCCATCCGGGTGTGACCTTGGGGGTTGTGGGCGTGTTGTGGCGTGTGAAGGAGGTTTGTCCTGTTAACCCTTTGCCCCCTTTTCTCTCTCTCCCCCGAGCCTTTCTCCTTTCAGTGTCCTTGGAGCCATCAGCAGTTGTGTCCCCCCAGACCCCTGACACTGCTCTGTGTGGTACCACTGAGCCTCCTTAATGTCCCTCCTTGCTGCGAAATCTTAGTGCTTCAGCCTCTTCTTGGTGGGCATCTCACCTTGCCCTTGAGGGAGAGCTTTGCTGGGAGGTAAGGCGTGGTCTTCACCTTCCAATAGAACCCACCTACCCTTAAGGGTCTCCGTGTTGCAGGGTCTGCAGATGGCAGTTAGACTGGGGTCCTATCTGGCCCAGCGATGGGCCTTTTAGAAATACCTCATCACAGCTGACCTTAGGTTCACGACTGGGCTTCTCAAAGAGGCCTGATTAATTCATGGTGCCCCCCTCCCCCTACCCATAGCCACCCGAGACAAGAGGATTTACTGTACCAGTTTATTGCCAAGCTGTATCGGTTGATAAGCAGGAAACTTCAGACCATCTGTTTAAAAATAAAAAATGAACAGCGGCACAGCCCTAGAGCTAACACTTTGTACTGCTGCATAGTAAACGAGCCCACTGGATGCAGTGACCTCGGCTGAGGTGGCCACGGGCTTGTCCTCCATCCCTCTCATCCGGGGCGCCAGATTTGTGGAAGGCAGAGCACACCACCCCCCCAAGCCCAACAGCCAGCATCACTCTCCTTCTAGCTGCTCCCAGGCCCCTCGTTCAGGTCTGGCTGCACTCGAGGGTTTCTAACTCTTCTTTAGACCTCAGAGACTGTTCCCAGCAGGATGCTCATCCCATCAGCTGAGAGTCCTCGTGGTCAGCCTCATGGACCTGTCGTGGAGGCCAGCCTGCGGGACAGGACACGGGAGCACGGTCTGAAGAGGCCTTCCTGTGGCCGCTAAGGACAAGCCTTTTGCTTGGCGCCTGGGTGAGCTGCCAGCCCCATTTTGATTTGCAGCTTTTGTTGGGTCCAGGGCATGGTCTCCATCCGTCACCATGGCCCTGGGTGTTTGGGTGGGGGTTGGGCATGGTCACGGCCCTCTCTCTGGGGCCCCTGTGCAGGACGACATTGTCAGCACCACCGTCTTTGAGATCAAGGCAGTGACAGAACCTTCCCAGAGAAGCCTTTGGAAGTGAAATGTTGAGGCCACGGCAGAGCAACGGTCAAGTTCTTCTGCTTCCCATGGTGCCCTGAGCCTGCTGCCAAGCCCACGTTCAAAGGCTGTTTCTTCAAAGTTAATGGTGCCGCCTTTGAGCTGGGAGGGGAAGCGGGCAGTTGGGAGGCCCGTTTCAATGTGCATGTTTGAAGGGGAGGCAGGGGTTCTTTGGTTTATGATCGTGTGAGAACTTGGGGTGGGGAGAGGGGTCCATGTCCACCTGGGTGTT
Source organism: Odocoileus virginianus (assembly GCF_023699985.2). Taxonomy (NCBI): domain Eukaryota; kingdom Metazoa; phylum Chordata; class Mammalia; order Artiodactyla; family Cervidae; genus Odocoileus; species Odocoileus virginianus. The sequence continues at coordinate 53,478,244 of NC_069682.1, forward strand.
CCCTGGGCCCCAGGCGGGCAGGGCTGGGAGGGGGCGTCAGGCACCGCCTTGTGGAAAGTGACCGTGAAGGACCCTTCCGGAGGGCCCCCCCCAATCCTGTTGTGTTTGGTTCAGAGGGTTGGGCGGAGGCTTTCCTGAAGGGTCTGAGAGAGCAGCACCCACAGGCTGTGTACTCAGGAGCTAGGACGTGGGGGTTGGATGAGGGGAAGGCCAGCCTGGCCTCCTCCCTGATGGATTCCTGACCCGGTCAGCTGCCCTGTGGCGGCCAGTGAGCATCGAGATGAAAACCCAGGAGCACAGGCCCCTGACCCCAGCCTCGGCCTTGAGCACCTGGGGCTCCCCATCAGCCCTCGCACTCTTTAGCCCACAGCTGTCAGCCAACCTGCACCTGCCTGTGCGCCCCCTTTTGGGATCTTTCTCCCTCACCCCAGCTGCACACCTGGCCTGGCCAGCCCTCCCCACCCTTGGGAAGCCTCTCTGACCATCCAGCCCTCCTTGGACATCACAGCCCTTTCGTCTGGTCTCTCTGCCGAAGCCTGTTTGCTGCCCATGGCTTCTAGCTCTTCTGGATGAGCACCCAGGGGATGACCAGAGCTGCTGTGCCGACTGCATGGTCCTCTAGCTTCTTTCTCCACACGTGGCACTCAGTAGGTGCCTAATAAACCTGTTTAGAATGAGTAGATGGGTCTCTTTCTCTTTGTTCGTTCTTCATGGAGCGTAGCAGCCCTCCAAGCAGCCCTCCAAGCCCGTGTGCACACACATCCTTGTCTGCCCTCCCTCAGGTGCTCCTAACTCGTGAAGCCTAACACTACAGCCAAGAGCACACTTAGCGCAAAGTAGGCATTGAGGCGATGGTTGGATGAGGGGATGGGTGGGCAGATAAATGGATGCACAGACTCAGACCCTCGAGGATGTGCAAAAGGCAGTGAAGTTGAAGACCGTGTCAAGTGCAGAGTGGCCTCCCGATAGTTGATGGGACGCTCCGGCCAGGGGCGGGAGAGGTGGGGGCGACACGTGGCCCAGAATGTAGCGATCTGAGCAGAGGCAAGAGGAGGACACCCTGTCCCAGTATAGCAGATTAATTCCTCTGAGAAACTGACCGCTCCCCCCTCACCCAATCACAGCAGCAATTGGAGTTGATGTACAATTCCTGGGGCCCTGGTGCCCATTCACAAACCTTGCTGGGTGTGGCCTGGCTCCACAGGCTGGGAAGGGGAGCTGAGGGGGAACTGCAGGAACAGTGCCAGGCCTCCAGTCACCTCATGTTGGGGGTTTGCCTGGGAGATGGCTGTCCCTCTTCTGCTCCAGGAGTTAACACCAACCAGGCTCAGGTGCCCCCGCAGCAGGGTGCAAGGCAGAAGGGGCCTTGGGTGGACAGGACAGGGAGGCCAGGGGTTCTGGGGAAGGTCAAGAGTAAGACTGAAGGTAAACCTCAGTAGAAACTGATAAATTCTGCAGAAAAGTGAAGCAGCCTAAAAGAAACAAGAAAACAAGGTATGCAGAAACAAAATGAAAAGACAACTTACAGTCCAAGACAAAATATTTGCAAATGAGGCAACTGACAAGAGCTTAAATTCCAAATATACAGCTCAGGCAACTCAATATCATAGAAACAAACAACCCAATCAAAAAGCGGGCAAAAGCCCTAAGTCAACATTTCTTCCAAAAGTCTGTATGGAGCACTTACTCCATGCAGATGGTCAATAGGCACATGAAAAGATGCTCCACATTGTTAATTATTGGAGAAATGCAAATCACAACTACAATGAAGTAACACCTCGCATGGGTCAAAATGGCCACCATCGAAGTCTACAAACAATGAATGCTGGAGAGTGTGGAGGAAAGGGGAATGTTCTCCTGTTGGTGGGAATGTAAATTGGTGCAGCCACTATGGAGAATAGAATGGAAGTTCCTTAGAAAACCAGAAATAGAGCTACCATGTGACCCTGCAGTCCCACACGTTAGCATGTATCCAGAGGAAAACATGATCCAAGAGGATACATGCACCCCAATGTTTGTAGCAGCACTACTTACAATAGCCCAAGACACATGAGTACCCTAAATGTCCACTAACAGATGAAGAGATGAGGAAGATGTGGTACATGTGTATAATGGAGTATTAGCCATAAAAAGGAATGAAATAATACCATTTACAGCAACATGGATGGACCTAGCGATGATCATATTAAGTGAAGCCAGAAAAAGACAAATGTTATCACTTATATGGGGAATCTAAAAAAAATGATACAAATGGGCTTATTTACAAACCAGAAACAGACTCAAAGACGTAGAAAAAAAAATTTATGGTTACCAAAGGGGATGGGTGGGGGAAGGGACAAAGGAGGTTGGGATTAATATATACATTATTGGGAAAGAATCCACCTGCAATGCAGGAGCTGTAGGTTCGATCACTGGATTGAGAAGATCTCCAGGAGGAAGGCATGGCTACCCACTCCAGTATTCTTGCCTGGAGAATCCCAGGGACAGGAGCCTGGTGGGCTACAGTTCATGGGGTCGCAAAGAGTTGGACATGACTGAAAAGACTTAGCACGCATGCATATATAAAACAGATAATCAATGAGGACCTACTGTATAGCACAGGGAACTCTACTCAATACTATGAAATAACCTATATGAGAAAAGAATCTGAAAAAAGGATATATGTAAACTGAATCACTTTGCTGTACCCATGAAACTAAAACATTTTAAATCAACTATACTACAATAGAATATAAAATGTTTTTAGAAAAGCAAAATAATGCACTCTAATGTTCACAGCAGCATAATTTACAATGACTAAGACATGGAAGCAACCTAAATGTCCACTGACAGATGAACGGATAAAGAAGATGTGGTACATGTATATAATGGAATATTTTTGAACCATAAAGATGAAATAATGCCATCTGCAGCAACGTAGATGGACCTAGAGATTGTCATATTAACTGAAGAAAGACAACTATCACATGATATCATATGTGAGATGTAAAAAAAAAAAAAGACTGAAATAAAATTATTTACAAAACAGAAACAAATTCCCAGACATAGAAAACCATAGAAAACAAACTTAGGGTTACCAAAGGGGATAGTGGGACAGGGGGCAGGGGATAAATAGTTTGGAATTAATATATACACACTAGTATATAAAAATAGGTAAAACAGCAAGCACTCCGGAGCACAGGGAACTATATTCAATATCTTGTAATAACCTATAAGGGAAAAGAATCTGAAAAATGTATAATTAATATACAATGTAGTGCTAGTTTCAAGTGTACAGCAAAGTGATTTATATATACACGAATTAACACATTTAAAAAGTTTTAAAAGATATCACCAAAAAACAACCCAATACAAAAATGGGCAGAAGACTTAAATAGTTCTTCCAAATATGGTCTATATAGACCACATAGTCCATACACATAGCCAAGAGGCACATGAAAAGATGCTCCACATTGCTAATTATTGGAGAAATGCAAATCAAAACTACAATGAGGTTATCACCTCACACTGATTAGAATGGTCATCATCAAAAAGTCTACAAAGAATAAATGCTGGAGAGTGTAGAGAAAAGGGAACCCTCCTACACTGTTGGTGGGAATACAAACTGATGCAGCCGCTATGGAGAACAGTATGGAGTTTCCTTAAAAAACTAAAAGAAGAGCTACCAAGGGAAAGGCTACCCACTCCAGTATTCTTGCCTGGAGAATTCCATGGAAAGAGGAGCCTGGCGGGATATAGTCCAAAGAGTCAGACACAACTGAGCAACTAACACATATGCGCATATGACCCTGCAGTCCCACACCTGAGTGTATATCCAGAGAAAAACATGGTCCAAAAGGATACAGGCACCCCACTGTTTGTAGCAGCACTACTTACAATAGCCAAGACATGGGAGTATCCTAAATGACCACTAACAGATGAACAGATAAGGAAGATGTACATGTGTACAATGGAGTATTAGCCATAGAAAGAAATTAAATAATACCATTTACAGCAACATGGATGGACCTAGGTTTGATCACTAGGTTGAGAAGATCTAAAGGAAGGCATGGCTACCCACTCCAGTATTCTTGCCTGGAGAATCCCATCGACAGAGGAGCTTGGTGGGTATACAGTCCATGGGGTCACAAATGTCAGACATGACTGAAGTAACTTAGCATGCAGGTGCATATAAAATAGATAATCAACCAGGATCTATGGTATAGCACAGGGAGCTCTACTCTGAAATAACCTATATGAGAAAAGAATCTGAAAGAGAATGTGTGTATGTTTAACTGAATCACTTTGCTGTACACTGAAACTAAAACAACATTGTAAATCAACTATGTTGTTGTGGTTCAGTTGCTCAGTCATGTCCAACTCTTTTGCAACCCCAGGAACTGTAGCCTTTCAGGCTCTTCTCTCCGTGGGATTTCCCAGGCAAGAATCGTGGAGGGGTTACCATTTCCTGCTCCAAAATAAACTATGAAAGTGAAAGTGTTAGTTGCTCAGTCATGTCTGACTCTTTGCAACCCCATGGACTGTAGCCTGCCAGGCTCCTCTGGTCCATGGGATTCTCCAGGCATGCATACTGAGTGGGTTGCCATGCCCTCCTCCAGAGGATCGTTCTGATCCAGGGATCAAACCGGGGTCTCCTGCATTGCAGGCTGATTCCTTAGCATCTAAGTCACCAGGGAATTCCAAAATAAACTATACTACAATATAAATTTTTTTTAAGTGAAAAAAAAAAAAACCCATGCACTCCAATGCTCATAGCAGCATAATTTACAATAGCTAAGACATGCAGGCAACCTAAATATGTCCACTGACAGATGAATGGATATAGAAGATATGGTACATATATATATATTATGGAACACTTTTAAACCATAAAAAATGAAATAATGTTACTTGCAGTAACATGGATGGACCTAGAGATTATCATATTAAATGAAAAAAGTCAGACAACTATCATATGATATCATACATGGAATTGAAATGAAATTATTTACAGAGCAGAAATAGACTCACAGACATAGAAAACAAACTGACAGTTACCGAAGGGGATAGCGGGGCTGGGAGTGGGGTTAAACAGGAGTTTAGAATTAACATATGCACACTTTTGTTGTTCAGTTGCTCAGTCATGTCCCACTCTCTTCAAACCCATGGACGGCAGCATGCCAGGCTTCTCTGTCCTTCAACATCACCCGGAGCTTGCTCAAACTCATGTCCATCGAAATCAGTGATGCCATCCAACCATCTCATCCTCTGTCATCCCCTTCTCCTCCTGCCTTCAATCTTTCCCAGCATTAGGGTCTTTTCCAGTGATTTGACTCTTTGCATCAGGTAGCCAAAGTATTGGAGCTTCAGTTTCAGCGTCAATCCTTTCAATGAATATTCAGGGTTGATTTCCTTTAGGATTGACTGGTTTGATCTTCTTTCTGGCCAAGGAACTCTCAAGAGTCTTCTCCAGGACCACAATTCAAAAGCATCAATTCTCTGGAGGTCAGGCCTTCTTTATGGTCCAACTGTCACATCCATACATGAATATTGGAAAAACCATAGCTTTGACTACACGCACTACTATACAAAAATAGGTAAACAGCAAGAACCCACTGTGGACCATAGGGAACTATATTCAATATCTTATAATAACCTATAAGGGAAAAGAGTCTGAAAAAATGTATATGTATAATTGATTTACAATATAGTGCTAGGTTCAAGTATATAGCAAAGTGATTTATATATATATATATATATATATATATATGAATTAAAAAAAATTTTTTAAGTTTTTTAAAATATAAAAAACAAACCAATGAAAAAAATGGGCAGAAGGCCTAAAACATGAAAAGATGCTTCACATTGTTAATTATTAGAGAAATGCAAATCAAAACTACAATGAGGTATCACCTCACACTGGTCAGAAAGGTGATCATCAAAAAGTCTACGAACAATAAATGCTGGAGAGTGTGGAGAAAAGAGAAGCCTCTACACTGTTGGTAGGAATGTAAATTGGTGTAGCCACTCTGGAAAACTGTATGGAGTTAAGAAACTAAAAATGGAGCTACTGTATAATCCAGCATTCCCCCTCATGGGTATATATCCAAAAGGAGAAAACACTAGTTTGAAGAGATACATGCACCCCACTGTTCTCAGCAGCATTGTTTACAATAGCCAAGAAAAGGAAGCAACCTAAGTGGCCATCACCAGATGAACGGATAAAGAAGACGTGGTATATATACATATATATGTGTATATGTAGGTCATGGAATATTAGTCATAAAACTGAATGAATTCTTGCCACTAGCTGCAACATGGATGGACTGAAAGAAGTTAGAGAAAGAAAAATATTATGTATCACATATATATGGAATCTAAAAAAGTAATATAATCAACTTATTTACAAATCAGAAACTGACTTACAGACATAGAAAATGACTTTATGGGTGAAAAGGGGGAGAGAGACAAATTATGAGTTTAGGATGAACAGCTACACAGCACTATATATAAAACAGAGAACTCTCGGCCTTAGTGTCATCTTCTGAGAAACCTCCACACCAAGAGAGCGAAGTGGAGGAAGAAGAGGATGTGCAGGCTGAGTGCAAAAGAAGAAAGAGGAGGCAGAGGTTCAAGTAAACTGATACACCCATGGAAGTCACAGAAGCAGAAACAACGGAAGTCAGAGGCAAGAGACACAGAACAAACTGTTGGACTGCATGCCTACTATCTAAAACTTGTCTCAATGGGTCTGGAACATTTATGGCCATTCTGATCACTTCAACCACCTCTGAGAGATCCACCTGGCTTTGCCCTGGACCTGTGACCGTCTCATTCTTGACTAGTTCTCATCTCAGTTGTGGTTGACTGTACATATATTACATGTATATAATAAATCATCTCTCTTTGCTGTCTTAGTTAAAGGAAAAAACAGATAAACAATAAGGATTTACTGTATAGCACAGGGAACTATATTCAATATCTTGTATTAACCTATAATGGAAAAGAATCTGAAAAAGAATATATATGTATAATTAATTTACAATGTGGTATTACTTTCAAGTATACAGCAAAGTGATTCATGTATCTGTGTGAATAAAAAAATTTTTAATGTTTTAAAAAATATCATAAAGACAGCCCAATCAAAAAATGGGCAGAAGACCTAAATAGACATTTCTCCAAAGAAGACATGCAGATGGCCAACAGGCACATGAAAAGATGCTCAGCATCACTAATTATTAGAGGCATGGAAATCAAAACTACAGTCAAGGGACTTCCCTAGTGGTCTAACAGTTAAGACTCAGTGCTCCAGTGCAGAGGGCCCAGGTTTGACCTGGGTCGGGAACTAGGTCCTGCGTGCTGCAACTAAGACCCAGCGCAAATAAATGAATGAACAAAACAAAACTACAGTGAGGTATCACTGCACACTGGTCAGAATGCCCATTATTAAAAAGTACAAATAAAAAGTGCTGGAGAGGGTTTGGAGAAAAAAGAACCCTTCTACACTGTTAGTGGGAATGTAAACCGGTGCAGCCACTGTGAACAGTATGGAAGTTCCTTAAGAAACTAAAAATAGAGCCACCCTATGATCCTACAATCCTACTCCTGGGCATATATCTGGAGAACAACTAGCAGTATTATTTACAATAGCCAAGACATGGGAGTAACCTAAATGTCCACTAACAGATGAATAGATAAGGAAGATGTGGTACATGTACACAATGGGGTATTAGTCATAAAAAGGAATGAAATAATAACCATTTACAGCAACGTGGATGGACCTAGAGATGACCATTCTAAGTGAAGTCAGAGGAAGACAAATGATATCACTTACATTGGAATCTAAAAAGAAATGATACAAATGGATTTATTTACAAACCAGAAAAAGACTCACAAACTTAGAAAAGAAATTTATGGCTACCAAGGGGATAGATATTTTTTGGGGGGGACAAATAAGGAGGTTGGAATTAGCATATTTGTTGTTGTTTAGTTGCTAAGTCACGTCAGACTCCCTTGTAACCCCATGCACTGTATTCGCAGGCAGATTTTTTACCATGGAGCCACCAGGGAACCCCTGGGATTAACATATATGCACAATAACATATAAATAGATAATCAATAAGGACCTATTGTATAGCCCAGGGGACTCTACTCAATACTCTGAAATAACCTATATGGGAAAAGACTCTGAAAAAAATGGATATATGTATATGTATAACTGAATCACTTTGCTGTACAGTTCGTATGTGCTCAGTCATGTCATCAACTCTTGCAACCTCATGGACTGTAGCCCGCCAGGCTACTGTAATCCATGGGATTCTCCAGGCAATAATACTGGAGTGGGTTGCCATTTCCTTCTCCAGGGGATCTTCCTGACCCAGGGATCGAACCCACGGCTCTCGAGTCTGCTGCATTGGCAGTCAGGTTCTTTATCACAAGTGCCACCTGGGAAGCCTGTACACCTGAAACTAAAACAACTTTGTGAGCCAATTATACTATAATATAAAATAATTTTTTTCAAAAAGCAAAAACAAAAATGCACTTCAATGTTCATGGAAGTGAAAGTGCCATTCACTCAGTCATGTGTGACTCTTTGTCACCCCCATGGACTGTAACCTGCCAGGCTCTTCTGAATATGGAATTCTCCAGGCAAGAATACTGGAGTGGGTAGCCATTCCCTTCTCCAGGGGATCTTCTGGATCCAGGGATCGAACCCAGGTCTTCTGCATTACAAGCAGATTCTTTACCAACAGCACCATAATTTACAATAGCTAAGACATGGAAGCAACCTAAATGTCCATTGACAGATGAGAGAAGAAAGAAGATGTGGTACATATATACAATGGAATATTTTTGAGCCATAAAAATTGAAATAATGCCATTTTCAGTAACGTGGATGGACCTAGAGATTATTATATTAAGTGAAGAAAGTCAGAAAGACAACTATTACTATCATATCATATGTGGAATATAAAAAAATAATTGAAATGAAATTATTAACAGAAATAGACTCACAGACATAGAAAACAAACTTATGATTACCAAAGCAGATGGGATGGGGTGGGAGATAGATAGGACTTTGGAATTAACACAGACACGCTACTATATAAAAGTAGGTAAAGAGCAAGGGCCTACTGTAGTACATTGGGAACTACACTTGGTATCTTTTTTTTTTTTTTCATTTATTTTTATTAGTTGGAGGCTAATTACTTTACAATATTGTAGTGGGTTTTGTCATACATTGACATGAATCAGCCATGGAGTTACATGTATTCCCCATCCCGATCCCCGCTCCCACCTCCCTCTCCACCTGATTCCTCTGGGTCTTCCCAGTGCACCAGGCCCGAGCACTTGTCTCATGCATCCAACCTGGGCTGGTGATCTGTTTCACTATAGATAATATACGTGTTTCGATGCTGTTCTTTCGAAACATCCCACCCTCACCTTCTCCCACAGAGTCCAAAAGTCTGTCCTGTACATCTGTGTCTCTTTTTCTGTTTTGCATATAGGGTTATCATTACCATCTTTCTAAATTCCATATATATGTGTTAGTATACTGTAATGGTCTTTATCTTTCTGGCTTACTTCACTCTGTTGCACTTGGTATCTTGTAATAACATACAAGGGAAAAGAATCTGAAAAATGTATGTGTATAAGTTATTTACAATGTTGTGCTAGTTTCAAGTGTACAGCAAAGTGATTCATACATATACATATTTAAAAAGTTTTTAAGTTTAAAAAAATAATAAAAAACAAACAACCCAGTCGAAAGATGGGCATAAGACCTAACTTGACATTTCTTCCAAATGTGATTTGTATGGACCACATAGTTCATACAGATGGTCAATAGGCACATGAAAAGATGCTCCACATTGCTAATTACTGGAGAATGCAAATCACAACTACAATGAGGTTATCACCTCATACTGGTCAGAAGGGCCATCATCAAAAAGTCTATGAACAATAAATGCTGGAGGGTGTGGAGAAAAGGGAACTCTCCCACACTGTTGGTGGGTATCTAAATTGGTACAGCCACTATAGAAAATAGTATGGAATTTCCTTAAGAAACTAAAAATAGAGCTACAATATGATCTAGCATTCCCACTCCTGCTGCTGCTGCTGCTAAGTCACTTCAGTCGTGTGCGACCCCATAGACGGCAGCCCACCAGACTCCCCCGTCCCTGGGATTCTCCAGGCAAGAACACTGGAGTGGGTTGCCATTTCCTTCTCCAATGCATGAAAATGAAAAGTGAAAGTGAAGTTGCTCAGTCGTGTCCGACTCTTAGTGACCCCATGAACTGCAGCCTACCAGGCTCCTCCGTCCATGGGATTTTCCAGGCAAGAGTACTGGAGTGGGTTGCCATTGCCTTCTCCATCCCACTCCTGGGTATATACCCAAAAGAAGAAAACATGAGTTTGAAAAGATACACGCACTGCAATGTTCATCAGTTCAGTTGCTCAGTTGTGTCCAATTCTTTGTGACCCCATGGACTGCAGCACGCCAGGCTTACCTATCCATCACCAACTCCTGGAGTTTACTCAAACTCATGTCCATTGAGTTGGTGATACCATCCAACCATCTCATCCTCTGTTGTCCTCTTCCCCTCCTGCCTTCAATATTCCCCAGCATCAGGGTCTTTTCCAATGACTCAGCTCTTCACACTGTTTACAATAGCCGAGACATGGAAACAGCCCAAGTGTCCATCAACAGATGAACAGATAAAGAGGATGTGGGCTATTACTCAGCCGTAAAAAAGAATGAGTTCTTGCTAGTTGCAGCAACACAGATGGACCTAGTGAAGTAAGTTAAAGACAAATATTATGTATTATGTATATGTGGAATATTAAAAAAACAATACAATCAACTTATTCACAAATCAGAAACATACCTATAGACTTAGAAAATGGACTTATGGGAGGGGGAATGGGAGAGGGATAAATTAGGAGTTTGGAATAAACATATACACACCACCATATATAACTAAGCAATAAGGATTTACTGTGTAGCACAGGGTAGTATATTCAATGTCCTGTAATAACCTATGATGAAATATAATCTGAAGTTGTAAACTTGAAGCTAATGTAATAAATTAACTATAGTTGAATTTTAAAAAATTAAAACATAAAAATAAAAGAATTATAATAGATGAGAAAATATAATGCATCACTTCTACAAATTTAAGTATTATTTCATGAGAAGACATAAAACAGATTATGACTTTAAATGGGGGCCCCCCAAGTGTTCCTCCCCACTTGCCTCTTTGCACCCTGAGGCTTCTCCACCTTCCACAGTATGGAGATTTGGGGCTGGATCATCCTCTATGGTGGGGGCTGAGCATGGTGGGATGTTAAGCAGCATTCCCAACCTGCATCCCTGGGATGCCACCCTCACCAGCTGTCACAACCAAAAATGTCTCCAGATACTGCCCCATGTCCTCCTGGGGGATATTCATGCCTGGCTGAGAACTACTGGTGAACAAGCATCTTGAACAAATTTTACCTTGTCCTGCTTGGCAGAGAAAAAAATTTTTTTAGTACATCAGCTGTTTAAACCTGATCTGGCAACTGTAAGTTCTTTCTCTATGTCTGTGAGTCTCTTCTTGTTTTGTAGGTACATTCATTTATATCATTCTTTTTAGATTCTACATATAAGGGATGTCATACAATATTTCTCCTTCTCTGTCTGACTTACTTCGCTCAGTATGACGCTCTCTAGATCCATCTATGTTGCTGCAAATGGCATTATTTCATTCTTTTTAATGCCTGAGTAAAATTCTACTGTATATATATACACCACATCTTCTTTATCCATTCCTGTCAATAGACATTTAGGTTGCTTCTAACCTGACCTAGCCTCTAATGCCCCAGGGCAGCTAAGTTGTAAAGAAAATGCCCTTCAAACCCTCCTACATTGTTGGTGGAAATGTAAATTGGTGCAGCCACTATGGAGAATCATATGGAGGTTCCTTAAAAAACTAAAAATAGAGCCACCAAATGATCCTCCAATTACATTTCTTGTCATATATCCAGATAAAAACATGATCTGAAAGGATGCATGCACCTCATTGTTCATTGCAGCACTGTTTACAATAGCCAAGACACTGAAGCAACCTAAATGTCTATTGAAAGGAATGGATAAAGAAGATGTGGTACATATATACAGTGAAATATTACTCAGGCGTTAAAAAGATTGAAATAATGCCATTTGCAGCAACATAGATGGACCCAGGGATTGTCATACTGAGTGAAGTAAGTCAGACAGAGGAGAAATATTGTATGACATCCCTTATATGCAGAATCTAAAAAGAATGATACAAATGAATGTACTTACAAAACAAGAAGAGACTCACAGACATAGAGAACGAACTTATGGTTGCCTGGGGAAAGGAACAGTTATGGAGTCTGAGACGGACATGTACACACTGCTATATTTAAAATGGATAATGAACAAGGACCTCTGGTACAGCACAGAGAACTCTGCTCAATGTTCTTTGGCAGCCTGGATGAGAGGGGAATTTGGGTGAGCATGGGTACATGTGTATGTATGGCTGAATCCCTTCACTGTCCACCTGAAACTACCACAACACTGTTAACTGGCTAATTAACCCTAATACAAAATAAAAAGTTGAAAAAAATGCCCTTCAAGGGTCCTGATGATTTGAGGATGTTGAGCTGAATGTAGCAGAGAAGGCAATGGCACCCCACTCCAGTACTCTTGCCTGGAAAATCCCATGGACAGAGGAGCCTGGTGGGCTGCAGTCCATGGGGTCGCTAAGAGTCGGACACGACTGAGCAACTTCACTTTCACTTCTCACTTTCATGCATTGGAGAAGGAAATGGCAACCCACTCCAGTGTTCTTGCCTGGAGAATCCCAGGGACGGGGGAGCCTGGTGGACTGCTGTCTATGGGGTCGCACAGAGTTGGACACGACTGAAGTGACTTAGCAGCAGCAGCAGCAGCAGCTGAATGTAGAGACTGATGGATGAAGAGATGGTCCCAGAGCAGTGTGTCTAAGGAGGCTGATGTGTCAACACAAGCTAGTGTACAAACACAGGTTTCCTAGCTCTATCCAGGACTCTGAGAAGTAATGACACCCAGTAGCAACAACCACGCCCTACGCTCAGATTTTGGTTTCTAATACCATTTTCCAGTAAAAGAAACCAGGCTCCTTCCAAAAAAGAGCTTATTCCTGGGCTGGGACCAGGACTGCAGGACAAGTGTGGAACCCAGACTAGGACCATCTGACTAGCCAAGTAGTATTGAGTCATAACCCATTGTATAAAACCAACATCTATAAGGCCACATGGATGTTAGTAACTCCAGAGAATTCATGCAGGTGCCCCTTCAATTCCCCAGCCCTGAAGTCTGGGCAGGATGAGGGGACTTGCTCCCAGAGTCCATTGTAGAAAGGAGGGGGAGGACCGTCACTATCCAAGCCGAGCCCCCTCATCAGTAGCAGGGTCGCATTGAGAGGCTGGAACTGAAGGGATATGATGAGAAGGCCTGCCCCAAACCCATCTCCCAAATGTCAGGGGTACCCTACAAAACACCTGCTAGCACCCCTGAAAAAGGTCATCAAAAACTAGGAAAATTCGAGACATTGCCTCAGTCACGAGGAACCTAAGGAGACGTGACAGCTGAGTGTCATGTAGGATTCCCCCAGGAGATTCTGGAGCACCAAAGGGGAATGAATGAAAAACCAGTGAGATCTGAACAACGGGTGGAGTTCAGTTAATAATAATGTATAAGTATTGGCTCATGGTGTGTGTGTGTCTGTGCGCTCACTCACTTCAGCTGTGTCCGACTCTTCGTGACCCCGCGGGCTGCAGTCCTGCAGGCTCCTCTCTCCATAGGATTCTCCAGGGAAGAACACTGGAGTGGGATGCCGTGCCCTCCTCTAGGGGGTCTTCTCGACCCAGGGATCGAACCTGCATCTTTCATGCCTCCTGCATTGGCAGGCGGGTTCTTTACCACTAGTGCCACCGGGGAAGCCCCACTGGCTCATTAGTTGTGATGAGTTACTAGTACCTTGGCATGTGCCAGTGGCAGAGCACATGGCAGGCTCTCTTTGAGTCTAAAACTTCTAAAATACAAAGTTTACCTAAAATATAGGTGTATAGGGAGCTCCCTCGTGGTCTGGTGATTAGGATCCTGGCCTTTCATTGCCACGGTCCTGGGTCAATCTCTGGTCCGGGAACTGAGATTATGCAAACTGCACAGTGCAGCCAACTAAAATAAAATAACATAAAACACAAGTGTACAGAAAACTATTAAATATTGAATGGATAAATAATAAGGTCCTACCATACAGTACAGGGAACTATATCCAATATCCTGTGATAAACCATAAAGGAAAAGAACTTGGAAAAGAATATACATACACATACATTCTTTTTCATATTCTTTTCCATTATATATCTATATCTGAATAGCTTTGTCATATGACAGAAACTAACACAACATTGTAAATCAACTATACGTCAGTAAGGAAAAAAAAGAAATATAGAGAGGCATGGATAAAGAAGACGTGGTGAATATATACAATATATACTATGCTATAGTCTTTGACTATGTGGACCACAACAAACTGTGGAAAACTCTTAAAGAGATGGGAATACCAAACCACCTTACCTGCCTCCTGAGAAACCTGTATGCAGTTCCAAGAAGCAACAGTTAGAATCGGACATGGAACAACAGACTGGTTCCAAATTGGGAAAGAAGACATCAAGGCTGTATATTTGTCACCCTACTTGTTTATCTTATATGCAGAGTACATCATGCAAAATGCCAGGCTGGATGAATCACAAGCTGGAATCAAGACTGCAGGGAGAAATATCAGTAACCTCAGATATGCAGATGATACCACCCTAATGGCAGAAAGAAAGAGGAACTAAAGAGCCTCTTGATGAAAGTGAAAGAGGAGAGTGAAAAGAGTGAAAAAAGTTGGCTTAAAACTCAACATTCAAAAAACTAAGACCATGGTATCTGGTTGCATCACTTCATGGTAAGTAGATGAGGAAAAAGTGGAAAGAATGACAGATTTCATTTTCTTGGGCTTCAAAATCACTGTGGACAGTGACTGTGGCCATGAAATTAAAAGACATTTGTTCCTCGGAAGAAAAGCTATGACAAACCTAGATAGTATATTAAAAAGCAGAGACATCACTTTGCTAACAAAGGTCTGTAAAGTCAAAGCTATGGTTTTTCCAAGTCATGTACAAATGTAGATGAAGAAGGCTGAGCTCCGAAGAAGTGATGTTTTCAAGCTATGGTGTTGGAGAAGACTCTTGAGAGTCCTTTGGACAGCAAGGAGATGAAACCAATCAGTCATAAAGGAAATCAACCCTGAATATATTCACTGAAAGGACTGATGCTGAAGCTGAAGCTCCAACACTTTGGCCACCTGATACGAAGAGCTGACTTGCTAGAGAAGGCCTGATGCTGGGAAAGATTGGGGGCAGGAGGAGAAGTGGACAACAGAAGACGAGATGGTTGGATGGTGTAATGGACTCAATGGACATGAGTTTGAGCAGACTCCGGGAGCTGGTGATGGACAGGGAAGCCTGGCATGCTGCAGTCCATGGGGTCACAAAGAGTCAGATATGACTTAGTGATTAAATAAACAACAACAAATATATACACCAAGGAATATTACTTGGCCATAAAAAGAACGAAATAATGCCATTTGCAGCAACATGAATGAACCTAGAGATGATCATATTAAGGGAAGTAAGCCAGAGAGAGAAATGTAAATAGCATATGATATCACTCATATGTGGAATATAATTTTTAAAAAATAATACAAATGAACTTATTGACAAAGCTGAAACAGACTGATAGGTATTGAAAACAAACTTTCCCAAAGGCAGAGGGACAAGTCAGGAGCTTGGGATGAACACACATACACATGCTACTATATATAAGGTAGATAAGCAACAAGGACCTACTGTGGAGCACAGAGAACTCTACTCACTATTCTGTGATAACCTACATGAGAAAAGAATCTGCAAAAGAATGAATATATATATACATCTAACTGAATCACTTTGCTATGCACCTGGAACTAACACAATGTTGTAAATCAATTATACTGCAATAAAATTGTAAGAAAAGATAAAGGCACTTCAAAATGTAAAAAAAAAAAAAAGAAAGAAAAGCAATACAGAAATTAAGTTAGATGACACCATAATATACATACATACATATATATGTATATACATATGGAGATAGTTTTGGGCCCAGCCTCACGAGAAAGAGTGACAAAGGACCAGGCCTTCCTGGACGGAGCCAGGCGCTGCAGAAAGAACCACCCGAGGCCCTAACCCCACCCCCACTCCAGTTGGCTCCTGCTGCTCTGCCTCTGTGTCACACTTCAAAGTTCGCCTGTTTACAAGGCTTGGGGGTCCTTTTCTGCCAGGATGCAGGCTGCATGGCGGGGCTCAGCCCTGCTCTGCCCAAGTCCCAGGGGCACTGGCACCCAGCAGGTACACAGCCGACATCCAGGTAGAAGAGGTGAGGGAGACAGTCCTTTACGAAGGGGTTTCTGTGGGTGGGAGTGAGGAAGTCAGGGGACAGGAGGCACCTGGGGCTTCAGCACCAAAGACAGGCAGTGGGCAAATGAGGGGTGGTCATTGGTTCTGTGTTTAAGGCACAGGACAGGTGTGCGGGATTTTGCACCCTGGAAGCTTCCAGGTGCCCCCAACATGCCCACCAGGACATCCTGGGGGAAAAGTCACAGCCTCACTGGGCCAGAACCAGTAGTTGCAGAGCCTTCCTGGTCAGCTCCCTGGCAAAGCCTGCCCCACAGCTGAGGCTCCATCAGGCCAGGCTTCCTGGCAGCTGGTCGGAGTTTCCACAAGATGAACAAAACTCAGAGCACATGCTTGGAGAAGGAAATTAGGGGAGGCCCTGCCTGCCTCCAATCTCCCCCCTCCCCGAAGTTTCCCCTTTCTCAAGAGGCAGGATGTTCTCATCACTGACGGGACTGAAGACATCTTGATAAAAAGAAGACGTGCCCCTGTCCTGGGCACTTGCACCCACCTGTGAAAGCGGTCATCTGTGACCCATTCCTTCACTTCTAAGTGGGATGTGAGGAAGGCTGGGAGGAAGGGTGTGGTTTGCTGCCAGGTGGAGGGGCTGTGATGGCAGGGCAGGGGGTGTCAATGTGAGCAAAGGCACCCCTCTACTTTCCTGAGGACCAGCTCCCTTCTGGGTAGAAGAAGAGGAGCGGGGCTGCCCAGCACCATCATCAGCTCTCTGTGGCCAGTCACTACCCACCTCTCCCTGCAGACAGTGTGAAAAGACATAAGCACACCCACTGCAAGCCAGGCTCTGACTTGGGTCCCAGGGACACAGGGGAGTATAAGTTGGACACCAGCCTGTCCTCATGGAGTGTAGAGCCCAGGTCTGCCACAGACCCTGGCCATGGGAATAGCAGGGTCTTGGCCAGGAGAAAGCAAGGAGGGCTTCTTGAAGGAGGTGGCATGTACCTGAGATAAGGAGGTAGCCAGATGACTAGGTAGAAGGGAGGTGTGCCCATGGGGGAGGGGGCAGCAAGTGGGAAAGCCTTGACCTTGCAAAGCCCCTCCCCCTCCAAGTTCTACCCCCAGCTTGGATTAGACTGAGGGGGCAGGGAAGAAAGAACTACTGAAGCGCTTCAGACAAGTGACAACCCATTTGCATCTTGGAAAGTTCCTTCTAGAAGGCCATTTCAGGCCAGAGGGGAAGCCGGGGCCACAAGTGGGGGGAGGAGCTGTTGGAGCTGCCCCTTGAGAGGTGGCTGCATTGAGCCAGGAGGATGGGAGAGGAAGGCAGAGACAGCACTGGGTGCAGGCGGCCCTGACGGTGGGGACTGCTGAGAGGGACCACCCAGGAGACAGCAGGGATGGGGGCGGCCGGGAAGGGTGCTTTGGGGCCAGACGTCTGATGAGTTTGGGGTCTCCCTCTGGTCTTCGAGTCCTCACCTGTCAAATAGGGAGCTGGAAAGGCTACTGGCCACGTCCCCTCCAAGTCCAGGAGCCCGGGGATGGTGCTGATGTGGGACTGTGGTCACGGAAAGGGGCTCGAGTCCCCACCCCCACCCTCCCCCCAAACTTTAGGTACCAGGCAGCACAGTCTCTCCTCCCTCTGATTAAACATCCAGCCGTCCTCACCCGCAGCCCACGTCCACAGCCGCCGGTGCCCTTTCTGCATGGGTGACTCACCAGAATTAATGTTCATTTGATTTTTACTATAAATTACGCCTCACATAATTTCTCCATTACTGGCTAGGACGGCTCCCCGGGAAGGCGGGCGGCGGCGTGGACACCCGAGCCGGGAAGCGCTGAGTCATCGCTCCGCCCACGCGCCGGCTGGCGGCCGCCGGCCCTCGCAGGTGGCTTAATGGATGCGGCTCCCCATCACTAATGGGAGATGCTCACCTCGGGCCCAGGCCCGGGAGCCCAGGGGGATGGTGAGAGCTTATGTTACAGGTCCCACTTGAATGTGAAAGAGTGAGATATCGAGGGTAAAAAAGAAAAATCTCTCTTTCAAAGATGCGAGGGTCACTTTCCCTCCTTCCAACTGTATTTACTGACTGTGCCCTGCATCGTGTGAAACGCTGGTGATGCCCTAGAGAACAAAACTAGACGGGATTTCAGCACTCCCCACCCCGCCCGGGGGCAGGTGGTGCTTGTGTCCGAACCAGAGACAGACTGGTTGATGGCAGAAGCACCTGCCAAACTGCTGCACATGAGGGTGCATGCCAGGACGGTCCCCCAGACCTCTACCCCACTAGGTGATTCAAGGCTGAGAGCCAGGATGCTCTGCCTGCAGACCTGTGTGACAGCAGGTGCAAAGGCCCCTTGAGGGAGAACCCGGGGGCAGGCAGGGCTCACGGAAAGCCAGGTGAGCTGGCAGAACAGTGGGCAGGGCTCTGAGTTCAGGGCTCTGGGGCCCCTGGAGAGGATGAGCTTAGTGTTCTGAAGGTAGAGGGAGAGGGTGGGCCACAATCAGGTCTGTCTGCGGGATCATTTTATGGACAAGGGAGGTGACACTGGTGGTAAAGAACCTGCCTTGTCCATAAAATGATTCAATGCAGGAGACATAAGAGATGCAGGCTCGATCCCTGGGTCGGGAAGATCCCCTGGAGGAGGGCATGGCATCCCACTACAGTATTCTTGCCTGGAGAATCTCATGGACAGTGGAGCCTAGTGGGCTGTAGTCCATAGAGTTGCAAGGAGTTGGACATGACTGAAGTGACTTAGCACAGCCATAGACCAGAGAGAGCAGAGGCCCAGCCAAGACCACTTGGGGTCGTGAAAGGAGAGTCCCGAAGGGCCCATGGGCTCAGGGCCTGATTCCCCGGCCCATAGGAGGCTGCAGGCCTCATCTTCCTCATCAGCATGGAAACCATGCACTTCTTGGTAGGAATCCGACAAGCCTAGGATAGTGACTCATCCAGCCCAATTCCCCCGGCAGTGAAATAAACCAATTTGCTTAAACCTCCACTGATCTAGTACATTTGTCTTTTTTTTTTTTTAATATCTGAAGCTCAAAAGAAACCAAAGTTTACACGAAAAGAAAAAAACCTAGCCTACTAGATTGAAGCAGACGTGTGCTTATCTGTTTTCCAAAAGAATTGAATTAAAAAACAAAGCCCACAAACAGAACCTCACGACGCCGTCTGCACCAGGCCCCTCACTGCTTCCCTCGCCTAGGTGCCTGCAATAAATCACCCTTCAGCCTGCCTGTCCCTCCTGGCCAGGGGCCAGTCTCCTTCTGGTCCTGGGGTCCCTGCGGCAGGACGTGCAGGGAGAGGCATACACGGGACCAATCTGGGCGAGGTCTGGACGGGCCCCCCAGGATCACTCCTGGCACAATGTCCTATCCCTGTCCCAGTCTGCAGACCGGAAACTGAGGCTCAGAGAAGCCAACCAATTTCCTAGAGCTCTTACCTCGTAAATACCAGAGCTGGACTTTGATGCCCAATTCTGACGCTAATGCCAAAGGACACGGAAGTCAAAAACCTCACCATTTTCTCTCTCCCAACACTGTGTGTATGCGGAGCACTGGGCACAGGATTCCACTGATTTCCATGGTTTTCGACTCAGGGCAGTCTGGCTCCCGCTTGCCCCCCTGGGACATTCGACAATGTCTAGGGACAGTTCTGAGCTTCCCTGGTGGCTCAGATGGTAGAAAATCTGCCTGCAATGTGGAAGACCTCAGTTCCATTCCTGGATTGGGAAGAGCCCCTGGAGAAGGGCATGGCAACCCACTCCAGTATTCTTGCCTGGAGAATTCCATGGACAGAGGAGCGTGGCAGGCTATATTCCATGGGGTCGAAAAGAATCAGACATAACTGAGTGACTAATACTTTCAGGGACAGATTTGGTTGTCACTGCTCAGGGGTGGGGAGATGCCACTAGCAACTGGTGGCCAGGGATGTTGTTAAACATCCTACGATGCACAGGACACCTCACGGCAGAGAGTTATCCAGCCCAGAATGTCAGCAGCATCCAGGTGGGGAAACCCTGATGTGGATAAAACAGTAAAAATGTATGCATACGCTCAGACTCAGAGAAAGGGCTGGAAAGATAAGCACTAGAATGTCTACATTTGTTTATCTCTTGGTGAACAGGTTTGGGTAATTTTTTATTTTTCTTCCTCGTGTTTTTGGTACTGTCTGAATTTTGTAAGGAACAAGGCACATGTATCATTTTAATAATCCGAGAAGAAGAACTGTTTTCATTTTGTAAAAAAAAAAAAAGGAAAAAGGGATCCAGGACTTATCGATTCTGATCCGGTTGCCTCACTAACTAGCTGTCAGGAACAGCTCTCTGGAAAATATGTCTATCTGGAAACTGAGAAGAACAATCCTTCCTGAGCGATATTGTAGGAATATAAAGTAACAGTGTCCTGGAAAGAGGCTCTCTGAGCCCAGAGGAGAAGAATTGTTGAGAGTGTTGAGTTATTGCTTTTCCCATGTATCCATCTTCCCTCTGATGTGATGTGTACATTTTTGCAGCCTAGAAATTCAGGAGACTGGCATTCAGGGAGGGTCTTCTATGTGCCCAGGACTGGGAAATAGAGCAGGGTCCACAATATCTTATGCTCAGGGTGGGCAGAACTGGGACTCCCACCTTCCTGAGGTAGCATTTAGCACCCAGATCATTTTGATTTCATCTCAAGGCCAGGCTAAGAGCTGGGTTTCTCCACTGGGGCACTGTTGACATTCAGGTGGGATAACTCTCTGCTCTGAGGATGGAGGGGGGAGGCAGAGACACTGCTGACCCCCAACCCCAGACTTCGCCTACGATATACTAATAGCACCCACCCCTCCTTTCCCCAAGTCCATGACAACTAGAAATGTCTCTAGCCAAGGCCAAACGGTGCAGTGGGGGAGGGTGACGATCACGCTGGTGCAGAGCCACTGGGCTGGCCAGGCATACTTAGTGTTTTAACGAGAAGGCCTCAGAGCAGTGGTACAGGCTTCTGGCTCAGGAGGCTCATCTGCTGCATTTCTGAGTCACTGCTCGTGTTTTCCATCTTCAAAAGTCTTCCCTTTGTGGTTCTCCAATATGAGACACAGCCCCTCACCCAAGCAGGGAACCCCCGGTGGTCTGCGAGCCCTGGAGTCCCCTGAATGAGCCTCACCAGGAGGTGGTGAGGCCTGGGGCTCCGGTTTCTCAAAACATCATGACAGGCAGGCAGGCTGTGCTCCGGCTGAGAGACCACAGGGCAACCGGTGTTTGCTGGCCCTGCACAAAGCCCCCGACTAATTGGGAGAGGGCCGGGACACACGCCTCTGTGGTCACTTGGCACGCCAGCACCTACACAAGAATCAGGAGATGAACTTTAAATTGAGTAAGATAAAACCAGTTTGGAAATTCAATATCTCACCTCCCTCTCTGTCTTTTTAAAAATCCATAATTCATAGAGAACCCAGTCAGGGGGTGTGCAACTCAAATTGAATTATCCTTTTTTTTTTTTTTTTTTTTCTCCAAAGACCTTGGCTGGGAGAGACAATTTCTTGAAATGGAGAAAATAAAAAGCAACTCTTGGGCCCTCATGTCCCCTGGTCTTGACCTTCCTGGCCCAGGTCTCCGTCCCGTGGGGACGGAACATTACAAACACCTGCAAAACGGCGTTCTGAAACACATGCTAATTGCACTGCCAGGAATTTGTTCTGCTGCTGTCCTCTCGAGCGGGCTGGCGATGATGAATAAACAGGTTTATTCATTGAGGATCGGTTGGTAATAGCAACAGACTGGAAACCACGTAGATGCCCGCCATAGAGAACCAGTTAAATAACCCCATTCCTCCCCTGCCCATGGAATTACCATGTTGCACTAAAAACAGACCCGGAGACGCATTGCACAGTGAGAGGAGATGCGTCATCACGGTCACATTGTTGAGGCCCGGTGGGGAACAATGTTTATAGTGCGCTACCATCTGTGTTTATAAAGAAAGGAAAAAATATGCACGTGTGCGTTGGCTTGTATACACCTAGTCTGTATAGACCAGTGAACCGGGCTGGCTGGGTCCCAGGAGGGGAAGGGGGGGCCAGGAGGAGAGAGAGCCCGCAGGACGTGCTACCCTCACACCCTTTTCTATGTTTTGATTTTTTTGAACCAGAAATAAGTGCTCAGAAATAAATACATAAAATTAAGTTTCCTTTAAAAAGAGAAAACAACCACACACCATGCTAATTTGTTCTGAAAAACATATCACGCGGAAAGGATGATGAATTCCTAGGAAACCAACTCCAGTGTATCGCCTTGGGCAAACCTGGGCCCCTCTCCGGATCTTGGAGTTTTTCATTTTGCAATTGTTTTCTAAGACGCTTTGCTTTGCTAATATGCCGTGATCTTCGGATGTCTTCAAATTACAACGTGTTGATGACAGACTCTAGTCGTGGGTGGTGACTTGTTCTAGAATTCTTAACCCCCTTAACCCACCTCTGGCTGATATGTTATGGCTAGGTTATTAGGCTGATATCTGGCTAGGTTATTAGGCTGATAAGCATGGACTTGTTTTTAGGGATATTTCCTATGTGTGGCAAGTGGTATAGATTTTTCCATCGACTGTGGGAGTGTCAAAGTTCCCTTTCAAATAATTTAAGTAACGCAAGAGCAGAGCAGTATTGAGTAAACAATAGCACAGCTAAGCCTGCAGATAAGCACAAACCACAGAGCTAGATCCCTGGGCGCTGAAGTCGGGGACACACAGCTCTGTACAACACGGCCCCTTCTCCTCTGCAAATCTGTCTGACGTTTGATGACCTGGTCTCCTGGACTCTCATGCAATAGGATCGAGAAAAGAGGAAATAAACAGGCCTCTGCAGTGAGATTTTAATTGCTGTGCTGAGGAGAAAATCCAGGTGTCCTGTGCTTAGGTGGGTGGGGCAAGGCTCCCCAGAGTACACTGTGCTCTTTGGCTGGGTCTGTCCACCTCTGTTCAGAGACGATGACCCTCACTTTCTATTCTGTTTTAGAAGGCACTTTCTGTTCTGTCCTAGAACGTATTGTCCACTCTCTGATGTCTAAGTGCCGCAAATCTCCAGCTGATAAGGGAAGTCTATTGAACTCCAGCATTTGGCTGGATCAACACTTGCCTGCAGCTCATTCTCAGAGAGAGTGCAGACAGCTAGGGCCAGACATGGGTCCTGGAATAAAGCTCCCCTCAGAAGATCTAAAAACTGGTTAACCAGTGAGATGGCAATACTGTTTTATAGGATTCTTAAATGCAGGTGAGCTCTAAATCACACTGTGGAAACACATGGAGGGCTCCAAGGGAGAAGGTCCTAAGGGTTTTTCCCTATTGGAATTTCAGCCGGGCGGGCTGAGAGTGCAAAGTGGAGTCATGCTACACAGAAGTCCTCTGTCTACCTTCAGAATACCCCAAGTGCCAGCTCACTTGGAGTTTGGTTACAGCCTGGTCCTTGTGCATGAGCTCATGGTCATCTCCTCGTTGGTTGGTTATTTTCTTCTATCGAAAGCCTAGTTAATCCAATTGTGGTGCCAGAGGACTCCTGAGAGTTCCTTGGACAGCAGGGAGATCAAACCAGTCAATCCTGAAGGAAATGAACCCTGAATAGTCACTGGAAGGACTGATGCTGAAGCTGAAGCTCCAGTCCTTTGGCCACCTGATACGAAGAATGGTCTTATTGGAAAAGACTCTGGTGCTGGGAAAGATTGAAGGCCTAAGGAGAAGGGGGTAACGGACGATGAGATGGTTGGATGGCATCACTGACTCAATGCACATAAGTTTGAACAAGCTCTGAGAGATAGTGAAGGACAGTGAAGCCTGGTGTGCTGCAGTTCATGGGGTCACAAAGAGCCAGACACAATTTAGAGACTGAATTACAAAGAAAACAACTTTGATTTAGGTTTGAATTTAGGAAAGTCAGGTTCCTGGGGAGCTAGATTATCTGGCTGGTTTGTGGAGAAGTTTCTGGTAGGTCTTTGAGGTTTTAGATAGTGTTGGAGGCTACTGGGCATAGACAGACATGAGTGGAGTGTGTCCAGGGGCCTCCAGCTCATCCCTGGAAACAGCGAATAAGCCCAGCTGGCACCATGGTGAGTGTGGACCACCGATGTGCACACATCACCCCACTGGATCTCACGAGGAAGGTGCTGGAATGATCCTCTTTCACAGACAGGCAGACAGAGGCTCAGAAAAGGTGGGTAGCTTGCTCCCGGCCACACAGACCAAGATCAAGGGAACAGGACTCAAATCCAGGTCTGACTCC
Organism: Odocoileus virginianus; assembly: GCF_023699985.2. Lineage (NCBI taxonomy): Eukaryota > Metazoa > Chordata > Mammalia > Artiodactyla > Cervidae > Odocoileus > Odocoileus virginianus. The sequence continues at coordinate 53,502,954 of NC_069682.1, forward strand.
AGAGTCAGAGGAGCAGGGACCACCCCAAGAGGCAAGACAAAGGAAAGGGGCCAGGCCAGGCTCGGTTGTCCTGAGAGGGCTCCTGAGAAGAGCCAAGGCTGGGGACCAGTGGGCTGGTAGCTGGCCTCATGGGTCAAAAACTACTGAATACTATAAGCCGCGTATGTCATCACCGACTAGACAGGTTTCCTTGATTCCCTGCTGAAGTCCAGTCATTAGAATAGTGCCCACCACAAAGTAGGTGTTCAATAAATTCTGGTGAGTGAGTGTATACAGGTGGCTGTTTCAGCATCCAGAACACTGACCCCTGGGCTGTCGGCCCCAGAGGCAGACCCCTCCAGACTCTGAAGATGCTCTGGCTGCCTCTTGGGGCTGGGGGAGCAGCTGCTCGTAACTATGGAATGTTCCCACACCCATTCCCAGGCCCAGAAACACAGCAGCTCTCAACCCAGCACAATGCCCAGGTCACGGGGCCCTTTCCAGGGGCATCAGAGGAGGCGTCCAGGGTGGGTGTGCAAGGCACCTGGGGCCAGATGTCTGCCCTGTGTGGTGGGCGAGTGGGCATGGGGTGGAGGGTGGGCAGACAGAGCCATGCACCTAGGTGATCGTGTGTGTGTCCAGAGATGACTGTTCTATGCCCCAGGATCTAGTGAAGGTTGCAGGTTAGTATGGATAGAACTAATGAAAAAATAATTACCCAAGCCAGAAAGCCGCCCAGGCCCTGGAGGCTGAGACGCCGGTGTTAATGGAGACGGGGCCACTCTTGGACGTTTCTGAACTCAAGGCTTCTGGTTCCCGAAAGTTCTCCAGTAGGGAGAGGAGGGAGAGGCTGGCCAGGAGCATCCATCTTGGCCCGTCTCAGAACCAGGCCCCTCCTCCACTCTGAAGGGGGGCAGAGTGGAGGGCAGTGAGGCTAGGCATCAACGTGGAGCCTCTAGACTCCACGGGGGTTGGGGGCAGAGGGGAGAAGGCAGATGGATCGATTCTTTCCACTGACCGAGCACTTTAGGGTCAGGGTGATCTCCACCCTTTCCCAGACTCCCCTCCTCTGGCTTAAAACGGGCTGGGTCGGGCAGGGTGCCGAGGAGAGGATGGGCAGGACGCCCTGCAAAGATGCAGCCACCGCAGGGCGGCCCGGAGCCCGTGGCCTCAGAGGTGATGTCCAGGCTCCTCTTCCGGGTCCTGCTGCCGTGTTCCCTGCTCTCAGGTAAGATGGCTTGGTTGTTTCTGAGGCAGGAAGGGACATCCCACTGGCTAATGTCTGCCGCCCTGAGCTCCCGGTTGCTCAAGCCGCCTGGGTGGTCCTCCTCCCCTGATTCTTACAACCTGGCTGTCCATTTTGGCAAAGCTGCAGGGGGGAGATAAGGCCGAGCTTGACCCCTGAGGGGGCCTGGGCTGGGAACTCCACCACCATGAGCCACCAGCGCTCTCCCCATCTCCTGGAAGGCGGGACAACGATGGCGTACCGACCCAGCGTGGTTAGGGAGCCGCACAGGCTGCAGACATAAGTTGTTTCCACAGTCCACCCCCTCCCCCCTCCCATTTCTTGGAGATCTAAATTGCAACTGAGTTTGCACTGTGAGAGGGGAATATCCATCTTCTCAGCCTTCAGCTTCAGCCTTGGGTCTACTGATTGCCCTTGGAAGGCAGCAGACAAGCGAGCTTGTCTAACTGAGCATTTTCTTCTAGCTCTCGCAGTCTGTGTGAGTGCAGAGGCAGAAAGGGGTTATCGACCACTCTGCTAGGTGGATCTTTAGAAATACATGTTTCCAGGCCCCATCCCAGACCTGCCGGTTCTGAGTTTCCAGGCATGGGGTTCAGCACCTGGATTCTGATTAACCTCCCCTCACTGCCCCACCAAGCCAGCCTTGGAAACCCTGATCTAAAGATAATTCCAAAATGGATTCTTCATTGCAGAAGGATTCAGGGTAGAGTTGAGATTGAGTGGTGAGCAACCAGCTTGATTTGCATGAGGGTAGGGGGGCCAGATAAGTTTCCCTCTACCTAGAGACTTGCTCTCTGAACAACTTGAGGCTGTAATTATACATGCAAAGTGAAGCTAAAATTTCAGAGAAGTATCTGGAGAATTCAAGTCAGAAAAAGCAGGTTCATCTGAAATACCTAGATAATTAAAGAAAAAAATATATTCATTGTATAAATCACTCATTAATTCACCCCTCCATGGGGGCACACAGTTTAAAAGCTGGTGCTTTGATTAATCCAAGCTATATTAAATCCTCAAGATTTTTTTTTCTCCTTGTGCTTGGATCTTCATATTACCTTCCTCTAAAAAAAAAATCATAAATAAAGTTGTCCGTTTGCAAAAATGCATTTCAGATTTGGCTTGGCAGAAAAAGCACCATAGTTGGTAGAATCAATTTGGGTGCTCTTTTTCTTTTTTTTAAGTACACATTTTGAAATCAGATGCATTCTTTTCAGTTCACTGGAAATGCTAATTTTTTTTCCATCACATTTCAAAGTTACATTGTGTGTGGCTGAGCAAATCGCGCCTGGCACAATAGCACTTCAGAAAGACTGAGGGGGGACAAGATCCCAATCAGAAGGAGAGCCAGAGAAATGGTTAATTTCAAAGGCAGGCAACTGATTGGGGAGAAGAATCTATAGAATTATTTATTTTCTTAAAAAAAAACAACAAAAACCCAAGAATTCAAAAAACCACTTGGAAAGAACAAGCATCTAATCCTGACAGGTTGATTTTCAAGACCCTCTTAATGAGATTTCAGCACATCTGTTCCCTGCTCACTCTCCTGTTTGTCTTCATTTCCACTGCGGGGCTCTCAGGGTACCTTAGACCCAGCTCACTTTTCCCCCCTGTCCTTCAGCTGTTTTATCCAGGTACAATGGCTTCTCAGTGGTCTACCTGGTGTTTCTTCTGCTCAGCCCACTGCTGGGGGCACCTTCGGCTGGTTGCATGAGAGGTAGGCCGACCCTGATGGCAAGCAGGTGGATTGGGAAGGGGAGGTGAACAAAATCACATGCCATACTTGTGGACTGTGTCATCCAGCCTTTAAAAAAATAGCCTTTTAATGTGTCTCGGCTGCAGCCAGAGAATTTCCTCAGTATCTTCCCAGGGATCAATATCAAACACTCTTCGATGCCTTGTTTTACAAAGCTGGTGGAGGGACTGAGGCATCTGTGTCAGAAAGTCCTTTGGAGCTAATGGGAGCTATGGATGAATACAGAATATTCCTAGGGCCCTAGGGATCCTCTTTCCCAGTAAACGAACACACTGGGAGCTTGTTCTTACTCTTCACTTAAGGCACCAATCCCCAGATTTGGGATTTTATAGTCCTGTTAAAAAAAAAAAATTTAGAGGGGAGAGTGCCATTTTTTTATTTCATCAGGAGAGGCCATTAGGAAGCAGTTACCTTCTCAGGCCACTTCTCGTAAAAGAAAGAGCATTTGGGCTCCCTGAGGGTGACCTGAACAAGAAGGACTGAATCTCAGGCCTGATTAAATAATGTATTCGCTCGACCAGTGTTCTCCGGGCGCCTCCCAGGTGCTTAGGACGCAGGGCAAACCAGGTCCCGCTGCCTGCAAAGACCACCCTTTGAACCGAGGACGGCTAGCCTCTGGAAAAGCTCACTGTTGCCGCTGGGCTCAACGTCCCCGAGGAGCGGGACTGACCTTGGGAGAGGCTTTGCTGTGCTCACCAGCAAGTCTGTGCCCTCCCCCTCAACACCTGCACAGGGAAGTCACATGTCTCTAGATGGTGATGTGCATGGTCACAAATCCAATATGGCCCCATGCTGGGGTCCAATGGGGCTGGGCTGGATGCAGGGCAGCTGTGAGTCCTACAGCTCAGGAGACGGGGTGATAGGAAATAGGAGGGGTGGCCCACTTCGTTTCTCAACACCCCAGTTAAGCCACCACCTGCTTGGGGACGCATCACCAGGGATCCAGTGAGAGCTGAGGGCAGAGCCTGGCATCAGAAAGAGAGCTGCATGGGCCTTCCCAGGCTGCCTGGCACCCTCACCCTGTATTCCCTGGCTCCTCTTCTCTTCCAGGGAGCACCAAGCTCTTCCTGCGAGCCGTGTGGATCACCAGTGTCCTCTTCCTACTGCTGCAGGGCGCCCTACAGGTTGCCTTTGTCTCCCTGGGATCTGAAGGTAAAGACCACTTTCCCATTTGCTCCCCAGCAGCTTGGATGCAAGGACCCCGAGGCTGTGGGCCCATGAGTGATTTAATCATTAGAAAGATCACACTGGTACCAACTCTTATTCCTTCTATGACAACTGTCTCCCTAAAAGCCCTCCCTGCAACTTCTGAAGACCTCGGGCTTCATGGGGGCACCATGCATGACTTCTCCATTCAGGGGGCACCAGGGCTGCAGCAGGACATGGAGGGCATGGGAGATAAGGAGGGAGTCAGCTGGGGGGCTCTAGACTCAGGGTGGGCGAACCATGGCCCCGGGGTCAAGTCCCAAGAATAATTTCTACATGTTTAAATGGTTGGGAAGAAAGAAAAAAAAGAAAATCCACATCAAAAGGAGAATATTTTTCTTGACCCATGGAAATTATTTACGGGAACTGAAATTTGAAATTCCCATAAAGTTTTATCGGTTCATGGCCACACCCGGCGGGGTACACGTATTGTCCGTCGCTGCTTTTGTTGAAGATTTTTACTATCGGGTGCTTTTATAGAATAAGTTTCCTGAGTCCTGGTCCAAACCAATGGATGGGTTTGCACAGGGTTCTGTCAACTCCCTGGAATTGTTTGCAAAGTGGGGGCTGGGTATTTGTTGAGAGGAAGGCGCACAGTTTCCATCACGTCCTCCCAGAGCCCAGGTTCCCAAGTCACAGGGTCACCGGAGTTAGAACATGTAAACACAGGACACCCAGTTACATCAGAATTTCAGATAAACAAGAAAGACACTTTTATATGAGGATGTCCCAAATATTTCCTGGGACAGACACGTACTGAAACTTCTCCATTGTTCGTCTAAAATTCCAGCGTGATTCGGTGGGACATGTGGATCACCACCGGGATGGGAAGAGACAGGGGACCGGCCCCCTAAGCATCTGGTTCTCACAGCCCCTCCCTCCCCACCAAGCTGGTGCCTCCGTCTCTCCCATTTCCTCCCACCCACCCACCCCCAGTGCTTCCTGAGGCACGTGGAGGTCTAGTCAAAATAAGACGTTACATTTATTTCCCCTGAATTGATTTTTATAAATCTTTATGGCATAAACTCTGTTCTGATTCTACAGAAATGCACACTTACTGTAAAACATTTAAACCCTGGATGAAATGGATAAGAAATGAAGGGAACGCGTCCATGATCTGGCCGCTTGGGTACCACCTGGTCCTCTTGAGCTGTGTGGGTCGGACCCTCCGTGTTTTCCCACGCTTGTGCCTAGGCGTGACGTCACCAAGTCCATCAGCCTCTGGGAAGTGAGGCACTGGGGACAAGTTTCCAATTCGGTAGATCCGATTTACCTCAGATAAAGAAAACCCACGTCAAAAGGAGAATATTTTTCTTGACCCACGGAAATTATTTACGGGAACTGAAATTTGAAATTCCCATAAAGTTTTATCGGTTCATGGCCACACCCGGCGGGGTACACGTATTGTCCGTCGCTGCTTTTGTTGAAGATTTTTACTATCGGGTGCTTTTATAGAATAAGTTTCCTGAGTCCTGGTCCAAACCAATGGATGGGTTTGCACAGGGTTCTGTCAACTCCCTGGAATTGACTGCCTATTACGCTCAACTGATTGTTTCACCAGCCTGTTAAGTAATGACCCTCAGATGTACTTGATTTGACTTGCTTGCATATCTTGGCATCTCAGAACCTCTTACTCCCATCACGTGAATCCAGGAAGTCTAGCACAGCTCTAGCTCTTTGTTTTTATCAAAGTAATGCACATGCATAATTGAAAAGCCGAAGAGTTCCATTCACTCCTGACGAAAGAGATGGTCCTTTATCCCACCCTTTGGTCCCTAATCTGTGCTTTTAGCCCTTTCTTCCTACATTTCTAACGAGCATGCTTCTGGGGCCATTTCTGACTTCCTGTCTGGGACAGCATCCACGGGGGTGACACTTGGCTTCTGGGACCCCACCACTTCCCAGGTGATTCCCCACCCTTCTCCTCAGGATTCAGTCTGGAGGTGCCCCTGCCTGTCCCCACTTCAGACCCCTCCCGACTCGCCCTCCTGAGTCCCCTTCTGGCCCTGGGTGATGCCTGACTCTGTGCTTGACTGTCAGCAAGAACCAGCCAGTCGTGGGCAGAGATGAGGTCATGATGCTCCCCTACCTGCCCGTAGCGCCAGGAGGAAATGTGGACGAGGTCGTGCCCATCCTCCCGCAGAGGGCCGAGATCCCTAAGTGTCCTGAGGTGGCCAGGGGAGAGGCCAGCCTTGCCTGGGCTGCCCAGTGTCCCTGCAGCCCCCGAGCAGCTTGGAGGCTGGAGCCTGAGCCACTGTGTCTTCCGCAGGTGCTATTTGGGAGGAGGCCATCCAGCATCTGGGGGTCGTCAGGTGAGGGGGACTCGGGCACAAGGGTGGACTGCAGGGGGAAAACTCAGACCCCTGACCCCTGTTGATTGAGAAGCGTCTAGATGCCCAGACCCAAGCAAGCATTTGGAGACAGACAGCAGAGCATGGCAGGTTTCTTCCCCAGAGGACCTGAGTCCTGGGGGAAGCAGGCCCCATAACTGGGGAAGATAACCCAGTGACAGGGAGGTCCAGAAAGGGCTGGGGGTTGGCGAGAGGTGAAGGGAAGCCTCCTAGGATGGGTGGGACACAGTCACCCTTCTTGGAAGAGGGGCAAGACTGTGATGGGTGGGGGTTGGGGGTGGGAGGGGGCAGGGAACCAAGCTAGACACTTTCTCGGCCCCCCACCCCCAACTCAGGTTCAGCCGGGTGGATGTGATGGACATTGTGCGCCTCCTGGCCCCGGACATTGGGATGGCACTTGTGGGCCTGGTCACCGCCAGGCTGGGCCATGAGCTGGCGAGGCCTCCTGGGACCACAGCACCTTCCCTTTTCGATACCATGGACCACGAGGAGGACGAGACGGCGGGAGAGAGAGACAGCATGGAGGTAGGTAGGAGAAGGGGTGCCAGAAGGTGGCTGGGACCACGCGCCCCACAAGATGCTGAGTGGCCTTCGCGACAGACAATGCTGAGTTCCTCAAAAAGGATCAGCCCCGCAGGCCTTATCAGCACTTCCCACAAAAAAGGAGAAATGCAGAGTTCCTCAAAGTTAAAAACGGTCCACCCTGCAGGCCTTGTCAGCACTTCTGAGGCAGATAGGCACCCCGACCCTCCCGGGAGGATGTGGCTCCCCAGGCGGCAGCTTGTCCACTGAATTGTGTCCCAGCACCTGGGCAAAGCAGGCCTGGACCAGCTGCCCAGTAAGTAGCGAAGGAGGAGCAGCATCCACTGGAAATGAGGCTGGAACTGGCAGCAGGGAAGCGGCCTGGGAGGGCTCCCTTGCTACCCGAAATGCTCACTTAATGGGGCACGGTCCTTAGGGCGGGGGCTGGGAAGGACACCTCCTGAGCTGCCGAAGTTTCCTGACTCTCCCCACTCCGCTGAAGTCCCACTGTTAGGGATTCATTCTTTCAGCTGAAGTATCAGTGCACACACACAGGCGATTTAAGGGCAGATATCCCTGGAAGTGGTGCTAGCGGTAAAGAACCTGCCTGCCAATGCTGGAGACACAAGAGACGTGGGCTCAATGCCTGGGTTGGGAAGATCCCCTGGAGAGGAAAAATGGCAAGCCACTCCAGTATTCTTGCCTGGAAAATCCCATGGACTCAGAAGCCTGGTGGGCTGGGGTCACAGAGCTGGACATGACTGAGAGGCTGAGCACACATTTCTGGAAGGACCGGGAGACTTTTTGGCTTTTATTCCTCACTTTGGGGTAGTAACAGAGGCCCAGGTGGAGGATGGACTTGGGTGAGGTCATGACACCGCTTGAGAGCCTCCAAGGCCACCCTTAGGTTTAGGAATTTGCTAGAAGTCCTCTCAGCAAGGCTTTGTCCTCACATCAGGTTATCACCACGAGAGGGCGAAGAGGAAGGCGAAGAGCAGAGTGCAGGCCATGCTGAGACTGGCTCCCAGGAGCATTGCATCCCAGTGTGAACCTGCTGTGTGACCATCAGCAAGTCACTCCCCCTCTCTGGGCCCCTTGCACCGCAGATGCTTGATCCAAACCCTTCCAGGTCAGAGAGCCGCTCATCTGTCAGGCAGAGAAGGACCCATGGTTGTTTCTGGCTTCCCCTTTGCCTTTTCCAGCATTATGAGAGCGATACTGAGGGCAATGTCCCCTGCTGGTGCTCTGAGCTCAGTGACGAGAAGGCTACAGAGGCCGAGGGGACAAGCGAGGAGTGGGTCCTGAAAGTTGCTGCCTTCACATCAGGCTTGAAAGCTGCCTTGGAGCCCTTCTTCCCTGCTGCATGGAAGGTCCTGGTGACCCTTCTCCTGGGTGCAGCAGGTACCAGGAGGTCCCCGTGGTGGGGGGAGACAGACCCTGGGAAGGTTGGGGTGGGCTGGGGGCACTCAGGGAATGGGGCCACAGCTGTTGAGAGAAGGGGGACACAGAGGTCCAGCTGAGGACTGGACTGTGTGTCTCCAGGGTAGAAGAGAGACAGAGAGCCACAGCCCCAGGCTCTGCAGAATCTCCATGGGGGCGTGGCCTATCAACTCCCACTGCTAATCAGATATAAGAGCTTGGGCCACCCCAAGGAAACCCAAACTTGGGTGTCTACAGCATCCCCCCCTTCTCTCTGGGGCCTGCGGTTGTGGTGGCCAGTCTAGGCCTTGGTCGTGGATCACATAGTTGGGACTCCAGGCTAGGCGGGGCTGCCCATCATGTGGGTGGGGGTTGTCTCCCCAGGGATGATCTCCCCTTCCATGACCTCGGCCGTGTACTTTGGGGCCTTCCTGGGCCTGGGCTCCTGGTGGGCGTGCGGCCAGGCTCTGAGCACCGTGGCCTTCAGCACCCTGTGTGTCTTCATGACCATCTTCACCGCCGGCCACCTGGGGGGCCTGTACCTTTACCAGCTACCCTTCTTCCAGAACTGCGTGCCTCCCGATGACATTTATGCCAGGTACTGACCAGACTGTCCCCACCATGCATGCCAGAGGGTCCAGCCTCCCTTGCGGGGGGGGGGGGCGGTGGGTACTGCCCTTTAGATGGCCATGGCTGCATTTGCCTTTCCCTAAAAAGGGCTGGCTTCAGGTGAGCAAAACCTTCCCCCACTGGTATCTTCTTGACCACATGAGAGAGAGTGAGCACAGGAGGTGTCCACCAGCTTCCTTGTCCTGAAGGCTGATGCTAAGACTGTGGCCAGCTTGGGAGGAAGCCACACCTGTGTGGGAATCTAAGGTCTGTGCCCACGATTGCCTCTGTTCAGAAGGAGAGCAGCCCCACCTACCTCCATTTTGGCTGCCTGCTGTCAATCATTCATTCCACAAGCCTCATCAAGTCCTAAAGCATTCCAGGTGCTGGCCCGGGTGATATAGAGACAAACAAGAGAGATGTGGCCTTGCAGAGGTTTTTCACCTACAGACGGGCTTCTAGTGCCCTCCAGAAGGATGGAGACTGACAACTGGGGGGTTAGTGAAGCCCTAGGGCCAACAAGCAAGGCAGATGGCTCTCCCCATCTGATGGGGGAGGCAGATGAGCAGCTGGACAGCATGACAAGCCCCACAGCTGGGGAGGGGGCTGAGGGAACACACAGGGGGGACTCCTGGTTTGGCCCTGGGGGCACAGTGGGGAGGAAAGGCCATCTAAGCAGGTTTGCTGTAAGGCAGCCAGGGCCCCGCGGAGTGCCCTATCTCACCCTCCACCCTGAGTCTGACCATCCCCCCACCCCCACGGAAAGGGCTCCACAGGGCAGAGAAGGCTAAGGTGCAGGTGCTTCCCAGAAGGGGTGCCCAACCTGGGAGGTCCATGGCAGCACCTGGTGGCTCTGTGCATGCAGGCTGCTGGGGATGACCGCCCTCATCAGGACCAACCACACAGAGTTCTGGAAGCTTCACCTCGATCCCGGTCTCAGCTGGCCAGAAATGGTAAACCCCCTGATCCTGTTGCTGTCCTACTACACATTGGTTCTCCTGCTGCAGCATCAGGCCCTGCAGTCTGGGGTAAGTTGTCCCCAGAGAACTGGGACCATTTGTTCACCTACCAGACATACAGAAGGAAGCAAGCAGATGAGCAAATTCTCACTAGAGTGTGAATGACTGATAGTTGCTCATGGGTCTCTCCTCCCATGGTCCTAAACAGACAAGCTGTGACAGCTTAAAGTTGGAAGATTAAGGAAATGTGATAGTTGCCTTAGAAGGTTTAAAGGGCTATTGTGCAGCTGAGACATACTCAGCTGTGTGGCTGGCTCCACTCAGCTCCAGGGAACAGAAGGAAGGTGGAGGGTGTAAGCTATAAAGAGGCATCTTTCAGTTTAATGAGCAAAATGACTGCAAAAAGTTATAGCTGCTCATCGATGGAGGCACGGGTCCCTGAGATTCACCTGTACGAGCCCTGTCTTTCTTTCTGAAATTTTATTTATTTATTTGTCTGCACCAGGTCTTAGTTGCTACACTTGAGATTTTTGATCTTTTGGGCAGAATGTGGGATCTTTCATTCTGGATGACCTCTCTAGTTGTAGCGCTAAAGTTAGTTGCTCTGCGGTATACGGGATAGTAGTTCCTTGACCAGGGATCAAACTCACGTCGTCTCCATTGTCTGACAGATTCTTAGCCACAGGACCACCAGGGAGGTCCCAAGCCCTCCTATCTTACTTGTTCACAGAAATTCTTGGAGACCTTGCTGGCCCTGACTAGAAGGGGGCAGGAGCCCTGGGGAAGTGGGGGAGGGGTGGATGGCTTTACTAGGAGGCAGGGCTGGAGCAAGATGCATGGGTGTCCCACAAGTATCCCTACTCCGAGCCTGGCCTGTGAACCTGGCCAGGAGCTTGTCAGTGATGGGGACTTTCGGCACCCACCCCCCACCTGCCCGTCGGGGTCTGCATCTTCCCTGGGACCCCCAGGGCTTGACCTAGAGTAGGACTGTCCAGTAAACAGAGCTTTCTATGATGATGGAAGGAACGTTCTCCATCAGCACCGTCCAGCCCACCAGCTGCCACCAGCCACACGTGGCTTCTGGGCACTTCAGTCGTGGCTCCTGCGACCGGGTAAGCAGATGTCTCATTTTGCTTAATTAAAATGAAAATTTAAAAACTAACACTTGACTTGGTTATTGGGAAACTTAAAATTTGTTTGGAACAACTTGAGTGCGTGGATCTGTGTTTTCCACTTTACATTTTATGAAATCTAAATACAGATCGAGTACTTCTGATGAAAATTTAGCATCCAAATTGCAATATGCTGGAAGAGCAAAACATGCATCAGATTGGGAAAAAAACCTGCTATGGCAAAAAGAGTGTCAGCTCTCGCTCCTTACCACTCCCCTGTGGAGAGAGTAGTGTTTGTGTGTTTCAAACAGCACCTGGCTCATGCCCACCCCCCCATGGTGGAGAGCAGCCCCTGCCCCAAGCATTTTAGTAGAGCGGGGGGACCGTGGGAAGGGCTTCCCTGGTGGCTCAGATGGTAAAGAATCTGCCTGCAATGCGGGAGACGTGGGTTCAGTTCCTGGGTCGGGAAGATTCCCTGCAGAAGGGAATGGCAACCCACTCCAGTATTCTTGCCAGAAGAATCCCATGGACAGAGGAGCCTGGTGGGCTACAGTCCATGGGGTTGGAAAGAGTCAGACATGGTTGAGCAACTAACACTTCACTTCCTATCCAGTGGTCTTAGAGACCTCAGGAAGAGGGAAAGTCTGGGGAAAGTCTGTTTTGAACACCCCCCGCACCTTCCCATCTCTGTCCACTGAGGCCTCTTCTTTCTGTGGGGGGGAGGACATCTTAGGTACTCAGCAGTCTCATAGATGGGATTTAGCTAATGGCTGGGGATTTGAAAGCTGTGTTTTCTCCCAGAAGCCAGAAGAGAGGGAGGCGGTCCCTACGAGGTCGCCAAGTCGAGGTGAGCACCAGGAGCTGCGCTCTGTACTGTGGACCTCAGGCTGTGAGGAGGAACAGGTAAGACCCTTCCCCACCCCATTCTGGGGCACCCACTGTGGCAGCCTCATCGCATGGTGTCAAGATAACAGTTAACAGCTACAATAAGAAGGGACATTATTAGGGTTTCCTCCGTGTCTAGTGCCATTTCTTTCTTTTTAAATGTAATTTTATTTTTTTGGATGCACAGGCTCTTTCTTGTAATGTGCTGGCTTCTCTAGTGGGCTTAGTTGTCCTGTGGCACATGAGTTCTTCGTTTCCTGACCAGGGATTGAACCCTCATCCCCTTCATCGAAAGGCAAATTCTCAACTGCTGAGTCACCAGGGCTGTCCCTCTGGTGCCATTTCAAGTGCTTTGCATTGTCCTTATCCTCATGCTATAGACAGGGAAACTGAGGCAGAGAGGGTGTCACTCCCTATGCCCATATTAGGTGGTAAAACTGGAATTCAAACCAGGCAGTGCAACACCAGAGCTTCTGTCTTAATGTAAAAAGGTGACAAAGTTGAGTTAAACTGCCAGGAAAATCCCAAGCTCAGCAAACCAAGATGGTGCCAGTGGGCAGCCCAGCCAGAAATCCTGCCTTGGCCTGCACACACCGAGTGTTGAGTGTTACTTGTCCAGGGGAGCTGAGCAAGGGGCTAGCCCATCTGCACTGGGCGAAGTCTGACACCCATGCATCATTCGTCGCTTCCCGTGACAGACGTGGGTAGGAATACTGCAGTAGCAGGCGTGGTGAGGGTTCTCAGATACACCGGGCACTGGTTGGCATGTGCCTCTCGTCTGCAGATAGGGTGCAGGGTGAGGGATCCCAGAAGCAAATAACTTGCCCAAGGTCACCAACCCAGCCTCCTCATCCCCAGAAGCTGTCCGTCTTTGCAGAAGTACTCTGTATGAATAATTGCCCGCACCACTTGCTTCAGGGTGATTAGACTTGCGCTCACCTTGGCAGGATGGGCTCATCCTTTATCTCAGTTCTGCGTCTGTGTGCAGTCCCGAGACAACTCCAAGTTCCCTGGGGCCCAGAGGGACCCTGGGGACAGATTTGTAATTCAGGAAAAAAAGAAACCTGCGAACAGCCAGCTGTAGTCCCTGAAGCAAGAGCAAATCTCCTGACTCTGCCTCGTCACTTGTGGACCGAGCTCCTTCCTGAGTTCATCTTCTCAGGTCGAGCCTGTCACTTTGGACTTGGGGCTGTGTAGCTTCATAGCAGCACATGTGTACAGACCCCCAGACACCCTTCCTCCTCTCCCCACCATGCCTAACCCAGTGTTCCAGATACAGGGCGTGGTGGATAACAGATGCTCATAGCTCACGCTGGTTTAGTCTCTCAGAGCTCCAGCAGGTGGGGAAACTGAAGGATGGTATTAATATCCTATAGATGAACTCTTATTCTCCACTCCTGCTCTAAGATAGGCTAGGTTAAAACTGGCTTGAAGTGTGAAAGTGTTAGTCGGTCAGTCATGTCCGATTCTTTGTGACTCCCATGGACTGTAGCCCACCAGGCTCCTCTGTCCATGGGATTCTCCAGGCAAGAACACTGGAGTGGGTTGCCATCCCCTCCTCCAGAGGATCTTCCTGACCCAGGGATTGAACCCTGGTCTTCCCACAGTACAGGTAGATTCTTTATCATCTAAGCCACCAGGGAAGCCCTTAGACCTACCTCATAGCACTGTCTTGGATGGGAAAGTTCAAACACAGACTCTAGTTAAAAGGTAAAAAACCAAAAAGCAATCACAACCGTTTGTCCATGCTTTGAGGCAGCCTCCTAGAAGTTCCTCTCTGCATAGGAGCCTGAAGCTGAGACCCTGCCTCCTCCCATGGTGGGCGAGGGGACCCCACCACCACCACTGTGACTCCTTTCATGATTCATCCAAAATGAGAGCCTCATTGTGTGATGCTCAGACGAACTAGGAACCTTGCTTCCATGTCCAACAGGCTCTCCCCCAAGCAGGGCTCCACAGGTGATATATGTCCACACTTCATTTACCACAGACAGACAGAGCCCCTCGCTCCTTAGCCTGGTAGCAAGCCAAGGCCATTCATCACCCACTTGCTCCTTTTTGAAATTCACCGAGCAACGGGCATCTCTTTAAACCCCTGTACATAATGCATTTTAAAGAGTGTTTTCTACACGGAGGCATTTGCTCGACCTTGGCTCTGCGCACAGGATGGAATTGCACCCTAGGAAGCACCTGCCTGTTTGGAACGCACTCCCTGAGATGGCTCTGTGGCTATCTCCCGCCAAGCCTGCAAGGGGAGGCTGGGGACAGCGCCAGGATGGACCCCAGGCATAGGGGTGTGGAGGCTATGGAGACCACAGGCGGGGTTTCTATCCTCCAGAACCCACCACCCAGGAAGGGTGCTGAGGCATGCGTGTGACTAGCTGGAAAGCAGGGCGAGGAGAAGCAAACTTGGAACCCTCTCTGGAGAGGGAGGTGATACTTGTTGGCTGTGGTCTTGGAAGACGGTAGCTGGGCCTCCCTGGGACTTCGACATAGCCTCAGCCAGGGGCTGGGGTATGAGCCAGAAGAGCTCAGCTGGAAGTGTGGGTTGGGTCTCTATAGAGGGAGGTGGTGGTAAGTTCATTTCTGGTTAGGGGACTATCCCAGGTGAAGCCTATATATTTTGGTGGGAAAAAAGTATCAATTATGAATAAAAAGATACTTGCTCCTTGGAAGAAAAGCTATGGCAAACCTAGACTGTGTTTTAAAAAGCAGAGACATCACTTTGCTGACAAAGGTCCATATAGTCAAAGCTATGGTTTTTCCAGTAATCATGTATGGATGGGAGATTTAGACCATAAAGAAGGCTGAGTGCCAAAGAATTGATGCTTTCAAACTGTGGTGTTGGAGAAGACTCTTGAGAATCCCTTGGACAGTAAGGAGACCAAACCAGTCAATCCCAAAGGAATTCAACCCTGAATATTCATTGGAAGATCTGATGCTGAAGCTGAAGATCTAATATTTTGGTGACCTGATGCAGAGAGCCTACTCATTGGAAAAGACCCTGATGCTGGGAAGGATTTGAAAGCCAGAGGAGAAGGGGGTGACAGAGGATGAGATGGTTGGATGGCATCACTGACTCAGTGGACATGAGTGAAGGACACCCATGTTCATTGAGTGTGACTTAGTGATGGTGAGGGACAGGGAAACCTGGCATATGCAATCCATGGGGTTGCAAAGATTTGGACGCAACTGAGCAACTAAACAACAAAAGTATGACTAGCTCTCTGATTGAGAAGAGCTTGGGCTAAAAGGGAGGAGAATGTCCTCAAAGCCCTCAAAACTTGCCTGCCCCAAACAAGGCTCAGGTCACCTTGCCTGATCTGGTCTCCTTTGGGAACATCCTGCTTTGAAGAACAGTACTTCCATCCATCCAAATTTTGCAAGCAAGTCTTTTCCGTACTCTCAACCCATATTGAATGCACCAAAAAGATGCTTCTGCATTGTCCTAAGTTACTCCAGACTCATTCATTTCCCCCTTCAGATCAGCTCGCCGCACCAGTGCATTGTCTCCTGCTCTCCCTAGACCCTGGCAGTGGCCCCCTGGGTCTGCCATGCGTACCTGTCCTCTCTAGTCTGTTCACTGCGTGGCAGCTGGAGACATTCTTTCCAGTGAATCTAACCTTCTGCTCTGCCCGCCCCTGTAGCCCTCTGTGTCTCCCCAGTGCTCTTGCAATAAACACCAAGGCATTTGGCCAGGCCTTAGGGATCCTGGGTAATCTCTCAGGTCTTCCAGCTTTCTGGGCTCCAGGCCCCCAGGATCCTTCCTCAAGACCACCCTCCTCTCCACAGGGTTCATTTTGGCTCATTCATGAGCTCATGTTCAGGCTCATTTCGGCTGCCATCCCCCCCTCAGCTCAGTGATCCCCTTGTTCCTTCCTTCCTCCGAAGCCACCAGGGCTGCTCTGACCACTGTGCACCTCTGCTTTAACCAGACACAGCTGTCATTTTACATGTGAGGGTCTCTCCTGTCTTTCCCATCACACTGGACAAAGTGTGGGTGTGGGAACGGGGTAGTTTTGCTCACTGTGCCTGTGATGCATCACGGATTCTGGAAAGGATGGATGCATGAGGCCTGGCAGCAGCCCAGAGTTTAAACAGTGCCACGCAGACATGGGGTGGGGGGTACATGGTGGGCTGGGGGCCATCGGCACCAAGGGCGGGCTTGCCAGGGGGTGTTGAAGTAAAGTGGACACTCTGGGACTATTTCCCTGGAAGCTCAGGGAAGGGCAGGTGAGACCAGAGACCAGGTCAGGGCCATTGAGAGCAGTGAACAGGTCGCTGCCATTCTTCAGGTCAGATCAAGTTCAGGAGTCCAAGGGAAGGTGAAGAGAAGGTTCCAGGTCTGAAATGGGCTTTCAGAAACCCCAACTCTGACTTGAGTGCGACACCCACGTGCCTCGGAGTCTTACCTGGCTTTTATACAAGTCACTGCCAGAAAGTTAACTGAAAACTGGCCTTCATGCTGTCTCCTCTGGGCTTACCTGGGGCCTTCAGAGATTGCCGGGGTGCCTGTGACCTCCAGCCTTCCATCCAGGAACCCCCCCCGAGCAGCCCTCCCTCCTTTGCCAGGTGACGCCCCTCCCAGGTGGGAGCTGGCAGGACCTCCCCCTTCTGCGTGGAGCCCCAGGACAATGCCTGGACCTGGACCCACCAGCGTCCTTTGTGTCGGAAAAGAGTCAGACAAGCTCAGGTAAGAGACCCACAGCCCGGATGAGGGACTGCCGACACCCCCAGCACCCCAGTTCCTAGATACATCACAGCAAAGCCCATCATCTCCAAGACAGCATAGAAACAGGAGGCCTCCTCAGGGGGGCGGTCAGATGGGAGCCTTCACCCTGGAGATGGGCTGCTCACCCACCTGGGTTACAAACCATTGAGTTCAGATGGGACGCAGGAGACGCCACGTCACGCCTCACACTTGCTTAGGGAACGTTCTTTGGGCAGAAAAAACTGGGCAGAATGGACCTAAAAACTGCTGAACTTGAACAGAAACAAGGTCCATCATCATGACGAGAACGGCAGCTTTTTTGATGTGTGAGCCGAGCCCCGGGCCCTGGATGCTTAACCCCTCTTTCCGTCCTTGCTGGATGGAAGGGGCCTCATAAACTGGTGTTACTGTCCAGCTCATTTTGCCAAGAAGGAAACAGGGGATCATAGTGCTTAAGTCCCCGGCCCACAGGAAACCATGTCCAGCTGACTTAAAATGCCTGCTCTTAACCTAATCCTAACTTAATCCTGGCGAGAGCCGGTTCTCCACCTCAGCACCAGCAACATTTCGGGCGGGATTCTTCTTTGCAGAAGGCCGTTCTGTCCATGTGGGATGTTGAGCAACCTCCTGGCCTCCACCCACTAGACACCAGTATCACCCCCTCTCCCCGCATGCCAGCATGTCTCTAGACCCTGCCAAGTGTCCCCTGGAGGGGGGAGGGGCAAAGCCACCCTTGGTTGAGAACTCTAGAGTGTCCTTCACAAGGCCGTGATGACCTGAGTCATGAGTGCAAGTAGGTTGCCATCTCCTGTCCTCACCTCCTTTTGGGAAAGAGGTCCCCAGCAGCACAGACACACTCGCTACCAAGAGCCATCTCCCCTGGTCCTCCAACGAGTTCCCAGGACCTTCTGTCCAACTAGATTTTAACTCCTTGGAGGATGGGGCTGATGCGGCTTAGCCTATGCTGGGCCTACAGAAGGCACCTAATAATAGCTTCCTGAGTGATGGCATACTGTGGACCACTTAGAGAGAATCCTTAAACCTGCACTGGGCTGAATGAGACATCCATCTCGTTCACTTATTCTAGAAATAGCCACTGAGAACCAACCGACTGCCAGGCCCTCAGGGGCTCTAGGAGTAGGCGCTCACGTCTGCCACGTTGGCTTCAGGGTGTTGGCAAAGGTGCCACTGGGCTCATGGATAGGTTCAGGCAGGACTCAAAGGGTGTGCTCTCCATTTGGAGGGAAGGTGTGGGTGGGTGGTGGGGCTGATGCTGGCCAGGCTGCTCTTGTGTGGGCACAGGGGCTGTGGGGTGATCTGACCCCTCCCTGTGCCGAGGACAGACCCTCTGACAGCCCCCCTGCAGATTACAGGCTTGGGTGTGTCTATCTTGCTACCGCCCCACCGCACCCCCCCCTCCCCACCACCTGAAGCCTGTCGGTGCCCTTTGCTTACAGGACATGCTGCCTCCGCCACCCCTACAGAGTCAGGGCTGAGCTGCGCCTCAGTCTTGGGCTATCTCGCCATAAGGCATAGCCACGTCCCCGCACTGATCACCATGATGGTGAGTCCTGGGGAGGGAAGCTGAGCATGCATGCACACACCAACAGATAACTTATAATGTGTCAGTTTCAGATGTATGGCAAAGGGATTCAGTGATACACATATATATTTCAGATTATTTTCCATTATAGGTTATTATAAGATATTGATTATTGTTCCTTGTGTTATATAGTATATCCTTGTTGCTTATCTGTTTTATAAATAGTAGTTTGAATCTGTTCATCCCAAACTCCTAATTTATCCTTCTCCTGCTTCCCTTTCCTCTTTGGTAACCATATTTGTTTTCTATGTCTGTAAGTCTATTTCTGTCTTGTATATAGATTCACCTGTATCGTTCTTTTTAGATTCCACATATAAGTGATATCATATTATACTTGTTTTGCTTTGTTTGGCTTACTTCACTTAGTATGATAATCTCTAGGTCTGTCCCTGTTGCTGCAAACAGCATTATTTCATTCTTTGCTATGGCTGAGAAATATTCCATTATACATACATACATACATATATATATATATATGTATATGTATATGTATATGTATATACACCGCATATTCTTTATCCATTCATCTGTTGATGGACATTTGAGTTGCTTCCATGTCTTGGCTGTTGAAAATAGTGCTGCTGTGAGCATTGGGGTGCATGCATGTTTCTGATTAGACTTTTCATCTTTTCCAGATAAATGTCCATGAGTGGGATTACAGGGTCAAACGGTAGTTCTATAGTTAGTTATTTAAGGAATCTCCATATTGTTCTCCATAGTGACTGCACTAATTTACATTTCTACCAGTGTAGGAGGGTTACCTTTTCTCCACACCCTCTCTAGCATTTCTTATTTGTAGACATTTTGGCGATGGGCATTCTGACCACTGTGAAGTGATACCTCATTATAGGTTTGATGTGCATTCTCTAATAATTAGTGATGCTGAGCATCGTTTCATGTGCCTGTTGGCCATCTGTGTGCTCTTTGGAGAAATGTCTTCTGCCCATTTTTTGATTGAGTTGTTTTTTTTGATATTGAGCTGCATAAGCTGTGTATTTTGGAAATTTAGCCCTTGTTGGCTGCGTCATTTGCAAATATTTTCTCCTGTTCTGTAGGTTGTTTTTGTTTTGTTGATGGTCTCCTTTGCTGTGCAAAAGCTTTTAAGTTTGATTAGGTCCCATTTGTTTGTCTTTGCTCTTATTTCTTTTGCCTTGGGAGACTGATCTAAGAAAATGTTGCTACGATTTATGTCTGAAAATGTTTTGCCTGTGTTTCTTCTGGGAGTTTTACGGTGTCGTGTTTTACATTTAGGTCTTTAAACCGTTTTGAGTTTTTGTATATGGTGTGAGGGAGTGTTCTAATTTCATTGATTTACACGAGGCTGTCCAGCTTTCCCAACACCACTTACTGAAGGGACTATCTTTTCTCCATCGTATATTTTTGGGTCCTGGCACTTGCAATGAAGCTCAGAGAGCTGGAAAGCACTTGGCATACTTGATGAAAGATCCCATGTGAGCTGGGGGTGTCCTGACCGGGGCCTGAGTGCAGGAGGAGTTGGGCTGGAGGCCCATGTGTCCTTCTCAGAGAGGCTTTTTTTTTTTTGTGATAAAATGCTTCTGCTTGTCCTTACCACTGGGATGGCCAAGCTTGCATCACCTTTACAAGGGAAGGAAAAACCTCTTATAAGGGACAAGTCTCCTGGTTATAAGAGGGTCTCTGGGGAGGGCTGGGCTGTACCAGCCATCCCCTCTTGCTGGGATGTAACTCCCCACAGTGGCTCTGAGATGGGGAGTAGGGCTGGAAACCCCGAGTCCCCCACTACCCTGCTCAAAAGGGAGCTTTGGCTGCTGACCAAATGCATTTATCCAAAGTTTTACATCCAAAGTGGATTTGAGAGAGGGACCATACTAATGGCTGCTGCACAGGGGAAGTCCTACTTATCTGCCCAAATAATGGGGGCTCCTGCTGGGTGTAGGGGGAGTTGCTGGATTTGGAAATGAAGTGTTTTTTTTTTTTTAAGATTTATCTGTTTATTTAATTTTGGCTGTGGTGGTGGTTGTTATTGTTGTTGTTTTTGCATGCAGGCTTTCTCTAGTTGCAGCACACAGGGTCTACTCTCCTGTGGGGAGCACGGGCTCTAGGTGACTAGGCTTCAGTGGTTGGAGCACGTGGGCTCAGTAGTTGCAGCTCCCCAGCTCTAGAGCACTGGCTCAGTAGTTATGGCACATGGGCTTAGCTGCTCCTCAGCATGTGGGGCCTTCCCAGACCAGGGATCGAACCTGTGGCCCTGGCATTGCAAGGCGGATTCTTAACCACTGGACCGCCAGGGAAGACCTGGAAATGAAGTTTCAAGAAGGCTCAGAGCCCCTGGTCCTTGAGATGTGCTCTGAGAGGGGCTGCCCCTCCGCAGGTGTGGAGCATCTGCTTCACAGGCTGGCCAGGCTGCTTGCTGCTGCTCTGGGCCTGTGTCATCTGGATGGCCCGGGATCCCTGCCACCTGGCCCTGAGAAGTGCACCCTTCCTGGTCGGCTACGCCAACGTCCTGATCGTCCTCAGTTTTGTGGCGGGCCTCCGTGTGTCCCGAGAGGAGCTGTTCCCCGGGGCCCCCGGCTGGCTCCTCGCTGACCTGGACCTGAAACCCTACCTGCAGCCATGTCTCCACCTGGGTGCCAAGGTGAGCTCTGGGGATGGGGATGGGGCCAGGGGATTTAACATTTCAGAAAAGACCCCAGCTGAGGGCTGGAGACAGTGGCCACGGGGGCGGAGGAGGAGGCAGGGCCGAGGGGGTCCACCTTGGCTCAGCTCCCGGCTGTGGGAGACCCTGTGTGCCTTCGTCTTCACGCCGCAAGATGCAGGGGGAACATCATGAGCACCTCGTCTGACCCCCATTGTCTCCGAGGGGCATGGGTGATGTGAGCCCAGGGTGCACCAGGCTGTGGCGGGGACACGTTCCAGCCGGCCCCCGACGCCCCCTTCTACGGAGCTGCTGCGGCTCTTGCACCCTAGATGACAGGGCTCTGAGAGACAGAAGCCTGTTTCCAGCCCCAGCCCCTGTGGCGGGAGGGAGACCATGGCTTGCTTTCTGGGAGGTCCAGGGTGAGCCGTAAAGGAAGCCGTGTTTCCACTGCAGAGTCTCTGTGCATCTGTGTTCTGGCTGCTGCTGCGGCTGCAGGTCTCCGAGAGCCAGAGGCCGGCAGAGGAGGAGGCCTGGAGGGGGGACCTCGGGGACGTGAGCGGTGAGGACCTCAGATGGACTGGCTCCTGCCCTTTCTCATGCCATTTATGTGCATGTTTGAAGTTAACCATTTCCCCTAGGAATCCCAGAATCTTAGGGTCAAAGGAGCCTCCAGGCCCTTGTTTCTGGTCTGCCTTCAGCTGGTTCCCTGCTGGCTCTCAAAGGTCACACAGCTAGTGGTCCCAGGAGACCTGGCTCATGCCCAGAAACTCAGAGCGGGGTGCAGGGGTAGCCTGTGGTCTGGGAGGTGCCCAGCAACAGGGCTTTGCTCTTCAAGAGTTCAGATCTAGAACTTTCTGGCCCCAGATGGGATATGAGCCACAAGCCCCTTCCTGAGCAGAGTGATGTCCCTGGATGGGAGGGGGCTTTGGGGGAGGCTCTCTGGGCCCTCGTGGTTCAGAGTCCAGTGTCCCAGCCCTGGAGACACCACCTCCCCAACCTGTCTCTCAGTGGAGTTGGACCTGAAGGCTCCTGTCGGAAGGGGACAGGGAAACACTCTGGCTGGAGTCCCAGAAATCTGAGTACTCCTCTGCCTCTTCCCCTGCACAGGGCCCAGCAGCGTCCTGCTGAGCATTCCTGCCACCATCGTCAAGAGTCTCCTAGTCGAGTACTGGCTCTACCTTGGTGCCGCCCTGCTCTTTGCTGTCAGCTTTGCTGGCAAAGTGGTGGTCTACAGGGTCGTCTACATCCTCCTCTTCCTGTTCTGGGTGGCCTGGTACCAGGTGAACCTTGGTGGGACCCCGAGCCCCCAGCCCCTGCCCTGCTTCTCTGCCCCAGGATGCTTCTGCCTTCTGCTTTCTGACTTTTGGCCCTGCTGTGCGGGGTTGTCTCGGGGCTGGCACTCTCCTCGTGGAGGGGGGACCACGAAGCTCACAGGCTTCACACCCACAGCTGCTCGGCCAAGCCTCTGACCCAGGTGCCCATTCACACTTATCAATAAGGCCACACAGCCTGCTCCATGACCAGACGCACCAACCCTGCCTCCAGATACGTGAGCGGTTCCAACACATGGGTGGAGAGAGAGTGCATGGAACCTGGGAGCCATAGACAGAGGGAGTGATCAATTTCCAATACCACCTGGACTGCTCAATATATAGACAGAACTCCCAATGCCACAGCTTCCTGGCTGTCCGGGGGCGGGGGGTGGGGAGGGGGTTACCCTTCCTAGTGCTGAGGTTTGCTTTTCTGCAGGAAACTTAACTGAAGGCCTGGACCCCTGACTTCACTTTGTGTGTCTCATTAAAACTTATCTAGACCCTCATATAAGAATAAGCTTGGGGACTTCCCTGGTGGTCCATTGTAAGACTCCATGCTCACAGTGCAGGGGGGCTGGGTTCGATCCCTGGTTAGGGAACTAAATCCTGCATGCCACAACTGAAGATCCCACACATCACAACTAAGACCCGATGCAGCCAAATAAATGTATATATATGTGTATATGTGTGTGTGTGTATATATATATATATACATATATATATATATATACATATATATATATATATATATATATATATATAAAAGTGAAAATGTTAGTTGTGCAATCTTATCCAAATCTTTGCAACCCTATGGACTGCAGCCTGCTGGGCTCCTCTGTCCTTGGAATTCTCCAGGCAAGAATACTGGAGTGAGTAAATATTCCCTTCTCCAGGGGATCTTCCTGACCCAGGGATCAAACCTGGGTCTCTTGCATTGCAGGCAGATTCTTTACCATCTGAGTCACCAGGAAAGCCCATATATGTATGTGTATGTGTACGTGTACGTGTGTGTGTATGTGCATGTGCATGTGTATATATAAGGAATGAGCTTGGGCTCTAAGCAGCAAAGATTTCTGTTGGAAGGAACAGTTTTGCAGAGGGAGCTGTTCCCTGTACCCTTCCCTGTGGCCCCTTCTGGTCACGGCTGCCCCTGCCCTGCCCACCTCTCTATAAACCCTGCCTGGCCTTTATCAGGACTGTGTCTGAATTGCAGATACACTATAGTTCCTGGAGAAGGAGCTCCAAGTGCTTCTGGATGCTCGTGGTCTCTTACTCCATGGTGGTCCTTTTCGCTGTCTACACTTTCCAGTTTCAAGCTGTTTCTGGATTTTTCAATGAAACCCTAGGACTTTCTAAAGAGGGGTAAGAATGTCTTAGGCCCTGGGCTGATGTATGAGGAGGTGGCTTTTCTAGTTGGTTCTGTGCTCTCTGGGCATCTCTGTAAAGCTCCCGAGCCCCTCCAGGAGTGGGGAGATGCCTCTGGCAGCTCCAAGTTTCAAGATCGGAGCCCAGGAAGAGGACCCCCTGGAGATTTTGCTGCCAGGTCGACCCCTCCTGTTCTACTGGGGTCTCAGGACTCACGGACTTGAAACCCCAGGGTGCTCCCACCTTGGGATCTCACCAGACTCAGGCAAATCCCGTCCTCAGCTCGCAGCCTGAATTTTAGCTGCGAGTCTGTTTATGCCGAGAGCACACGTGCCAGAGGTTCCCGTGAGGGCGCTGGGCTTCCCCAGGTCATGGGAGCCCACCTGCCACAGAACTGTGGCCCAGAGCCGGATTCTCGGGCTAGCACCCTGTTTTCTCCCTACTGAATCCCCCCAGGGTGCATCTTGGAGTGGGGGTGGGGAGGGTGGCTGTTGTGACTGAAACTTGATGACCCCAGCATCCTGTGTTTCTTGGCGTGGCAAGTGAGTTCTTTGTCTACAGCGCCTCCTCTCGGTCGTAAATGCAACCAACGTCTGGGAGGCATTTCATGACCAATTTTGTTCCAGGGCCCTGGGAAGTCTCCTTCCTAGATCAGACAAAGATTCTGTGGATAGGCCACGCGATGTTTTCATTTTAGGATTCACAGGCCCTGCTGATAATCTAAAATTCTCTGGATCACCTGTCTTACAAGTCTATCATAATCCAGGAGAAGTTTTGTCCTATTGCTTCTCCCCATACTCAGAGTCGCACTATTACAATTATTCCATGTGGGGTTATACACATGGCCAACTGCCTCAGGACTTTAGCCATCATTAACTCTCCTGGGAGACAGTGAAGGACAGGGGAGCCTGGTGTGCTGCAGCCCATGGGGTCGCAAAGACCTGGACACGACTTAGTGGACTGAACAACAACAGCAAGGCTCTCCAGGACCCTCACAATCAAATATCACTTGCTTATCAAGACCCTGCTTACTGAACTTAAACACAGAGTACATCATGAGAAATGCTGGGCTGGATGAAGCACAAGCTGGAATCAAGATTGCCGGGAGAAATATCAATAACCTCAGAAACGCAGATGACACCACCCTTATGGCAGAAAGCGAAGAAGAACTAAAGAGCCTCTTGATGAAAGTGAAAGAGGAGAGTGAAAATGTTGGCTTAAAGCTCAACATTCAGAAAACTAAGATCATGGGATCCAGTCCCATCACTTCATGGCAAATAGATGGGGAAACAATGGGAACAGTGAGAGACTTTATTTTTGGGGGCTCCAAAATCACTGCAGATGGTGACTGCAGCCATGAAGTTAAAAGATAATTGCTCTTCGGAAGAAAAGCTATGACCAACCTAGACACATATTAAAAAGCAGACATTACTTTGCCAACAAAGGTCTGTCTAGTCAAAGTTATGGTTTCTCCAGTGGTCATGTATGGATGTGAGATTTGGACCTTAAAGAAAGCTGACTGCAGAAGAATTGATGCTTTTGAACTATGGTATTGGAGAAGACTCTTGAGAGTCCCTTGGACTGCAAGGAGATCAAACCAGTCAATCCTTTAGGAAATCAGTCCTGAATATTCCTTGAAGGACTGATGCTGAAGCTGAAGCTCCAATACTTTGGCCACCTGATGCGAAGAACTGACTATTAGAAAAAATCCCGATGCTGGGAAAGATTGAAGGCAGGAGACGAAGGGGATGACAGAAGATGAGATGGTTGGATGGCATGAGTTTGAGCAAGCTCTAGGAGTTGCTGATGGACAGGGAAGCCTGGTGTGCTGCAGTCCATGGGGTCACAAAGAGTTGGACACTACTGAGCGACTGAACTGAACTGATCAAGACAAAGAGCAGTGGAGGGACTTTGCTGGTGGTCTGGTGGCTAAGACTCCATTCTCCCCATGTAAGAACTCTGGGTTCAATCCCTGATCAGGGAACCATATCCCACATGGCACAAATAAGATCCTGCATGCCACAGTTAAGACCCAGCGCAGCCAAGTAAATCAACAGAAAGAAGTAGAAAGAGTTAGTCTCTCAGTCATGTCTGACTCTTTGCAATCCCATGGACTGTATAGCTCACGAGGCTCCTCTGTCCATGGAATTCTCCAGGCAAGAATACAGGAGTGGGTAGCCATTTCCTTCTCCAGGGGGTCTTCCCGACCCAGGGATGAAACCCAGGTCTATTGCATTGCAGGCAGATTCCTTACTGTCTGAATCACTAGGGAAGCCCCCCCCACCCCCAAGTAAATAAATATGTCTTTTAAAAGAGAGAGAGAGAGAAAGGGCAGTTGGGCCCCTCAGGGAAGGTGTCTTTTGTCAGGCAGGACCCAGGGAACAGCAGCCTCTCGACCTCGATCCGTTCCAGGCTCCGAGACCTGGGCCTGCAGCGGTTCCACGTGGCCACGCTGTTTGCTGAGCTCCTGTTGCCCGCTGCGCTCCTGCTGGCAGGCATCCTCCACTGTCGTTGTTGTAATGAGGACCTCAGGAGGACCACCGGCCTGCATAATAGCCCCATTACCTGGGAGGGCTCATCTGACAGGTACCACTGTCCCCGGGGCAGCCTTTGGAGATTGTGCGAATGGCAGGCTCAACGTCAGGCGGTGCACTGAGTCATCCATCTGTAGGTGTTCTGTAGACGTTGGTGGGGAAAGTTAGACCCTGTGTATCTCTGGAGGGTCTACGGACCAGGCCAGGGGCTTCTGGGCAGGAATGTGCACTTGGCTTTCGCTGCGACTCTCTGGGTCAGCGCTGTCTGCCTGTCGGATGGTCTGCAGGCCTCTGGGTCTAGTTTATTTTCGTTTTCACCATTTTGGCCTCTAACTAAATTAAGACATTGGCTGTGAAACTTGGCTTTTAAAGGTTTTCTAAAATTTGAGTCACTAATAGGATAGGATATTTTGCAGAATTCTTATTTTAGAAGGTGGTGCGTCGCCAGAGCAATTTGCTTTCTTACTCAAAAGTTAGGCAGGAGGCTGTGGCCTTCTCAAGGCCTCAAGGCCTGCATCTGTTTTTCGGATCAAACTCTGCCATGCTCCTAGCACGTTTTGTGAAAAAGTACACAAAATACCATGGCTTGATTCTTTTTCTCCCCGGGGGTTGTCAAATACTCTTTTCTGTCAACATCGTGCGGTTTGATTTTGGTTTTTACTCAGCTTTGTTTGTATCCAAGGTGGGATGTGAAAGCTTTATAGAAAAGAAAGGGTGCTTGGAGCCTGTTGGTCCCTGGGTGGGGTTGGGAGGCCCTGCCTGTGAGCAGGGCACTCTTTCCCATTGCGCCCTGCCCTCCATCCCCGAAATTATGTGTAGTTTGGAAAGGATGCCTGCTTTGGAGAGAGGAGAACACTTGGGGAGAAAGGTTCTCTTTTGAGACCCCCCAGGGCTCCCTGGGTCAACTGGGATGATGTGAAGGGGTGAGGGTTTTCAGAGGTGGCTGATGATATTTGCGGACTGGGTTGTCATGGCAACATAATACGCACTCCAGCCCACCCTGTACTTCCAACCTAAGCCCCCTGTGATCTGTCTCCCCCGGCAACAGGAAGGAAACCGACGTGCATCTCCTGCCAGACGTATGAGTGCCTCTCTTTAAAATTCCTCCAATGTGTGCTATCCCCAGGGAGCATGCCCTGCGTCGGGCGCACCAGACGCGCTGCCCCTGGCTCAGTTGCCCTGTTCACTGAGCATTCAGGTGTTGATCTCATTCTTTACAAAAATTCCAGCAGAGAATCAATGCCCGTCCCTAGGGGACTGACTAAGCAAATGACGGTGTGTCTCAGAATCTAGGATGCTCTGAGAGGAGGAGGCAGCCCTGTGTGTGCTGATCTGGGGTTAGACTGAAGCTAGATGGGCAAGTGGCAAAAGCAAGGGGCAGAACACTGTATATAGGATGTGCCCTTATTGGTCCAAGGAAAAGATACCTGCACACACAGGCCTATACTGAATGTATGAAGTATGCATCTTTTGAAGAATGCACGCGAGATCTGTCATGGTGCTTGCCTTGGGGAAGGAGACAAAGGTGTGAAGGAAAGTTGTTTTTCACTGTGTACCCTTTGTGCCCTTTGAATTACTTTTTAAACTACTGACTCAATGAACATGAATCTGAGCAAACTCCAGGAGATAGTGAAGGACAGGGAAGCCTAGCGTGCTTCGGTCCACGGGGTTGCAAAGAGTCAGACACAACTTAGCAACTAAACAACAGCAACAGTGCTTTGTCCAGTCAATATAACAAATGAGTAAACTCTTAAAGATTTGTTAGAGTTTGCTGTTTAAATAAATCCAATAAGAAAGGAATACTTTTATAAATAGAGCTCTGTGTGTGTGTCTCTTTCAGGCTTAAGGTTATACCTGGGAAACTTCAGAAGAGGTAAGAACTAAAGAGTCAGAGAAAATGCATTCTTTTCCAGAAATTGATTTCTGAAGTCAATTGTGCCCCGAGCAAAGCATAAATGTGATTCCTGATGGTGCAGGTCAAACACAACTTTCCTCCTATGGCCAAGTCCTTGATTCTGTCCCCTACGCGTGTCTGCTCAGGGCTTGGACCCATTGCGTTTATGGGCTTTTATAACACAGGCTAATGAGTTGGTACCCAGTCCCCCTGCTTGAAAGTCCCTCAGTTTTCTGCCTTTGGTTTTCAGATTACGACGCAGCGGGGAAGAGGAGGCCACTCAGAACTGTGCCGACAAAGCCAGCAGCTCCGAAAGGAAGGCGGAGGAGTCTGGAAGGCTGGGGAGGAAGGTGCCAGCAGGTGGGAGATGCCACTTTCCCTTCGAAGCCCTGCATGACGCGCTCTTCGCCCCTCATGGGGCTCTTCTCCAGAGCTGCCAAGAATTCTGGGCACCCAGGCAAACAGTTGACTAATTAAAACAAAAAAATAATCCACCCAGATTGTTGACCTGGTTCCCTGATTTGACATGGTCTCAGCATACTGTCTTCACATTTTATTTTGGGGGCAGGCCAAGTGTCTCAGGTGTGAGGGGGGCTGGGATGTCATGGCTCTGTGCCATCCGCCTGCTTCCTCCTGCCCATGTTCATTCCCATGCCCGATGGGGAGCCCATTCACATCAGTTGGACCTGCAGACTCTGACAGCAGCTGGGCAGACGGCTGACATTTTATTTTCAATTAAAACACAGTATTTGAGTTGCAAGCGACTGAGGTTCCCCAGGGTCTGTTTTGCTTACCTGGGGAGCCACTGCTTACAAGGGATTGGGGGCCCTGCTTATTGTTGATTCCACTTGCGGTTTGGACAGAAACAAGAAACGGGGTGGGAGGGCATTTAGCATGGCACCTGACATATTCTGAGCGCTCAACACACGCTAGTGTCTTTCATGTTGTCAAAGTACATGCTTTAACACCCCTTGGGCAGTTTGGTATTTATTCATCCATGCTCCATGGCATTTGGTAGGGGGATGCGGGGGTGTTTTGTGCACCAGGCAAGGTGCTGAGCATTGAAGGGACATAGGGGAAGTAATTGGTGCCCCTTCCCTTAAGTAATGCTCAGCAAACTGTGGCCCCAGGGCCAAATCTGCCCCTCCTGACTTTGCAGATAAGGCCACACCCATCTACAGACGGCCTGTAGGTGCTCTAGTGCTGCAAGAGTGTGTGACCCAGACACTATGACCCGAGTCTGGAATATTTACGATACGGGGTTTCCCAGGTAGCTCAGTGGTAAAGAATTCACCTGCCAATGCAGGAGCCACAGGAGGAGGAAATGGCAACCTATTCCACTCTTCTTGCCTGGAAAATTCCATGGACAGCGATGCCTGGCAGGCTATAGTCTATGGACCGCAAAGAGTTGGACATGGCTGAGCACATGCATGCACTAATCTTTATAGAAACAACCCTGGTGTAGAGGGGACATGAGTGTTCACCAGCACCTGGGATGTGGACAGAGGGCCAAACAGACAGCTTCAGCAGCAGAGAGGAGGGAAGCCAGTGTGGGGACGCAGGGCCTGGTCACAGGCACTCAAAATTATTGGAAAACAGCTTTCTTTAGGAAAAAAAAGCACTGTTTTCCTAGTTTTCTCTGCTTTGTTCTGGCTTCCTTTGAGATGCAGGCTTCTTCCCATCGTTTTCAACAACAAAGCCAGACCCCACGGCATCACCAGGGACATCTGGTTAAAGCCTTTCTCTTCCCCCAGAGGAGGAAACGAGTGATTGGGACTTGGCAGTTGACAAGCTGACTGCTGGCTTTCAGAAGTTTCTAGAAATGGTGAATGGAACTCAAGCATTCTTGAGGCGTGTGCTGGAAACACATAGCATGAAGCTTCTGGCCCCCGTGGTCGTCTGGCTCACCCTGCAGGAGGTCAGTGGTTTCCAGGAGGACCATTGCCTTCAGGTTCTAAGACCCTTCTCTTTCTTCTGCATGGTGTTGACCTCTTATGGAAAGTCCAGTGGGTGTATTTTTAACTCCCAGCTCCCCCTAACTCGTGCTGCTCTGATCACAGGCAGGGAATAGGAGCCAAGCCAAGGTACTCACAGACTTCAACACTTTCCTTGTAGGTTTCCTTGATGAACTCTGTGTTTTACATCCTCTGGGTGTTGTCCCTGCCCTATTCCACATTACGCCCCTTCACGTCCCGTGTTTCCACGGTCTGGGCGTGTGTGATAGTGGTCTGCAAAGTGATGTACCAACTGAAGTGGGTTGTACCCTCTGCCTATGCTTCAAACTGCACACAGGTGAGCTCCGTTGGAGCCGCAGCTTCTTCCTGGCCAGACAGGAGGGCTCCAGGCAAAGGCAGGTTCTGAATTCTCACCTCTCCAGCATCTGCCTTCCTCTCTCTAAGGAGAGTTGTCAGAGGAGCCATCAAAATACAATGCTGTTGTATCTGGGAAAAGCCAGCTAGTGCAATCTCGGCCATCTCAAGGAGACAGTTGAGGCCCATTTGGGAAGGTTGTGAACGACTCACCTAAGAGCCGTACTATGTCCATTTAATCATTCAACACACACTGATGGCAAGCCTGCTCTGCACCCGGCACTGTGCTTGGGGCGAGTGCTTGGGAGATGCTGCAGATGAGATTCCGAAGGGACAGATGAACACATACAAGGACATAGACACCTTGGGGCTGGAGGTGGCGGGAGGAGGGTGGAAAGGACACTGCTAAGTCTGGGAAGGAAGGGTGGGGGTGGGGCAGGTAGGAGAGCCCCGCGACCACCCTGTGCCCAGCCTGTGGACAATGTGTCAAGAGTACGGTGAGAAACCATCTGCCTGGGGGCCAGGATCTCTGGGCCCAGAGGGAGCTGATGCCCAGCCACCGCACTGTGAGGGGGAAAGCCCAATGAAGGTGCCAGAAGGGCTGTCTGGTCCATCTGGCTCTTTTACAGATGGGGAAACTGAGGCACAGGGCCTTGCTTGGGGTCTTTCAGCTGAAGTCCTTCCCAGGCAACCCTGTAGCTGAGTTGCTCCTGGGGTCCACCATCACCCAGTGCCCCGTCATCGTTTCTGCATCCCCCTAAGGTGTGGCGAGCAAATGGAACACGGCCACCAGCGCTGCTCGCCGGAGGACTGATGGTCTCACTGCAGCCTGTGGACCCGGCAGAGTGGCTCGGAACATTAATGAAGTGTGATGGCAGAGCCCTGCCTTGTCTGAAGGTAGGGATGACATCACAGCCCGTGATTAGCAGGTGCAGACAAACGGGGATGTCAGAGCAGCGTGAACCTCCGGGGTCTGAGCACCAGGGTAGACGGGACGAGATGGAGAAGCTGGCCAGGCCAGGCATGCAGTGGGCACCCTCTCCATAAACTCAGCGTCCCCTTCCTTCCCAGGGAACATTACATTAAGTAATTGCTTTGGTGGCCAAGTTATATATTACCGCGATGAACCTGGCTCTGACTTATCATTCTCTTTTACTGTTTTGCCTAGAGAGGTTTCCGTGGCGGCTCGGAAAGCCAGGAATGAATAAGGACAGAGGTGACATTAAAGGCAGGCTGTTAGCAGAAGTGAAAATTAAACAACTCAGCCAAAATCGAAGTCTGGTCGCGCCTTGCCTGTGTAGGTGGGGAGATTAATTGCTCCCCTTCTGGGGCCTCTTCCAACGTGCTGGGAGTTTGCAAGGGATTCGCTTGTGATCCGAACTGTTTCAGCTCAGCCTGTGACTTGAGGGTGGGGGGCCCTACTTCCAGTGACTCTGAGGCTCAGAGAGGCTGAAGCACTTGTCTGAGGTCACAAAGAGCAGCAACAGTGGGGCAGAAATGAGAGCCAGCTCAGGGTCACCTGCTGGCCAGGTCAGGCCATCCTACAGGGTCACACCTGAGAAACAGGAAGTGGGGATGTCTCCCCAAAGCAGTAGGAGACCAGGTAGCAGCGGCAGGTGTGTGGAGGGAGGTGGGCACACACGCCCCCTCTCTTCGGCTGGTCAGGGGTTCCCAGACCTCAGTCTAGAACAAAGAGGACTCAGGTAGCGAATGAAAGGAGGTTGCTGTCCTAGCAGGTAGGGACCCGAAGTGCTGGAGCGTCTCTAGTGCAGAAGTTGGGGTGCTGACGGTAACCAGCTGAGTCCGGGGCCCTGTCCCTGGCACCCTCCCAGGACAACCCTGTGTCTGCTTCTGGATTCTGCCCCTTGCCCTCCACCAAGGGCACTTCTCAGAGGAGGCCTGGAATCCAGAGGCCTTGGGTCACCCCTCTAGCCCTCCAGAAGGAGGAAGCCATGTTGGCCCAGCTTTAGAGCTTGTTCCCAGAAGGAGACCACGGGCGAGGGGCCCCGTGACCCGGCTGCACCCCACGCAGCAGGGGAGGCCGCCCTTGCTCCTCAAAGAGGAAGGCATGGCATTAAGTGCACACTGTTAGCAAGGCAGGGAAGAGCAGAACCGGTTTATTTTAACAAGCTACCCGAGAAGATGGACAACAAGGCTCTGCTGTCCTCTGAGTCACCGCAGGCAGCCCCCCTGCCCTCATCCATTTCCTGGGAACGCAGGGAGCAAAGGTTCATTGTCAGACACTTTATTTTAAGACGTGTCAGCCTCCGCTGGTTACCACGCAACTCCAGACATCGCCCCCAGAAGCTCCTGGAAAAGGACCAGCCAGCCGTCCAAGCCGTCAAACAGAAGTCCTATTTAGTCCCCATCTCCTAATTTGCACTGGGGTCTCCGCATAGCCACAGGAGGCTGCTTGGAACAGAGAATCTCTATGAAGGGCATGAAAGGCGGCGAGGAGGCCGGCCACATCTGCATAGGAACCGGGACACACTTGGACCGTCTGGGGCGCCGAACAGACCTCTCTTCATTTGGAATAATTGGTCAGTCTCTCGCAAGTGGCCTCATGTTACAGCACACAGGGCATACTTATGGCTAAATATGATCTAATAAGGTAATCCTTTTCACTTCCGTGTCACATGATCGATAGGGAAAATACAGCATATTTATAACCAACAATTAGGCTTTCACTGCATCTTCCCCCCATCGCTCATCAACAAACACCCTCTTATAAACCCTGCATCTAAGTGGTTCTTCCTCCATCCATCAAGTCATCCTGGGTGCAGGAAAGATTCCTTAGAATGGCCATCGCATTGGAAAAAAAAAAAAAAAAGATGCAGCCAGCTAAGGAAGATCTTTAAATTCACACCTCATGCCCCAAGATGAATTTCAACACAAACCAGCAGCGTTGTGAAGCTACGAGAGGGAGTTGTCCTTGGAAGGGGGTGTTGGTGTACGCCTTGTGTTATAAAGTAATACAATCAACCAAAGTAAATGAACTCATTATGATCGGCTTTTTATTCCCAGCTTGTCAAGAGTCATAACTGTATGAAGCTTTCTCCACCTCGATCAATTGGAAAATCAATACCTCTGTATTTGCAGAGAGCATCTCTGATGGGGAAAAATGAGAGGAAATGCTTGGGAGACAGGGAGGGGATGTTATCTACTCCCTCTGACAGGTTGAGTGAAGAAGCAGGCCCCCCTCCCTTCGTAAGAGTTGGTGCTGAAACCAACGTTTTCTGTTGGGACGGGGCAGCCTGGTGGGCTGATCACCCAAACCACAATGCTTCTGGAGAGTGGCAGGTGGAGGATCTGGGTGTCCTGCAAAGTGGTCTGCCTAGTGGGCAGCCCCGGGAAACTGGGCTTCTGCCCCAGACGGCACTGATGTGGGTTTTCTGTGCTTGGCAGAACCAGCTGGCTGTCCTGGCCCTGACGACTCTGGACGTGATGGTGAGCCAGCGCCAGAGCATCCACCGACTTCGGGAAGGACTGTCGGGGCCCCTTGCCAGTGCCACCTTGGATACTGTCACCCGGGCGCATCTGGACCATGGGCTGCTGAGTGCCTTGCAGTATTTCATCCACTTTGGATTTTACAAGTTTGGGCTTGAGGTGACCTCTCTGTTTTTGCTTCCATTTGTCAATTCCTTGTTTTTTATTTCTTTAAACAAGAGAAACATCTGACATATACAAAAGTAGAGAGAGCCATATCTTCAGCTGCCCTGCATCCTTCAGCATCTTTAGCAATGATCAACTCTCTGCTCACCTTGTACCCTTCTGTTCCCTCTCCGGGATGTGTGTGTCTTAGTCACTCAGTCATGTCCAGCTCTTTGCAACCCCATGGACTATAGCCCGCCAAGCTCCTTTGTCCATGATATTTCTCAGGCTAGAATACTGGAGTGGGTAGTCATTTCCTTCTCCAGGGGATCTTGCCGACCTAGGGATCGGTCCCAGGTCTCCCGCGTTGCAGGTGGATTCTTTACCAGCTGAGCCACCAGGGAAGCCTCTCCCGGGACCCAGGCATTATTTTGAAGAAAAGGCCATGCTTCATGAATACTTCTGTCTTTATCTCTCAAAGATGCAAATTCTCCAAAATACAAAAGCAGACTGTTACCTGCCCGTGAAAAATGAAACATTTCTCAAAATTAAACATCGAATCTGTGTCGATTTTCCGGATTGGCTCATAACTTGAAAATTTGTCCCAGTCAGGATCCAAAGAGACTCCACACAGTGTGACTGGTCACTTGGTTGATACATCCTTTGAGCTCTTCACTTAGAGATTCTCTTTCTATCCCTGCAATTTGTGTAATCAAGGAAATTGATCAAAGGCTGTGGGGCTTTTCATCGTCTGGACTTTGCTGATTGCATCCCCATGGTTTCCTGTGAGACGGGGGTATTCTGGGTCCATCATGAGCTCCTTGTTTCTTAACTAAAGACTTCTATGAAGACAGACATTCTCTCCCCAACTATTCAATTTTCCTGAGATACAGTTTTTTTTTTTTTTTTTATAGTCAAGAACAATGCTTAAATTTTTCAAATGTGGGAGTTGGTTTTGTCGGACCCTTCCAAGAAGCCAATGAGTTTCCAGCATTTTAATCCATTGTTACTGTTGCCCCAATAGTGCTCAGATTGCCCCATCTCTGGCCAGTGGGAATGTCCCACTTTCGTGACTAGGGGTCTTTATAAGGGGCCCTGCCCTCTGCCTTGCTGTCTTGTTAAACCTCTGATCCACCGAGGGCCCTATGGAGCCACAGTGCTGACCACAGATTATCCCCCATTCTCTATAGCCCCTCGCTGTTGAGACTCCACTCTTTTCTCTTTCTGGACCATCTTGAACAAACTGATCTTGTAATTTGTCCAATTTGCTAACACATCAAATGATTGTGATGAGTTTCTGGGCTGTGGGGGCACTTTGTAAAAGCAATAAAGTAAAAATAAGTAAATGAGCCCAGCTCTTCACCATCCCCAAATCTCAACCACCATCTCATCTTGGAGTGGTGGGGGGAGACAGCCCTTCCTGCACCCGCTGTTACCTTGTTAATGGCCTTATCTGCGTCTCTCGCCCTGCATTCCAGCTGTGTTTCGTAGCCGCCCTCCACACCGTGGGGCAGCGCATGGATTTCTACGCCCTCATCCATATCATCTGGCTGGTTTATCTGCTGAAACTTCGGCGGAGAAAAGCCATCGCTGAGGTCTGGCCCAGATACTGTGGTTTCCTCGTCTGTCTGATCATCTTCCAGTATTTTCTGTGTCTGGGGCTGCCTCCTGCTCTCTGCAAAGGTAAACCAACCTGCCTGCCATGGGACTCTTCCATGGAAACACTGAGTCTTGGCAAATGCTGACTTTGCCCTGGACGTATCAGGTCCTCAGGTGGAGGGACTAGGGTTCTGTGCCTTTTGTGGGGAGATTGCTGTGCCGAGGAATCATGGGGCCTCAGACATGGTTTGGGCCAATATCTGGGCCCTGTGGTTCTAGAGGATCAACAGCCACCATGGTGTGGTCCCAGCACAGTCAGACCCACCAAGCTAACCCAGAGTTGCCACAAGAGGAATGGTTTGTCCAACTCTGCCCAAAAAAGCAAATTCAAATGAAAACAGCAGGAAATGGGAGGAATGATGCCCTTCCATCTCGTATACCCTTCACTTTGCCCCGCTCTTCCCCACAGCAGTTCTGTCAGGTCATGCCAGCCAGATGTCTGCATCCCCACTGAACAGATGAGGGAGCTGGGCTGGATGGGAAGGGAGTACCAGCTGCTGTCACCTCTCCACTGGGGAAAATGGCTCTTGGGGGCCCAGAACCAAGGAGAACCCTGTTTGCGGACTTTGGTCTGGGTCATCTTTTCTATCTTCATACAGTAAAGAGTCAAAAACCTTGTCCTGAGTTGAATTGACAGTCTCTGCTCTCTTCTTGGGTACCGTTTTCTTGGCTCACACAAGTGTTGTCTGCTAGTGACCCTCCCTAAGGTCGTGTCCATCGTCTCCATCCTATTCTCCCTGCAGAGCTCCCTTCTCTCCTCTCCCTCTCCCCCTCCCCCTCTCCTCCTCCCCCGTCTCTTCCTGCCCCTCCTCGCTCTTCCCAACATGAGACTCTTCTTCCTTCTGTCTTCTCTTCTCCTCCTGTCTCTTCCTCTTGCCCTCACTCTCTGCCCTCTCTGTCTCGTCCCCCACTACGCTCCCTGTTCCTTACCTTCCTGTCTTCGCACAGTCTCATCACCCTCCCTCCTGCCTTTGCCCCCCTTTGCTCCCAGATCAAGGCTGAAGATTTTAGCCTGATCACGCCTTCCCCTCACCCCATAGCCTTGCTCAGCCCTTGCCTCTCAATCCTCAGCAGGACTGGGGAGTCCGCCCGGGTCTGCCCCCTGCAGATGGAGCCTGAGTGGGCAGCTGTCTCCAGGAAGGACCCTCAGCACCACAAGATAGACCCCTTCGGGGTCCCCAAGCAAGTCAGCCAATGGGAGTCAGAGGTTGAAGCAGTTTCTAGCACCCTCTGAACTTAAAGTCCTTCTCTTGACCCAAAATCACATCCGACACCTTAGTCATTCCATATAATTTGAAAGAAGCATTACTAGAACACAGACTTGATGATCTTTAGAAAAATAATGAAGATGAAAAGACAATTCCTCCTTCCTCTACAGATTATCCATGGAGAACCACAAGTACAGAAATACATTCAAATCTCATTAAGTGGTTATATCTCCCCGATTATGCCAAGAAGCCAGATGCCAATCTGTTATTCTGTGAGTACTGAGGGGGTCCAAGTACCTGTACAGTTGGACAGGTGCTGGGGAACTTGGGACAACCTTCCTTCCAATATTTCTCCATTTCATCTTCTTGTAATCACCCAGACCGTACTCAGCGAAGATATATAGTTACCAGGTTCCAAGGTCTCAATCTAATTAAAAAATGCTTGCATTGGAGAGAATTTTAATTCATAAGCATTATTCTGATGGGGCTGCGGGTGGGGAAGGACTTTTCAATAGATGATTTAAAATTCAGAGATTCAATTAGACCCTAAATACAAAGTGGATGGCTGGTTTGCAAATCAGATTTCCAAGGGTTGCCTCAAAGTCCTTCCAAAACATGGATGTTGTCAGCTCCTACTCATCCCAGAGTGAGCACTCCATGTTCTTTTCAGGATTTGTCCATCTCAGTCTAGAAAACAGCCACCTTCTTGAACATAGGCTGAGTTTTACGGAGAAGATATAACTGGAAGCTGTGGAGATGGCCCATGTTTTCATTTCCTTCATCCACCTCTGAATTCGATCCTGTGCAAAATTCATTTTTTCATTCACCATCCATCCAACAAATGCTGATAGACCCAGACTGTGTGCCCCTCCCCCACCTTGGAATCCGGTGGTCCCCTGGGGCCGTGGTTCTCTCTCTGCCTGTGGCTTGGATTCACACTTTGAGGGGAGTGAACTTTGAGGGCTCCTAATGACCTCTGGAAACTCCCACAGTGTTCCTGTCCTATGTGCCCCACCAAAGGCGATGGGGGCAACGAAGCTCCCATGTGATGCTGGAGGAGGATCAGGCCGCCCGAACACTCAGGCATACTGGCCCCAGGTGGCTCGCTGTACTGTGGACGTCCAGACCGTGGGCAGGGCAGCCCCTCCTGAGGACCACGACCCCTTCCTCCTGTCTTTGCAGTTGACTTCCTGCTCCTCCTTGCGGCCTCCCTGCAGTGGCAGGTGTTTGTGGATGAGAACACGGCATCCATGAGGCTGCAGGCGGGCGACAACGTGGAGATCAGCCGTGAGCTCAGGCCGGCCGACCTTGCCCAACTCAGCCCAGCTCTCAACTTCATCTTCTGCCGGTGAGAACTGGGTGCCTGATGGGTGGGCAGTCTCCACTCCTCCCTAGCATCCTGGGCTCAAGAATTCCTTACTTTGGAGAGGAAGTTACTATGAGTTTCTTTTTAATTAAAAAATTGAATTGATGTCTAATTTCCATACAGTGAAACATCCAGATCAGAACTGTAAGATTCACTCAGCTCTGGTGGGTGTGTATCAGGGCACAAACCCTCCATCCGCCCAGAAACACCCCCTTCTCCTCTTCCTAGGGAGTTATTTGCTCAGACCACCACTGACTCGATTTTTGCATTGCAGCTTAATTTTACCTGTTGTAGGATTTCATCTGAATGGAATTGTGTGGGATGTGCTTTTTTGTGTCTGGCTACCTTTACTCATCGTAGTATATTTTAGATCCATCCATTTTTCAGCGTGTTTCAGTAAATCATTCCTTTTTATGGCTGAATAGCATTCCCTTGTATGAATATTCCACATTTTTATTACCCATGAGAACATCAGCTGGTTGTTTCCAGCTCAGAGCTAATATAAATAAATCTTCTGAGAACATTCCTGCACAGGATTTCTATGGACATATGTCTTATTTCTCTGGATAAATATTTAGGTGTTGGATAGCTGGATCACAGGGGAAATGCATATTATTGGTTTAAGAAACTGTTAAGTAGTTTTCCCTAGTAGGTGTATGACCCTCTATGAATTTCTGAGTGCCCCACTCCTAGAAACATACCATAAGTTGACTGGGCCCCTGCCCTGTGCTATACACTCATTCTTGCATTCGAAATTATTTATTGAGCACCTATTATGTGCCAGGCACTGTTTAAAGCTCTAGGAATTCAGCAGGAAGAAAGATCCTTGCTTTTACCCAGCAGGCACTTTCTTTTTTTTTTTTAAAGAAATCAATGGGGACTTCCCTGGTTGTCCACTGGCCAAGACTCCATGCTCCCAATGCAGGACCCCGCATGTCACAACTAAGACCTGCTGCAGCCATAAATAAACAAATATATATATTTTTTAAAAGAAATTGATAAATTTATATAGACAAGCAAGGACCTAGGATATCCAAAACAATTACGAAAGAAGAACAAAGCTGGAATACTAATACCACTTGATTTGAAGACTTTAAAGTCCAATCACCAGGACTGTACTATTGGTAAAAGGCTAGACACCTAGATCAATGGAACAGTTGGTTCAGAAGGGATAATCTTCTTATTGAAGGTGCTGGAACATTTTTGGATAAGTCCATATCCACAGCCCCTCCCCAATGCACAAAGAAACTTTTTATCTGTATTTTGCATCATATGTAAAAATCAACTTGAAATGGATTGTGGGCCCAAATATAAAACCCAAAACATTTACTTAAAAAAAAATATGAGAACTTCTTTGTGACCTTGAGTTGAAGAAAGATTTCTTAAATAGGACACAAAATGCACGAGCCTTCATAGGGAAAAATTGATAAATTGCATTACATCAAAATAAAAAATATTCTGCTCTTCAAAAGACACTGTTAAGATCATGAAAAGATAAGCCAATGACAGAGAGGAAAGATTTGCAAAACATATGTCTGATAAGGACTTGTATCCAGAACATATAAAGCATGTCTATAGCTCAATATGAAGGAAACAATGCAATTTTTAAAACAGGCAAAGATTTGAACCGGCACTTAATCCAAAAAGATAAGAGAATAAGCATATTTTGAAATGATGCTCAACATCATTAGTCACTAGGGAAATTCAAATTCAAATTAAAGAGAGATTGTACTAACATACTTATTAGAATGGCTAAGATTTTTAAAAACCCCAAACACAGAAAATCTGACAATACCAAGTTCTGGGAAGAATTTAGACGCAGAAATGTTCATGCAAAGCTAGGGGGAAGGCGGCATGACAGAGCCACTTTGGAAGATAGTTGGGCAGTTTATTTATTTTTTTTTAGCGATAACATTCAACTTTCATTCTGATCTTACTTA
This sequence comes from Odocoileus virginianus, assembly GCF_023699985.2. NCBI lineage: Eukaryota > Metazoa > Chordata > Mammalia > Artiodactyla > Cervidae > Odocoileus > Odocoileus virginianus. The sequence goes on from NC_069682.1 coordinate 53,543,105, forward strand.
CTTTAATTTGTAAAAGTAATGACACTTACTTGCTATGAGTTGTAAAAATAAGAAAATTATAAAGATTTCCTTCCCATTTAGGTGACCAAGGCACTAAGTAGAGTTTCCTGAGCTACAGTAGGTTCCCATTCGTTATCTATTCTATACACAGTATCAATAGTGATTACATGTTGATCCCATTCTCCCAATTCATCCCATCTCCCCCTTCCCCACTTGGGGTCCCTATGTTTGTTCTCTACCTCTGTGCCTATTTCTGCTTTGAAAATAAGATAATCTATACTGTTTTTCTAGATTCCACATATACAAGTTACTATACAATATTTGTTTTTCTCTTTCTGACTTCACTCTGTGTGACAGTCTCTCTGTTCATCCACATCTCTACAAATGACCCAAGGAAATCCAAAAAAGTGGGGATGTGTGTATACATATAGCTGATTCACTTTGCTGTTCAGTAGAAACTAACATAACATTTTAAAGTAACTACAATAAAAGCCAATAAAATGATAAGCCAATAAAAATTTAAAAAAGAAAATCATAAAGAAACGGAACAAAAGATTATTGTAATTTCAGACAGAATCTGTGAAAATCTTAGCATATTTCCTTTCAGTCTCTTAAAATAATTTTTATATAGTAGAGTTCATGTCCTGTGAGAAATTTTGTATTCTAATTTTTTGCTAATAACAGCCACCACAGATAGATCATTTACCATTGACTTGTAAGCATTTACTCATGACTTCAAAATGCTTTGTAATCATAATTGTAAAGGCTACTTTATATTCCATCATTTGAATATGTCCTAATTTGCTTAATCAGAAATTACCTTGACATGTAATTATTTAGACTGTTTTGACTATTATAAAGTATGTGTGTATATATAAATATATATATAAATACTATATGTATATAATATATAGTTGAAGTTTAGTTGATTTACAATGATGTGTTAGTTTCAGGTGTAAAACAAATAATTCAAATATATATACTGTATATATACACACATTTGTATATATATTCTTTTTCTATTGAAGTATAGTTGATTTACAATGTTATATTAATTACTGCTGTTTAGCAAAGTGATTCAGTTATACACATATATACATTTTAAAAATATTCTTTTCCATTATGATTTATCAAAAGATATTGGATATAATTCTCTGTGCCCTACAGTAGGACCTTGTTTATCTATTCTGTATATAAAAGCTTATATCTGCTAACCCCAACTTCTTACTCCATCTCTCCCCAACCGCTCCCCCTTGGCAACCAATAAATTCCTTTTTAGAAGTTATTAAATATAGTTCCCTGTGCTATTCATCAGGACCTTATTTTCTGGCAGGTTTCTTCTAATGTGAAATGTACGTTGGCTGTGTAACCCAGCCACTGCACTCACAGGTATTTACCCAAGTGAAATGGAAACTTAGTTCCACACAAAAACCTGCCCATGAATGTTTATAGCAGCTTTACTCATAATCACCGAAAACTGGAAACAACCCAAATGTCCATTAACTGGTGAGTGGCTAAATTGTGGCGCATCCATACCACGAACCACCACTCAGTAGTAAAAAGGGACGACTTACTGACACGCATGACAATCCAGTGGGACTCACAACAGCATCGTGCCGCACACAAAAGGTGACACGCTGCCCGGTGCTGTGTGCGTGCTGTTTTGGAAAACACAAGACTATAGGGACAGAAAACATTGCTGGTTGCCTGGAGTTTGGGGGAGAGGATTGGCTACAACGGGCACAGGGAAATTCGAGGCTGATGGAAATATTCTGTGTCTTGATCAGGTTGGTGGTTACAGGACGGTATTTGTTTGTCAAACCTCAAAGAACTATACCCTTGAATGCAGTCTGCACCTTGATAAGCCTGACATTGCAAAAGACCCTAGGCTCTCGGATGTTCCCATCTCATGGGCGTGGCCATGGGTCTCTGAGGGTCTCCTGCTGGCTGCATTTCTCTCTTTGTCTGTTTTCTGTGTTTCCTTCTATTTTAAGATGACTTGTGGGAGGTACCTTTGTGTCTGTTAAATGACATCATCTTTCCTTTTCACTGGCCTCTTCAATCTTCCAGCTCCTATCTGGACATGGTCAAGGTGGCTGTTTTTCGCTATCACTTCTGGTTTGTGCTTTGCCTGGTGTTTCTTGCGGGAAAGACACGGATCCACATCCTGAGTGCTGGGTACCTGGCGGCCTTTGGATATTTCATGCTGCAAGGGAGCCATCTCCTCCTGCAGCCGGCAAAGACCATCCTCCAGCCGTGGGACTGCCTGGTCGCCTACTCGGCGCTGGTGGTTGCTGTGAAGACTTTCCTGTCGGTATGGGATAGTCCCTCTCTCAAGGCTGCTCTTTGTTTTCCTAGCCTGACTGTCTTAATACCCTAAAAAAGGTACTGCCAAAACCAACAGTCATCTTAAAAGGCCTTTTTCAAAGATATGTTTACCAAAGGTGGAAAGAGGTAAAACGATCCGCCGTGTGTCACGCATGATGCTGCCCGTGCTTTGGGGAGTAGCTTTTGATGTTGAAGAGCTCTGAACCCAAGGAAATCAAGAAGGGAAGGGGAGGACGCGCAGCAGAAAACATGCTTTATGGTCTAGCTAATCACCTTAGACGATGCTCCAGAGAACCCGTGTTCATTGCGCGGGACCGTGCTCACATTTCAAAGGAAGAAGTGCAATAACACAGAACTGCGAAGATTAATGCAGCAGTTTGAGGGCTAGGAAAGTCATAGGTCTGAAGCTGGAAGGGGCCTCCCTCCCTGCCTCCATCTTGGGTTGGTAGAACTTAAGGCTTCCACACAAGAGATGCAGACAGACAAGTACCAGAAGAGGCGAGCCCAGTACCACCCCCTGGTCTAGCAGACCCTGGGAGCCCCGTCTGCAGACCCCAGTGCTGGTTGGTTGTCTGACTGGCTGTGCCTCGGGCACAACTTGCAACCCAGGGACACATTAGGACTTTGCTCAGCAGAATGGAGTCATTCTTTGGAGGTCTACAAGCCTCAGGTCATCCTTAAGAATATTGGTCCTCATTGGCTTGAAAAGTTCCAAGTGATTGCCTATCAAACAAACCAGCTTTTACTGGAATGGTGACAATCGTCACCCCAGTTTATCTTATTGCATCTCCATGTCCACGGTGGGGATACCACAGTGTCCTTTCCTGTCATACATCTTAGGACTTCATCCTCCTAATGGCTCGTAGGTCTTCCTTATAAAATCACAGGTTGTGAGAGTGGGGAGGGGTCTCCAGAGATGACATGGTGACTTTGCAGATGGCAGCACAGGGAATCAGGGGAGGGAAGGGCAGTGATCCACTCGGGGCCACGCCGTTGCTCATGGCCGCTGGACTGCTGTCACTGGGGCCCTATTGACATGGAAGAAGCTCCCATGGCCTCTGGGTTAAGCCCTCCTTGTGTTCTCGGGAAGAAGCATGATTAGACCTCCCAGGCTGGATGGCCAAAGGAGGATGCTCTTCTCGGGGACCAGCGCATTGGATGTTACAACTAGGGAGACAAATGGTAGATGACACTGAACAGCAAATCTACGCTGGGAATGGAGCAGGCAGCATGTCTTTCCTCCTCTCTCACAGGTCGGCGCGTGCGTGTACCTGGAGGCCTTACTCAAATCACACTGCTGGCTGGTCCACATTTTTGGCCTATCCTGCACGGTCCCAGGTTACCAGTTAGGTAAGTGCCACCAACCCCCTCCCAGCCCCAGTCCAGCACAGCCCATGCAGAGCCCACGTGTGTCATCAGAATAGGAAGATGGAAGGCACAGAAGAATGGAGAGAATTGCACAATGGCCACCCGCCCCAGGCTGAGATCTAACAGTGCCTTCTGCCATCTTTGGCCCACCTGTGTGTGGGTGTATGTACATTTCTTTTGTGAAATTTCCAGAAGGAATGGAGCGTACACCAAGACGTTCTCCTGCAGAACCAGGTTCTCATCAGCTCATCCTGAGAAAACCAGCTCCTGCCCCCTAGTCACCTAATGCCCAGCCTACGTGCCAATGCCCCCAGTCACTCCTTACTGGGTCCTGACAGCTATTTGTTGTTATTATTATTGTGTTATCTGGACTCCGGATCCAGTCCAGGTTCAGGGCTGTAATTGACTGCTTTGCCAGACCACTCTCTGATGGGAGATGGAGGAGACCCCAGTAGAAATTAGGAGACCTCCATTCTCTCGGAGAAAAGCCAGGCACCAGATGAAAAGCAGAGAGAGAGAGCAGGGTGGTTCTGCCTTGCACCCTGAAGCTGAGTCAAGGGCACGGTGCCCTCCGGTCCACGGCCCTGGGCTTTGGGGGCGATTTCAGGTCTGTGCCAACGGCACTTCCGTGGGGTTTGCGAAACCCCAGCCACGCTGCTGACTCCTGGGCTTCGGGCCTGTTTGGAGAGGGAGGAGACCTGGGTTCTGCCCGACTGGAGCTGTCACCGGTCTCCTTTTATGAATGGAGGGGAAGGAGAAATATGTTTGTTTTAACTGCTGCCTCTGAGTGACATCCTGGCCTCGGTTCTCCCTCTTCTCAGTTTGTCAAAAAAAAAAAAAAAAAAAAACATGTGAGATCACATTTCTCATCTTTCACGAACAAGCCTGGAGCTTCCGGTCTTAGTGCCATGGCCATGGGGAGTAGGTTTCTGGAGGTCCCAGCGAGGCTGAGATGGCGGGGGGTGGTTCTCAAGTCCTGTGGATTACCAGTCCCCCTCACTATCAGCTCCACTGCTCACCTTGGACTCTGCCTGGGTCCCCTCAAGGAATAGGAAAGGGAGGGCCTGGGGCTCCAGGGTGGGGCTGGTGCAGATGGGGGGCCTCACCTCCTGGCTCCCTGGGAAAATAACCAGTGGGGGCAGGATGGGGAGGGAAGGACAGAAGAAGTCGCCGGGAAGCAGAGCAGGCTTTGCCCACAGGAGCCCGGGCTCCTCCCCTGGCCATAAGACTCCTGGTTTCTCCTGTCTTCCATGCAGCCATCCCCGAGGACGAAGCCTGTGAACCCCCAGAAAAGGAGGCGGGGATCCTGTGGGACGCCGTGTGTCTCACCTTCCTGCTCATCCAGCGACGGATCTTCCTGAGTTATTACCACCTTTATGTGGTGGCTGATCTGGAAGCTGCTCAAGCCTTAGCATCCAGGTACCAGGAAAGCCAGGAGGAAGACCTCAGCTGTCAGGGGCTCGACCAGACACAAAGGAAGCTTTAGCTGAAGGATTGCCACCCTTTAGAACTCACAGAAACCTCAGACCATCTCATCTCACCCCTCCCCTCAGCAGAGGAAGAGCTGACACTCAGAGTGGGTCACCTGCCTGGTGATGCAGCCCCTCCAACACACGCTCCTTCCTCCCAAGTCTGGGATTCAATCCTGGTCAAATTATGTCGGGCCATGAGATCTTAGGAGGTACTATACTGACTTGTAAACACAGAGGTGGGACAAGGGCAAAGGACCAGCTCTCTTTGCCAACAGTAACCCCAAGTCCGTAAGGGACCAAGTTCAGCTCAGGGTTGAAGGAGGAGGTTGGTGGACTTCTGTGAAGAACCAGCCCTGCCCTGCAGAGGTCCGGGGCTTCCAGAACTTCTCTGGGCAGCCTGCCACCCCAGTCTCAGGCTCCTGCCCTGGTTTACATGTCTGTTTGGCCAGCTTCCCTGACAGCCCCTTCTAGTGTTGGTTCCTCATCTGATACAAACTGATCGTCCACCAACCCTAGGGTGTTCACCTGCAACGATGGGTGCCGTAACTGTGCCACTCCCAGGGAAGGGACAGACTCAATTCCAAGGAGTCCCCCACTGTTTCCAGGGTATAGGCCCGAATTCAGATGTACCTTGAGCACGCTGTCCTCTCAAACTCCACTTAGCCTCTCATCCTGAGATCCCGTTCGAGCATGGCCCATCCTCATGCAAGTTGCAAGCATCTACTCCCATACAAAACCTCCATGGTTTGTTGGGTGTTCTGTCCTCAATCTGTTGAGCTGAATTTGGTCTTGATGCTCTGGAGGTTTATGTTCTTTGGGGAGAAATGAGAAAAAAAAACCCTTTTGTGCAGCTGGCTGGACACATCTTGTTTTATGAATTGACATATGGTTGACACATTTCACCTTGAATTTTAGTGCAAAACCTGACATTGATAATGACATTTTACCAACAGAATCTACAAAGATTCTCTATAAGACACAAATAAGATTATATCTATCTTATATATATATCTATATATATATCTCCTTTATCTTATGTATCTTGGAAGATACATAAGATACTTAAAATACATACAAGATGATTTCTTAAATGTATTTCTTTGTCCACACAGGGGTGCTGAGCTCTTGGCACTGTCCTTGAGGGAGGCGTTGGAGCACAGTGAGGAAGATGAGAAAAAATGCCTATGGGTCATCACGAGGCAGTTACGTTGGCTTTTCTTTATTCATCCTGGAAGCATGGCCCTTCCAAAGGAGATGCCATCTTATCGCTTATTTCTTTCTTTGTTACAGACTTCTTTCTCTTTCTTTCTTTCTCTTATTTTTGAATTTCTCCAAGAAAAATAGCCTAAGACCTGAGATGCGCCATTGTTCAGCTTATGGGGCACTAACGAGCCGTGAATGTGGGTCAATCAGTGGATGGAGGTGGCAGAAATTGCAGGCTGATTCTTCCAACCTGAAAACAAAGGCAGGGCTCTTGAGTGTGATGAGAACATGAGTTTCTCCTGGAAAGATCCATCACTTAATGTAATTCTTAGATGAGGAAGAGACGCTTTGAGCTCTTGATGGCTCAGACTTTCTGCTTTGGCTAAAGTCATTGTTCCCCAAAAAGGTCATTTGCTTTCTTTGCTCTGAGCCTTGATTCAAGCTGTCCCTGGCTAAGAGGGGCCACCTGCTACTCTGCTTAAGCCATCCGTCTTCCAGTGCTCTATAATGCACGCACCCCAGGTGGTACCCAGGAAGATTTTGGTGGTCATTCATGTATGTATTTTTCATTTAAAGGCTACATCATTTATTTTGATGCACTTTGGAAGCGGTGAGGGGAACATCTAGACCACTTGTTGAGTGACTTTAAGGATTGCTTAGGGTAATGTCAAGTCGTAAAAGTGACTTCACTGTAATCAACTTTAAAAATTATATAATATTGGAGAAGTCATGACATGCGCATGATGAAATTGGCAGAGTTCTTTCTGTTTTGTTGCCTGCTTAAGTCTGAATTCTCAAGCTATCTGAGTCCACCAAGACCCCCAGCCCCAGTCCCTCAGCTGCCTAGCTGTTGTCTGGGGCTAGCAAACCCCGCTTGAGATGCTGCCCTGTTTTCTGGAGTGGAGAGCAGTCAGCCCCCGGGCATCCCACTGTGGATCCCAGGCAGTACTTGGAGCAGGATCCCATCCATCTGGGTGCCCAAGATGCTGGCTGTTGGGTGGGGCGGGGGTGTCGCCTCTTAAGTCGGGAAAGGTGGGAGGGGACATCTAGGCAGCTCTTCCTCTGTCTCAGGCTTAGGGGCAAAGCCAAGAAAAATGGCAAAAATGTTTTGACCGCAGGAGAAAAAAACGGCCTTCTCTGTGTATCTTCAATTGCCAGGATTGAGAAGATCAAAGCAAAGCAAAGGAAAGTTGCTGCTTTGCAGAGGGGCAGCAGGAGGCCTGCTTCCCCGGTGGTTAGTGTGAGCTGTTTGCCCCGGGAGGTCGCTGCCACAGGGCCTAGCGTTCCAGGTGAGCTCGGGACATGACCTGCCTCCCCCCAGCCCAGCTTGAAACAGGGATGTTACACTGAGCCTTCTGCCATAGCGCCACCAACTCTCCCGCCCTCTCCCGCTCCAAGCCAGCAAGAAAACGGGTCTTTCCCTTCGGACCTGAGGCGTTAGAGTTGCCTTTTTGTCTGATGCATCTGAAGAGTTTAGAATCAGAACGGTGCTCTGAGGTGAAATTCTGAACTCCGACTGAAGTCCCAGAAAGGATCCCTCCCTGTTTGCAAAGTGAAAACCCATCTGACAGGCCCTGACTCCCTGGAAATCCATGGATTACTTACTTAAACAGTATTTTCTTCTTTTCAGTTTTGAGATTTTTTTTTTTTTTCCCTTCAGAAAACGAGTTCCTCAAAGGGCCAGTGGCTAAAGGCAAAAGTCATTTCATTTTTTACTGGTCAGGAAATAAATAAAATATCCTTCAAAAAGTTGTTCTTTTTCAAATGGACTGGATTTGCTCTTCCTTTCAGCTGAACAAGTTGAAGGGAACAGTGTCATCACCTGGCTACCAACCTCTGAGATGACTGGGTTTTATCTGGCAATTCATATGCAGGGTGTCATCTATGGGTCAACCTTCCTAATTGGGGGACACACTGTCTGAATTAGCGGCAAAACTGAATTACAGTGCTTTTAAGAAAAGAGATTCCATTTTAGTGCTTTCGAGTTCCTGAAACCGTTAGAACTGGTCTCCTCAAGGATCTCCCAGCACAGACCTCCCGGGGAGTCTCCTTGAAGCAGAGGGAAGACGAGGTTGTCAGCTTATGTGCTAGGCAATCTTGAAAACACGTATTACCTCCAGTCTCTTATACGTTTCCTTCTCAGATTTTATTTGCACCAAATGATTTGTTCAAAGGAATCATTTTGTAAGGATGGGGGAGGGCAGTCAGTAAACATTCAGTAAGGTGGTGTTGATCTCTTCAGTAGACATTTCAGCCCGGAACCTTTTTGGAATGACCACAATGTGTTCCAGGGTGGGAATGGCTGATGGATTTGGGTTTCTTTCATCTTTATTTAGATGATCTTAGTACGACAGAAAATGAAGAGGAGAAAAAATGGTGGCAGCCTTGGACGAAGCATCCTTCCAGTAAGCTGGGACTGTTAACAGCTGCCTGGAGCATGGCCCTTCAGGATGCTGAAAAGTGGGGGTGTGGGTGGGTGGGGGGGCCCACTAGGTTCCAGGGTTCCCTAAAACAGGTCCATTCCCTAGGACAAGACTGTCATTTGAGGCAACAAGGTTGTGGTGAGGAGGCAGGTAGATGGCTCACGCCGTCTGCCCCATAAGGACACGAGAGGTTGTGTGTTTGTGTCTTTGGGGACAGTGGAGGAGCAGGGTCCCCTCCATCTACCAGCGTGGCAGGTGAGCTGGCCATGGATGATATGGGACAAGACTCGTGGAGTGTGAGCAGCTGAGGAAGATGGGAGATTGCAGATTCCGTGGCTAACAAGGGAGATTGATGGTGAGGGGAGACAGAAATCCACAGGCGTCTAATGTGAAATGTCAATACTAATACATAATTTAAATCCAGTTAGGGAATGAGATATACCTGTTTTGACAGCCTTCCCTTTTGTGGTAGAATGTGCCAGAGGGAGGAAACCCCACATGTAAAATAACCCGGTGCCCATCAGGTCATTAAGATGCCCAGCATGTCTCAGGCTGGGCTGGGCTTATAGTGAGGTCTGCGGGCAATGGAGTAGGAGGCCGTGTCTTCCAGAGTCTTTTTGTGGACATGCTTTGCAGTGCTCCAGGACGGCAGCTACACCTTCTTTGAGACTGACAGTGAGGAAGAGGAGCCACAAGAAGAAAGCGAGGCAGAAATAACAGATCGTCAGCCAAAGCCCAGAACAGCTTTCCAGGTAAGTTTTCTTTGCCTTGAACTCGAGCTAACGCTGGTGAAGTAGACACATTCTGTGGGCTGAGTGGTCCTCACTGAGGATGCTCTTGCTTTAGAAGCCTCCATGGGTGCCCATGGCATGGCTGGACCTGCATGTGGTGGAGCAGACTATGCAGAACAACGACCTGAGCTTAGCTTGAGCCCAAGTTCATTTGGATCCCTCTGGGAGATGTCCCATTATAAAAAGAACAACAGGTACCTCAGAAGCCCATGGCTCTGGATGCTGGGTGCTTGTTTACATGTGGTGAGGCAGTGACTCTGAGGGTCTCTACTTCCCTGTAGGGGCTCCCTGCTGACTACTGGGGAAAAGTGGTGGGCTCATGGGGAAGCCAGTCAACTAGTCCTTCTGTATCAAATTGCTCAACTAGTCCTCTTGGTATAAATTACTCCTGTTATGGGCACATGCAAAACCGAGTGGAGAACAGGGGTACTCATTTGGAGATGTCAACCAATATTTGGGGGGTATTGCAGGAAAAGGGATAAGTTGTTTGAAAACATGTCTTAATTTTCTTTACCATGCCTACACATGTGTGTCTCTGTTGCAGCCTATTTAGAGTTTTTCCTTAAGCGTGCATTTTAGTTGAAAGTTACTTGGAAAAACATAGAAGGAAGAGCAAAGAATTCCATATATTACTTACTCTTTGCTCCTGTCTTAAGGAATCCATTTTTCAATTTTTTTGTAAAACCAGAACTACTTAAAGCAGACACAAGAAAGGCTGTCACCCACTTTAGCCTTTATACCAAGCAGCACTGACTTTTCCAGGAACAAGGAAGGAGATCATCCAGCAAAATTCTGTTTGGGTTTGACTTTGATGTTCTGATGTCTAGATGCAACTTTAAACATCTTTTAAATTCACAAACTGCTCCTAAGAGCCTTTCCTCTTCTAAGAGGAAATTACTTGGAACAAATATGACATTGATTTTCCATCTCCCTTGATTAGTCTCATTTGGTCTGATTTTTATTATTTAAGGCTTACCGACAACGAGAATATACAGTTAGCGATGGTTCTAATTAGATTTTGTGACCTTTAAAGAAGAAAAGGAGGGTCTGGGCCTGGAACTGCCGGAGCACACAGCCAGGTTTACGACTGTCTCCCTGCAGCTCGCCTATAAAGCCTGGACCGACGGTGCCGCGTGTGCTCTCCGGATGAGGATGGAGGATGAATGGGGGATGGGAAACCCCGAGTGGGATGAAGAGGGGCTCCGGTGGCGCCACAGTGGAGGTACTACTGTCGACGGCAAAGCAGGGTTTGTGTGGTAACTTAGATCAACAGATGGTCGACTAGGAAACACTGGCGTCAAACAGTTCTGGCTGGTGACTGGGTCCATTGACAGCAAGTGGAGTGTGGAGGGAAGATGAGGTCATGGGTGCATATAGGAGCCTAGGGGAACTTTTATATATGCTGATGATGGAGCAAGTGCCTTATGGAGGTGTCCACACCGCTTGGACAATGGTATATTTGCTGACGGGCCAACTGGTTATTCTGAGATATGGGGGGTGGGGGGTGGGGTGGAGAATCTGCATTTTTCCAAGTGTGTTTTCCATAATGGCTTGAGATTTGGAACGCATCAACCAGACCCAGGGAGAGAAAAATATGTGGTCTGTCGGGTGTCCAATCTTTCCTAAGTGAGGCATTCACTGGCGGAAAGCCCTGGACCCTAACAAGTAGTGGTCAGCAGCCAATACAAATTTGAAAGGCCTTCCTCTCTAGGTGGACCTGCTTTGCTGAGCGTCTGCAAATGAAGACCAGCTGATTTGACATCAGGGCCTGTAGAGTCCCAGTGACCCCAGTAAAGGGCCCACGATGTGATGCGTGTTTCAGGAGGACTATTATTTCCACACTCTCGTCATCATGTCCACCTTAGACACACAGACACCCCCATGGGGCGTAACAAACATTTACAAAAAAACATCAATCAAAAACAGACGGGACTTTCCAGTCTATTTTTTTTTTTTTTTTGGTGACTCAGGAGGTGAGAGACTGGCAACTCGTGAGACTGAAGCTGAAGCCAGAGCAGAAAGTTCAGATGAACCTGGTAGGTTTGGTTGTCCTACCGTATTCAAAACAGAAAGAAAAAAAAAAAACTATAGGAGGGGAAACCATGTCATGGATCAGGGTTGACATCAGACAGCCTCACTCAGAGATGAAAGGCCAGTTAAAGAGGGTGATGAAGTGCTTAAATGCCTTGCTCAAGGGCCCTCAGCTGGATCACAAAGCCAGCTCCTCCACCTCCCATCAAGGGATGTTCTTGTCTTCCAGCTCATCCCATGGGCAGGACATCCTTTCCATTCCTCCCTATCCCTTGTCTTTAACGGCCATTCCTTCAGCGCAAGTCTGGGTGGCCTGCAATTAGACCCACTCCCACCCCCTGTGCTCAGATCCCCTCCCACCCACCTCCCCTTCACTTCTCTGGTCCTCGGTTTCTCTGTGAAAGGAAGACAGTAAGAGACCATGAGCAAGAGGGATGCTGTAAGATTGAAGGGCTGAACCATAAGATCACCTCAGTTCCTGGTACACAGTAAGTGCCTAACTCGTGCTAGCTATTCAGAATGCTGGGTAGAGACCCTGATGCTGAGAAAGATTGAGGGCAGGAGGAGATGGGGACAACAGAGGATGAGATGGCTGGATGGCATCACTGAATCAATGGACATAAGTCTGAGCAAACTCAGAGACAGTGAAGGACAGGGAAGTCTGGTGTGCTGCAGTCCATGACTCGCGAAGAGTCGGACACGACTTACTGACTAAACACTCAGAATGCAAACCATAACAGTGTGGTCCTGTCCTCCAAGTGCGCTCAGAGACAGTCACTCTCAGGCCCGCCCCGGTGCCCGTCTGCTTAACCCGGGGCCCCCACTTTGGACGAGAATCCATGACGTCTAGAGAAATTCTTCCCACGGGGCAGCCCCCTCAAGGTTTAGTTGATGGACTGGATGGAGTTTATTGTCTTGTTGCTCCAAGGCAAGTTGGCAAAAAGAAAGAGCGATGGTCTCCGTGGGGTTTCACGGGCAGTGTGTGTGTGATTCCTGCTCTCGCCCCACAGGAAGCCTGGCCCGGAGGCTCGTCACTGTGGCCCAGTTGTGCAGGGTCCTGGGACAGGTGTTGTTGGACGATGTCACCGAAGCCCTGCGTGCACTGGGCGGGGACAGTGCCCGGGTGTCCAGGGCCCTGCGGGGGTTGCGCCATGGCTGGTGGCGAGCTGTCACTCAGGCAAGCTTGTCACCTCTCGCCGTATCAATTGCCTTTAATTATTCCTCGCGGACAAGCCTCTCCATCGCTGACTCATGGTTTATGCCTCGCCTTAGCTCCTGCCACCCACCCTCCCTGCTGGTGTGGACCGCTGCGGCGGCTGGTGGGGGGAGGGACGCGGTGCTCTGCCACCTGTGTTCAGAACTCCCGGAGGGGCTTTAGGGCCCCTTGGTGGTCCCAGCTCCAGTCCTGAGATGCAGACTGTGAGGACCTGTGTTCCATCCATTTCCGGTCATGCAAAGTACACCCACTAGCTCCCTCCCGGACTTCCCCCTCCTTATCCACATCTGCTTCCCTCTCTTTTTTCCTTTTCTTTTTGGCTGCTTCTCCCATCATGTAGAATCTTAGTTTTCCTGATGTAAGCCGTGCCCCCTGTATTACAAGCATGGAGTCTTAACCAGCGAACTGCCAGGGAAGTCCCTCTTTTTTTCCTCTGTATGATGAAACTCTGACATTTCTCTGTAGGGGAAGAAAGCCACCACAGAGGACATTCTCAGAGGCTGTCATGCCCGCTTGCGAGAGTCCCTGTGCGCAGCCCCAGCCAGGAGGGAAGAGAGACCGGAGGGGCATCCAGAAGGCAAAGGGTTACCTGGGTCTTGCCCGGAAGACGCCCGATCGCCTGGAGAAATGGAACGGGGCCCGGCCCCAGAGGATCCTCGCAGAAACACCTGCAGGTCCAGGCAAGATCCCCCCCAGGAGGCACTGGAAGACCCCCTGAGGCAGGGAGCAGGTTGCCCTCAGCCCCAAGGAGCCGCCCTGCCTCAGGACAACCCCAGGTGCCAGGGCCCCCAGTGAAACCTCGGTCTCCCCAAAAGTCAAGACCTTGTGTTTGGAGGGCTGTAAAGGGATCATTTTCGCTAATGCCACAAAATTATGCTCTGTGTCCAAACTACAGAGGCCCATGGCAGGTAGAGAAGCAATTTCCCTCAAATGCGAAGTGTGGCTTTCAGAAGGGCCCAGTGGATGTGGACAGGCCGCCTTATTCTGGGCATGATCGGTGGACCATATAGGAGCTGTGATCTTGTGAACGGGTCCCTTTAAAAATGTCACCTGGGAGGCCTGGGTGGAGGGGGCAGCGTTGAGGGGGATGCTCATCGAGGAACCTGAGGAAGCTCATCCCCTGACCATCTCAGCTGTGTCCCAGACACCGGGGGACAGACGAGGACAGAGCCATGGTGATGGCTGCGTGGGCGGGGACAATGGCCATTCCCCACGCTGACCCCTTTGCTGGGCTGGTCCTGAGTCATTTTGCAACAGTTAACCCCCTTAGCTACCAAGAGCCCAGGGAGGAAGGTAAGAGTATTCTCCCCATTTGACACAAGGGGGAACTGAGGCTGGACAGAGCCCATGGCTCAAGATCACATGTGGCCGTGTTCTGCCGTCTCACCTGGACGTCCAGGTGCTGCGGATGCAGCCCTGACTGGCCCACCATCCCAGAAGGAACACCTCATCTTCCCTCCCCCCATCTTTCTCCACGTACCCTCACCGCTGTCCCAGGAGTTGGGGCTTTTCCCCCATCCTAGGCTCTCTCCCATCTGTTCCACTTTCTCCATGGGTTCTGTTCCCAGTCCTTTCCCCTCCACTCCCTTTAGCAACCCAGCAGACTGCGGTCCTCTGGGGGCTGCAGAAATCACACCCCTGCCCCTCGTCTCTTCACCACCAGACATCTTGAAAGGGTGGAGGGGCAGATGAGCCTTGTCCTTCCTCTCCGTCCCCTGTGTTTTTACAAGACCCTCTGACTCCTGCAGCCTCCGCTCTGTGGGCCTCTGCCCCACTGTCCCCTTCCTGTCCCTTCCTCAGCAAGTGTGCTGAGCTCCAGTCCTGGGGTCCCACCTGCTTAGGAGCCATCTCTGACCTTGTAATGTAATGAACTCAAGTTCATTACTTCCTTTCTCCACGGACTGGTGCCCCTCCCCCCTGGCTCCCAGCAAAGTCTTTGTTGGCAAAAGCCCTACTTGAAATCTCTGGCAAAACCTTCACAACCATCCAGCCTCTAGTGAAGTGTCCCAGGAGGACATGTCAGCGTTGTTCTTCTTCTTATTTACCATGTCCAGTAGGGGATGCAGCGCCCAGGGCTCTGTTTTGAAAATCTCTCTCTGGATTCCACCTACAGCCCCTACTGTGTCCACTGTCCTGCTCTGACCATCATTGGTTCTAGCCTGTCCTACCAACCCATCCTGCCCACCACCAGCTCCTCCATCTGATGCACCCTTCACACCAACCTCAAATCCCCCCAGCCTGCCCTTGTCACCTCCTTCTTCACCCTTCCAGGGCTTTCCTGTCTCCTGCAGAATGAAATCCAGACCCTCAGCCTGGTTTGCAAGGCCCCTGGTGATCTGATGGCTCTAGTCCCCGGGCTCTGTTTTCTGAACCGCAAAGGATCTAACCCTTACCTGGATTGTCCATTCTCCCTGCCTCTCTGCCTGGAGGGTTTGCCTCTTGTCCTTCAAGAGCCAGCCCAGCCACCCCTCTGGGAAGCCTCCTGGCTCCCTGTCCTTCTCCAGACTTCCTCAACTCCTCAGAAGTGGCTCTCACCCAGACCAACGGCCCCAGACCCATGCCCCCAGCGACATGAGCCCCATGAGGACAGGGGTCTGCCTTGTCCATCTCTGTGCTCCTGTGGCCCAACTCCAGGTCTACAACAATGGCCTTCCAGGGCCTGCTTGTTCAACCAAGCAGTGCAGCCTTCATAGAGGATGCAGGAATAAATCTCAGACCATCCCCAGTGATTGCAAATTCCATATGATAGGAGTCTGGAATCCAAATTCATGAGGCTTTCAAAAAATTTTAGAATGTCCTTTGAAGCAAAAGCCCAATCAATTAGTCATCAAAAGTTCTTTTAAAATGATGTCTTTAGGGTCTACAGAGGTCACAGAGATGGTAAGGCACAGTAGCTAGGGGTCAGCCAGGAGGGAGGACGGGTTGAGCAGGACCTCACCACTGGCAGGATGTCCCTCCAAGACAGTGGGCTGGCAAGTCCAAGACCTGCCACACCCCGCCTCCTGCCTACCATCACCACCCACCATCCTGTTCTATCCCAGTCATTCAGAGACTCAAACAGACCAGCAGCTCCAGCAGAAAGTTCCTTTTAGGATGTTTCCAGCTAATGATCTGTATTGTAACTTAAAAGGCAAGAATTATCTGTAAATTGAGTCAGAAACAAGCACATTTTTCTTGCTCAATGTGGCCGCCCAAATTGCTGTTCTTGGGTCAGAAGGTGTTGCCCTCCACAGGCTAGGAAGCAAAGCAAGTGGTTCTTCGAACTTGATTACTTGCTTGAAAAGACTACTCAATAGAGAAATTGTGAGCAATCGAGGTTTTTTGTTTTTTTTCCCCCCCAAATCACATATTTTTTTTAATGCATCTGGGGAGTGCATGTTCAATAGAAAACTTCGTGGCTGAGCACTCTGGGAAAGTAGAAAATTGCTCCCAGTGTAGAGTTTGGGGAAATGCAGTTATTTTTTACCTACTGGATTTTCTCAAGACCCAGACATGCCTGCCCATCCAGGGCCGTGGGCCTATCTTTCCTGGACTTACAGCAAGTTATCTCCCTCCCTCTAGGCTGCCCCCGGAGGAGGACGAGCTAGAGCAGTCGGACAGGTTTTACCGGAGCCTGCCTCGCCTGGTGAAGCTAACTTTCGCCTTGCACCAGGCTGCCGTGGCCAAGTCTGAGACTCTGTGCTATCTTGTGATCATTCTCAACCACACGCTCTCGGCCTCCATCCTCTCCATGGTTCTGCCCATCCTGTCTTTCCTGTGGGCCATGCTTTCTGTCCCCAGGCCCTCCAAACGATTCTGGATGGCAGCAATCTATTACACAGAGGTAGGTGCCAAGGGGGCCCCCTGGCAGACCCAGCCCCTGCCAATGGCTGGACACCCCACCTGCTGCCATTGTCACCAGCGCATGTGTCTTTTTTAAAAAATTTGAGTGTATTTATTTGGCTGCTCTGAGTTTTAGTTGCACATGTGGGATCTAGTTCCCTGACCAGGGATCAAACCCAGGCTGCCTGCATTGGGAGCACAGAGTCTTAGCCGTTGGATAACCAGGGAAGTCCCCATCTCACACACTTTTGATGCTGCCTTGGGGGCAACACATCGAGTGCTGGTGTCAAGTGAGTGAGGGGGCTGGGGGAACCCAGAGAACAAATGGAACCCCTAATGTTCTGCTCCGGCACTCACACCACCCCCCAAAGAGCACCATAGCTTTTGAGAGTCAGATGCAGCTATGAATAGTGTTCCCATGCACCGTCCATGTAATAGGTACACAATAAGCACGTGTGGATTTATCCCATCAGGCTTCGGCAATGCATGTTTATATTATTTTAATTTTTTGGCATCTTGGATATAATTTACCACCAGCCTTGCTCTCTGCTGCACTTTTTGACTCAGATGCAACATTTGCAAACTTGAACACCGCCTGTCTGTGAAATTAATTAGTGCAAAAGTTAAGTACCTGTCATTAGGTTGTTTCTCCCATCACATCATTTTTATCAGCCTAGGAGGGGTGTGAATGATGGCTCCCTTGCCTCCCAGAGTCCCAGACAGGGAGGGAGGAGAGCCTCCTGGCTCTGGGTTCCCCCTACAGAGTCACTGAAAATACCCCCAAGGGAGGCGGCCACCAGCCTGGGTTCTGTCTGCTAGGGACCCTTAAGCTCTGCCATCCTAACATTTTTGAGCTAGGCAGAAAGCTTTTGGTTTTTTTTAAAAAAAAAAAAAACAATAATAAACACTTTTGTAAAGAATATTTTAATCCCCTGGAAGGAATACGCTTTTAAAAGTCCATGGTACATTTTGTGTATATAAGAAGATCCTCCTAATTACAAATGAAGCTGATCTCTTTGGATTTACTGCTTGTAACTGAGTCCAATAAAATTTAATCTCCCTAAAAGTCTTCTGACAATTCTGACTTTCAGTTAATACCATCTTGCACTTGAAGGGCTTAGTCTGGATAATCTACATGTTCCACTGGGGCCTCTCAGTTGGGTGTTTGGAAGGCAAGTCAGGCCGCATCTCTGATTGTAGAGAGAGGCAGCGGGTGACAGGCCTGAGGTCACTGACCGTCCCCGCTTCTGCCTTCATGCTCCTGGGCGTCTGCTGTCTAGCAGGAAAGGACCACACTCTTTAGCGTGCATGCGCCCTTTTCCTAATCCACCCGGGTAGAGCAATCTCCCCCATGATGCCCCATTACTGCCCCAGATTTACCTTTACCTCCTAGGAATCTGACGTGGTGCTCAGGATGCAACCCACTCATTCCTGCCGTGGGTCTTTGAAGTGCCAGCTCTTACCTGCAGGGCAGAGCCTCTGATGGCATTTCAACACAGGGTACTTGACAGAAAGATAGTCAATGGACACCAGCGTCTGATCCTGACCCTACAATGAACTGTCCAGGGGTTTCATCAGCCTAGAATTGGCTGTGGATGCTACATGGGCGCCCTTACCCACAGGACTGATTCTGCCTCCCTCTTCAGATGGCCTGACAAAAAAATGTGTTCCTACTTAAGGAACTACCAAGGGCCAAACTAGAAAGTGCCTAAAAGATGCTCTGAGTTCAGTTCAGCTCAGTCACTCAGTCGTGTCTGACTCTTTGCAACCCCATGAACCACAGCATGCCAGGCCTCCCTGTCCATCACCAACTCCCGGAGTCCACCCAAACCTAAGTCCATTGAGTCGATGACGCCATCCAGCCATCTCATCCTCTGTCATCCCCTTCTCCTCCTGCCCCCAATCTTTCCTAGCATCAGGGTCTTTTCCAATGAGTCAGCTCTTCGCATCAGGTGGCCAAAGTATTGGAGTTTCAGCTTCAACATCAGTCCTTCCAATGAACACCCAGGACTGATCTCCTTTAGGATGGACTGGTTGGATCTCCTTGCAGTCCCAGGGACTCT